>NC_045447.1:73022900-73262385 GCF_002776525.5 Piliocolobus tephrosceles
TTTCTTTCTTTCTTTCTTTCTTTCTTTCTTTCTTTCTTTCTTTCTTTTTCTTTCTTTTTCTTTCTTTTTTTTTTTGTTGTTGTTGTCTTTCCTTTTGATTAGATAATTTTTTGTAGTGGTGTGCTTCGATTCTTTTCTCTTCATCTTTTATGTATATACTATAGATTCTTGCTTTTTTGTTACTATGAGACTTACATAAAACATCACAGAATTAGACCAGTCTATTTCAAGTTGATAACAACTTTACTTGCATGCAAAAATTCTATATTTTCATCTCCCTAGGCACATGTTCTATATTTTATGTCACAATTTACATCTTTTAAATTGTATATGTGTTTAATCCAAGTGCTCTGGGAGGCCAACATAGAGGGATCACTTGAGGCCTGGACTTTTAGACTAGCCTGGGCAACACAGCGAGACCCATACCTACAAAAAAACAAACTAACAAAAAACCTAGATGTGGTGGTATGTGCCTGTAATCCTAGCTACTCAGTAGGGCAGCATCACTTCAGTCCAGGAGTCCAAGGCTGCAGTGAACTATGATTATGCCACTGTAATCTGGCCTACGTGACAGGATGAGATGCTATTTCTAAAAATAAATAAATAAGCACAAGTAAATAAATTGCATTTTCATTACCAAGTTATTGTAGCTGTATTTATTTTCAATATTTTTTATTTTTATCTTTCACTTTTTATACTAAAGTTAAAAATTATTTACATGCCACCATTACAATAGTAGAATATTTTGTATTTTACAATATACTTAATTTAACTAGTGAGTTAACTTTCATATGTTTTCATGTTGCTAATAGCATCCATTTGTTTCAGCTGAAAGAACATGCTTTAGCATTTCTTGTAAGGCCAGTCTAGTTGTGATGAACACCCTTAGCTTTTATTTGTCTGTGAAACTATCTTTTCTTTATTTCTGAAGGACAGACAGCTTTAAAGTATTCTTGGTTGGTAGGGTTTATTTTTCTTTCAGCACTTTGAATACATCATTCCACTCTCTCCTGGCCCACAAGGCTTCTGCTAAGAAATCTGCTGACAATCTCATGGAGGATTTCTTGTTTATGATGTACATAATTCTCTTGCTACTTTAAAAATTATCTCTGTCTTTGATTTTTGACAGTTTTATTTTAATGTGTCTTGGTGAAATCTTATTTGCAGTGAATGTGATTGGAGACCTTTAAGCTTCATGTACCTGGATGTTTATACCTTTCTCTGGATTTGAAAAGGGTTCAGCCATTGTTTCTTTAAATAAGCTTTCCGTCTTTTTCTCTCTCTCTTCTCCTTTTTGGACTCCTAAGATGTGAAAGTTGGCTGTCTTGATAGTGTCCCATAAATCGCATAGGCTTTCTTTATTTTCTGTTATCTTTTAAAAAATAGTTTCTCCTCTTACTGAATATTTTCAAATGAGCTATGATTTCACAGATTCTTTCTTCTACTTGATTAAGTATGCCTTTGACACTATTGCATTTTTTACTTCAATCATGGTATTCTTTAGCACCAGAATTTCTGTTTGGTTCTTTGTTATGATTTCTATCTCTTTCTTTATTAAACTTCAATCTTGTTGAGTTGTTTATCTGCGTTCTCTTATAACTCAGCAAACTTCCTTAAAACAATTATTTTGAATTGTTGAGCAGTTCATAGATCTCCGATTCTTTTAGGTTGGGTACTGAAATATTGTGTATCTTTGGGGGTACCATATTCCTTGATATTTTCATTGAAGTCTTGAAATTTTTGCATTAAATCCTTGAAGTCTTCCATTGTGGTCATTGCATTTGAATAGGCGGTCACTTTCGCTAATCATTACGTCGGTTAGATGTACAAACTGGTTAGAGTTTCTGAGGCTCCTCCAAATTTTTCTGTGGATGAGTCTGTTCCATATCTCTTGCTCTTCTTGGGAAACTATTTTTTTTTCTTCAACTTTTAAGTACAAGGGATTGATATGCAGGTTTGTTACATGGGTATATTGCACCCAGACGCTGAGCATAGTAACTAATAGGTAGTTTTTCAACCCACACCCTCCTCCTACCCTCCCCACTCTAGTATTCTGCGGTGGGTATTGTTCCCATGTTTATGCCCATGTGTGCTCATTGTTTAGTTCCCACCTGTAAGTGAGAACATGAAGTATTTGTTTTTCATATTATTTAATATCTTCTGTGGCTAGCAGATGAGAAGTTCAATATGATGACTTTAAACAGAAATGAACATCATTTGAAAGGAAAGGCATATTAATTAATTCAGGAAAAATTGGATGTTTTGGTGCCTGTGATCCAGGCACCGTACTAAGTACAAAGAATATAATGCTTTCATGAAGTTACATCAGATCAAAAACTACACAAAGGCTTTCTAAATGTAATTCAGGAATGGAATATGTAATTTTCTGTTCAATATGGTTATGTTACACCATTGATTGAAGGCAGAGAAATGTATTATCATTGTTCATTTATAGTCATTCAGGTGAACTAAACTGAGACGGTGCTGTGATGAATGTTTTGGATGAGAAGAAGGTGGAAAAGAAAATGTCTATTCCCTCAATTTTCCTAGAGGAGACATATGCAAAAAATATTTATGAAAAAAAGACAAAAAAAGATATGTACTTGTAAAACAGAATTAAAGTACATAATAAAAAGAGTTAAATCCCAATAATAATAAATTTGAATGATTTATTGGGATCATTTAAGAAAACAAGATTTCATTAGTCTGTCAAAATATAACAGAGCCCACAGAACTTGTGACTGTACTTTAACGTCTTTCATATATATTTCATGATAAATTAATTTTTTACCCTAAAGATTAGTTTCTTTTAACTCCTTGGTATTATATGAAAGTGAAATTACATACAAATTATTTATATGTATCAGATGTGTTTGCATTTGACCAGGGTGGGAGTATAAATGTTTTTACGTTTATGATATCAAAATTGTTAGGAACTCTAAGTAAGATGAATAATTTTTGAAAGCAGAGTCAATACAATGTAGAAAACAGAAATTAATCAATGGTCAGATTTCATTTCAGGAAATCAAAGCGTATCTAAGTCAATGATGCAAATTAATTGTTGTATGTATTCATATATGGAAAATTGACTGCAGTAAGAATCATGGCATTAAAAATAAGCAAACAAATTTCTGAATTCTGTTATAAAAGAACCTCTGATTTTCCTGTATATATCCTAGGTCTAGGAATCATTGACTAGGTGAGTGATGATAGTAAGGATTCGTTGATTTCTATACAAGGGCATTTTTTTTTTTTAGTCATTTATATTGAGGTCCATTTTGTAGCCCATTTCTCTATAAAAAGGCATATCTTGGACAATCAAGAGCTACACTGCCCAATACAGTAGCCTTTAACTACATGTGACTATTGAGCATTTGAAATATAACTGGTCCAAATTGAGATGTACTTTAAATATAAGTAAAATAAACACCAGGAAGGTTTGGTATGGGGATAATTGCATGCAAACATTGCATTAATATTTTTATATCGATTATATATTGAAATGGTACTATTTTAGCATACTAGATTAAATAAAATATATTTTTAAGAAATTCATTGCCCCATCTTTTTACTCTTTCTAATGTGTCTATGAGTAAAGTTTAAATTGTATTTGTGACTCATATTTTTACTAGACAGCATGTATCTAAGAAATATTTTTAAAAGAAGTATTTTTTATTATAAAATTGCCTTCATGACCCAGTCATTGTTTAAGTGTCCATTAAATCATAAGGGAATTACACTGTGGGACACCACGGTAAATATCTTGCCAGTGTTAATATTCCTTTTTCTCATATAAAAGAATTTAATATATTTTGCAAGAGAGCTTTGTAGAGTTCTATAATCTATACAGTTTAAAGTTATCCTTCTCCTTTCATATATATTTCCTTTCCTTTATCTGCAAGCAGGTCCATTTATTAGTAGGATGCCTTCCTGGGAAAATAATAGAAGTGATCATTAAATAAGTGGTAATATGTACCTTTTTACAAAGTTTATTCTTTCTCATTTCCACTCCTTGCAGAGATAATGATTATTAGTGAAATAATTAAAGAGCCACACTTAGCCAAAAACCGATATAGCTAGACTTTTCTAATGATCTTACTCAAGCTCTTCAAAATTGAGTTATTATTTCCATTACAGTGCCTTGATTCACAACCCTTCTCCCTGCTTAACACACACACACACACACACACATGTGTGCATACATGCACACACACATAACCTCATTATTATTAGAGGTTTGCTTCCTACCAACCGCCACCCCTCCCCCCATTTTATCACAGGTGGCCTCTAAATATGAAAATCATTTATGCCATCCTTCTGGCAAAGACCAGTTCTTTTTCTCATGCAAAGATGAAGTGTTCACTTTTATTGTCTCTCTCATTATGATACATTTATCTAAATGGAATTAATAAAGTACCTACCACAGGTTTCCTTAGCTGATTGCTTACAAGTTTGAGAATGTTAATATTCAAGGACATTAAAATCAGAATAAAAGAAATTACATCCTTTGAAATAGGAGGTATTTTAACGTGTGGTCCCATAAAATAAAATAAACATTCTAAAAATTGAAGCCTATAAACATCAGGAAGATGGATAAGTTGACACCTCATTTTGCATATCTCTGCTTAATAATAGTATATTTCATTTCCCATGCTAAGAAAACAGCCATTACCCAAAGCAGCCACTCGTAAACAGGCCTTGTGAACAGATTGCATCCTTGTTGGTGGTATGATAATTGAAATAAGTTTTCTAGTCTTTTATGAGGAAATACCAGATGCATAAAATACCTATTAATCAACTCTCTTGCTTTTGCAAACATAAGTTTCAGTACCAATGGCTATTAAAAAATAAAATGTGCAATTGAAAAAGAGGATTGCGAGAAAATACCAAAGAATTAGCTAAGTGATTCATCTTTGAGCTGTTTCTGAGTATCTATTGATTGCAGGATGGGGCAGTAAAATCATTACTTTGGATTTCTTAAAGAAAGACTAATGACCATCATGCCTAGTGTTTCTGCCCTGTTTGTCCTAAAGAGAACAGGGTGGCAAAAAGTGATTTTCAGTGAGTACATGGGAAGTGTAGTCTACCATTCTATTTGACCCACACTATTCTATTAATTGAAATTTCCAATAAATGTTTCTTTGTCTATCATCTTTTCTAACCATAATGTCTAGGATCAGCACTTTACAATGCTGGCAAGCCAAGTCCCTCCCAGTTTCAACAGCCCTGTCCCACCTCACCGTACTCTTTCAAATGCAAATTAGAAAATAAGAAAACTGAGAGGGAATGAAAAGAGGTGATAGGAAGGAAGAGAGAAAAACTAGCCTAGAAAAAGAAACATTAAAATGATAAGAAGTGCTATTGTACTTATATTGGTGAAAACTGTCTTAAACTATTTTTCCTTCGTGCAAAAGATAAAAGAAGTTGTTTCCCAGAGGTAGAAATAGGTAATTTTAATAAACAGGATTTTGGTTTTCCGCTTGAATCATGACTTAATATATTCCCTTTACAGCAGTCTCTGGAGTCAAGATCATGTGCCTCACTCTGATGGTCTTAATGTTTCCATATTTCAAGTTCAGGGCTTTAGCTGATGAAGTCTGCTTTTATTCAGCCCAGTGTTCTGGGTTAACTTGCCCATTTTCTTTGCCCATTTTTACTTTTGAAAGTCAAGGATAAGATAATGTTATGTACATACCTAATGTACATGTGTAGCATTTATAGAAAATATATGTCACAGGTCATCTCAAAGATCATAAAACAGTTTTTTGTCCCACAGACTTTTCTGGCATTCTCTCCATTATCTCACTGTTAGATTCTGCAGACTTAGGGCAAATACCAGGTTACTTGAGGGCTACTCACCCTTCAAAAGTCACTAAGCATTGTCCAACTAAGGCCATAAGGTTGATGCCAGCTTTCCTTCAACCCTCCTCGCATCACTTTTCCTAAGTTCATCTTCCCTAGGTGCACAGCAATCTCTGATTGCCCTTTGTTGGGACATTAGGTTCAGGTTGTATCCTTCCTTCAGAAGCCCATGTGTGTGAGTTGGTATATAGTTCTCCAAACCTTTCTTCTCCACCTGATCTGCATTTACTATTACTGGATGTTTATTCGTGATAATTGTCTGGAGTTTACACTTGACTCAAAGAGGGAAGCACTAATGGTAGCATCATTAAGTTTCCTGAAAGGTGAATGAAGGTGATACTTTCCCATGGGCTTTAGAGTTCTTGTAGTGTTCAATGACACACTTCAAATCAGATGTACTTCCTTTAATTTGGTTATATAAAGGATCACCTATTTCAGGCCAGAGTGACTGAATGTGTGTTCCAAGCGCCTTCACCCGAATTTCCAATTTTCTAAGGCTTTACACTTACACTTGTAGATATACATTCCTTGGCGGGAGGGAGGGCTGGTACAAACACAGCAGAATCTCCAGAAATGTGTCCTGTAAGCACATTACTAAATTACCTTCTAGGCATAGTTTTATAGTCCCTCTGCCCTGTAGTTTTGTGTAGCAGATACCCTTTTCTGCTATGTCTAATTGAATTACCTCCGTGGGTCTTTCTCTTTCTCACATAGCTTTTTATAAAGAACCCCAGGCTGTGAAACAAGAAGCCTAAGTTCTAGTCCCACGTCTGGCAGTCATTTGTTGAAGAAGTTTTGCCAAGCAATTTTCATATCCCTGATCCTCAAGTGTCCTCTTGCAATAAATGGGGAATTTTTATTAGTTCAGTCTTGGGGGTGGGTAAGAAGAGCACATATTCCTTAGACAAGAACATTAGAATCATATGGTGGAGAGAGAGGGGATTATTCAAACTGTATGATCCTTTTTCCTACCCACCAGAAGAAATTGTAATAAACCTCCCCAACTCGAGAAACACTGTTAAAATGTTTCAATGTCCACACAATTTTTGGAAAATAGGCCTTTAAAAAAAATTAAATATCAGTTTAAACCCCTTCTCCAGAGAAATTGATTTACACACAAAATTCTGGAAACAATTTTTAGAAGTTCAAATATGCTTACCTCTCCATCCCCCAGTCCCCTGCAAAAGTCTGAACTTGTAATGATCTCAGTATAGTGTATTAGCTTGAGAATGCTGCTGTATAATGTAAACCCTCTACTAAAAGCAGTAGGTTTTATTTTATTCCACCACTACATAGTCTTAGTTAGCTATGAAACATCTTGGAAAAGAAAGGTGAGTTAGAAGAACTCCCCAAATCATACATAATGACCATAAAAATATTTGAATGATTATACTGTTCAGTATAATTTTGACCTCTGAATGCTTCTCAGTTATGTTATCATTATTGATTCTAAAATGTGACATCAGTGCAACCTGAAGCTTAACAGATTTTACAAAAAAATTGCATCCTCAATAATTGTTGTCTTTTTTTTTTAATAGAAGTCTGCAATTAATTAAGTGAAAAACTAGCCAGAACACCAATACAGATTACAAACCATAATAGCCAGCTCTCAATGTGTATCCTGGGGTTTCAGATGATGTCATAATCTACTACTGCAAATTTTTAATAGTATTGTTGCCTGGAAGCCAAGCTGTTATAGTATGTTTAATTTCACTAAGATGTAAATTACATGGTTCAACTTCGTATGGTATTGGCTACTGTCACTTTTACTTATTTTTGCAGCTGTCAGCCATCATAATGTTTATGGCAGTTCTGTTTATCTAGAATCCTGATGCAGTTTATATGTTTATCTATCTATCTATCATCTATCTATCTCTATCCATTCATCTATTAGCTTTTTTCATATTCTGCCTTACTCTTTAAATTCTTTCATTACCACTAAAGGCAAAAGCCAAATTATCTTAAATTGAGCTGATTTTCTAATTTCTGAGAATTATTTTAAGAGTAAGAGTAAATGTTCTTTAATAGCATTGTATGTGATTTTTGCCCATACAGGAGTCACTATTTTTTAAAAGTTTAGTTCAGAACATTTTTTCTTAAGACCACTTGTCCTTAATGTCCCTGCTAGTTTGCATAGCATTGGCATTTTCTTTGCCCTGGCACAGAGATGTTTTTTTAATTGAGACAGGGTCTCATTTTGACATCCAGACTGGAGTGCAGTAGTGCAATCAAAGATCAGTATAACCTTGTACTCCTGGCTTTAACTGATCCTCCCACAGCTGGGACTGTAGGCACACATCATCATGCCTGACTAAGTATTTTTTGTATTTTATTTTTGGTAGAGACAGGGTCTCACTATCCTGCCCAGTCTCGTCTTGAGCCCCTGGACTCAAGCAATCCTCTGGCTTTGGCCTTCCAAAGTGCTGGGATTATAGACATGAGCCCCTATCCCTGGACAGTTTTTCAATATCATATATAAAAATTCTGACTTTTGTTTTAGCTTTCTGTTTTTAAATTTCTCTTCAATTTAAGGAGTTTGATGACTAAGAGCTGGGGATTGGGACATGGAAGCCAACTCTTCCATCCTCAAATTGTGTCTCATATAGTTTATGAAACTACCATAGACTCAATGTCATAATATGGAAAATGTAAATATAAATACATACTATCTATAAAATTATTAGCCATATAAAGAAAATTCCCCTCCCTCTCCTCCTTCCTTCTGCTCAGAGTTTCCAACAGCACCTAGAAATCTTGGTAAAGTCACTTAACTCCTCCAGAGTTTTGTTTTCTACTCCCCCAAAGAGGAGATTTTACTAGATCATCTCTAGGTGCCCTTTCAGTCTGACAACATATGGATCACAATTAAGATATTAATATATTGTTTACTGGAGGTTTTACACATCTAATATGATATAAGACAGAGTGAGAGAAAGAGGGAACAAATTTGAAAGAATGAATTAAATTGTGTTAGAGAAGTGGGGCATGAGCAAGAATAAGGGCTTTTCTTGTTCTGGGGATGGTACATAAAAACAACTTGATTCCTGGAAGGGAAATACAGAAGACCCTCTGAGAGGAGATGTCAGCAGAGGTTAGGCAAATAAGACTTAGGGATTTTTCTTATAAGCAGAGAGGCAGCTGGGGTCTCAGGTTGACAGAGGGGCAGGGCAAGAAGATGGTCAATTTTTATATACAGGAATGACATTTGAAAGTGGCATTTCTATCCATTTTGGAATTCTTGTAATTAGTCAGGGCACTGCTATTTATCTCTTATAAGAGAAACTATATTATAAGTACTGTCTTATAATAGAAAGAACCAAGGCTAGGACACAAGAATCCGGGATTCTAGTCCCAGATCTGCCAATCATTGGTTGAAACATTTTAGCAAGTCATTTTCACTTTAAAGGGTCCTCTTGAGAAAGGTTAGGAATTTTTATTAGGTCAGTGTTTAGGGCTGGATTAGAAGACTTTAAATCTTTTAGGCAAGAACATTCAAATCATGAGGAAGAGAAAAATAATATAAAAATGGAAAAAAGAGAAAAAAAGGTAAGGACCAAAATGCAGATATTATCAGAGAGAAGAAAAAGGATGAGGTGGAGATAAAAGAAATGTGAAGGAAAGATAATGTGATTTGTATATATTTTCAGAGTTCTGCAGTAACATTTTTTTCAACCACAGAGACTGAAAGCTTTGAGATCTTTCCTTTATAATTTCAAAGGCCAGCAATGTCATTGTCACTCTTCTTTGTAGTCCAAGGAGCAAGGGAATTGGATTTAGTCTTGGCTCTGTCATTCATTTCTAAGGCCACTCTACACAAGTTACCTTTCTTCTCCAGACCTAGTTTTTTTCTTATTGTTAACACTGAAGATGACAACTGGGTGAAGTTTGAGATGTCTTGCTATTCTAAAGTTCAATAAAGTTATGTTTTTATCTGTGGAACAGTTGTTTCCCCCGGCAAAAACCTCTTCAAGCCCTGTAATCCAAAAACTGAAAGAACCAAGCATACCCTCTTTGAAATGTGCTAAGTTACAAAGGTCTTTGAATCAGAGGGTTTGAAAATTCTCTCTGAATCCTGAAATCAAACAAGGGGCCAGAAATTGTTCTAGGTACAAATTGTTCTAGGTACGAAGGATACAGTCATAAACAAAATGAACAAAGTCCCGGATCTTGTGGAATTATTTATGCCAGAGTGGACAATTAGACTATGTTTTGTGATCACCATCATGATTCCCCTTTACAACAAAAGGTTGTAAAACTTCTTTGCAATATTTTGTAGTATCTGTGCAAATAAAACTCATTGGCCTAATTATTCTTAGCATCTCTTTATACATGTATAAGTGCTGAGAGGCAGTGTGAACAAACTATTACACTTATGTAATCACTTAAAAGGCAGAGAGTTGCCCAATATTACGTACATTCTCTTTATTAGAATTGCATTGTGAGATTTTCAGTATTAGTGGAATAGTTTTAGAGAGAGAGCATTATTAGTTTATTGAAAATAGATCTTAATCCTTTAAATATATAAAAAGATCTTTACTATCCATACCTCTCCTCATTTGAGCCGTAAGTAGGAGGAAACAATTGAATATCTTCTGGTCAGCTTAAAAAGCAAATGGCTTTTAAAAGAAATTATTGATACAGACTAAGTCATCCTTGGGATGGAACAAAATAAATCAATGATAATGAAATCTAAACTTAAATAAAATCATCATTGTAATCAAAGCAAACATATTTTATTCTTCTTGAACACCTAAAAGCAAGTTAATGTTCCAGTGGCATTGAACTGCAGATGTTCGTTGTTTTTCTTCTGGGTCTGTTTGCATACAGCAAAGCCTAGCCTATGTTTGACTTGAGCTTTGTTTATTGACTTAGTGCAGTTGCATTCATTAGCTGAACGTATTTTGTTCTTTATGTAGCCACAAAAGCTCGTCTATATCATAGAAGCATAATGATGAAAGAAATCTTTGTCAGAATTTTACAACCTGTTTTTGAGTAATGGATATTTTAGAGGAGATATGAAATTGTAATAAATCACAAATATCCTAACAGTAGCTATCAAAAGTGTGGAAATTGTATTCTCCAGAATATATGGTGGCTTTGTGTCCTACAACTGGAGGAATTCAAATCCAGGTACTGAATGTAGGAACAAAGAGTGAAAACAATGAGGGCACAGGGTTTTAAAATACTGTTTAAAAACAGTGAATTTTCAAATGTTTGTATGCTGAGATTTCTTCAACAAGAAACATGTGCTAGTATTTCTCCTAAATCACTTCTAAGGCTTCCAGATGTTAATCATGAAAGTTAGAGGAACCAACCCCAAATCATCTTCATCTTTGGGATTCTTTCTTTTCACTAGTGAAAGATATATTATTAACTGACACATAATTTATGTCAAGAATGAAAGAGAATCTTTCATTATGACCATCCTTGCATATTAAAAATCATATATAACTACAAACATTACCATTAATTGTAAATAAAACTATACCTCTTCTTTAGCTAACCAAAAAAGCTAACAAAAAACAACAATAAAAATTCCCTCACTGAAATAAATTTACTTATAAAAGCAGTCTCAAATGTAACCCACGGGCACACCCATATAATTTATAACTGCAACATCCAACCAAATAGAAAAATAGAAGGAAATAGAAAATACACAGACTTACTTTGTCCAAAAAGAAAATTTTTGTTCTAATAGAATTCCTAATGAAAGGAATGTGTAGTGGCTGAATGGTGCCCACCCCATCCCCCTTAAGATGTGCTCACATCCTAATCTCTGGAACCTATTAATATCACTTATTTGGGAAAAAGTCATTGCAGATATAATTAATTCAAATACGTTGAGAGAAGGAGAGCAGTCTGGATTTTCCAGGTGGGGCCTAAATCCAATGATAGGTATCCTTATAAGAGACACACAGAGGTGAAGAGAGACACAAAGGAGAAGGCAATGTGAAGACAGAAGCGGACATTGGAGTGATGTGGCCAGAAACCAAGCTGGCAACCACCAGAGGCTGGACTAGGCACAGAGCAAACTCTCCCCAAACCCTCTGCAGGAAGCGCGGCCCTGCCAACACCTTGATTTCAGAATTCTGGCCTCTGGAACAGAACAGAATAAATTTCTGCTGTTTTAACTTACCAAGTTTGTGATAATTTGTTACAGCAGTCCTCAGAAACAAATACGGTATGACTTCAAGCAATCAGTGAAGCTCAACAAATGTAGGAATATTTCACCCAAAGGAAAGAGGACTATGAAAATTACAGTTCCTCATTCAAAATCACTCAAACCATTTTTTATGCTTTGGCATCTGTTGAGGTTCCAACAGACTCTAAACCCAAGTGAAATTTAAAACACATCAGAATCACTCAAACCGAAGCAATCTGAGGTGTTCAGGTAAGGAAAGTATTAAACAGGAGTATATTTGTATACATATATATTTTTTTCAAAAACAAGTGCAGTCAGGCTCCAAAATATGATTCAACAACATAATGAATATGCCAACTTTTGTTAGTAACTTACTTGAAGAAAAGTACATATTATTTGTTGATTAACAATAACATTCTTTTCCAATAATTTCTAGACTCCATGGCAGCAAATTAGTAGTTTAAAAATTGTAAACTAATAAGAAAAGTCAGGCCTCATCAATTAATAATTTATATTGAATGTTCATGGAAGTCATAGATACTTTAGATTTTTAGAGGAGAAAAATAGATATCATGATCCTGGCTTTCTAAAAACATTTACACTGGGATGTTGCATACCTGAATATTATTATGTCAGTATGTACTTCAAAAATTGAGATAAAAAGACTGAATTCTGGGATGTTGCTGCTGGACACTCTGGAATTTATATCTTACTTTGGAAATCTCAAAACAGTTCCTTTTTAAAATTTCATGATTATTCTACTTTTCCATTAAAGAAATCTAGTTTTCCTTGATGAGCAAATTATGCCAATAGTCTTATTTTTGTTTAATATCCTTCTACTTTTCTTTTAAGTGAGTTTAAATTTATGTTAATTTCTTTTAAAAAGAAAGTGTAGGAGAGGTAAAATGTTTCATTCCGTCTACTCTTGCACATGATTGGCTGGTTGTCTGTAACAAAAGACAGATTAACAAAACAGAAGACAGAAAAAAAAACAGAAGCATATTAGCATGTATATCATCCATGTAACACATGAGAGTACCTAGCAAGGAATAACCCAGAAGAGGTGTTTAAAACTTGGATTTACTTTGGGAGGTGGAGGTGATTACATCGCTTGAAGCCAGGAGTTCAAGACCAGCCTGGGTAACATAGAAAGACCCCAACTCTACAAAAATAAAAATAAATTGCCAGGCATGTGGTATGCACCTGCAGTTCTAGCTACTGGGGAAACTGAGGCAAGAAGATTGCCTGAGCCCGGGAGTCAAGGCTGCAATGAGCTATCATCATGCCACTGAGGTCCAGCCTGGGACCTGAGAGCAAGAAGCTGTCTCAAAACAAAACAAAATTTAAAAACTTGGGTTTAAATACCATCTTCAGCTAAAATAAAGGAAGAAAATATGGGGGGACAAGTTATGGAAAGGTGGCCAGGAAAAGTATGATAAGCAAGGGTAAAGTGTGTTATGCAAATTTAAGTTCATGCCTTACCCATTGATAATAAAGTCTTTTAATGAAGTCATTCTTCTCTTCCTGATACAAAAAGGGAGACACCATGACAAACAGAGATTTCCTTATAAATGTACATTTCCTGTGCAAAAGGGAAGTATGCTGTTTTTGGAGCTTCTCCTTTGTCAGCTGTTTCCCAGAATAATCAGCTCAAAATAATCTTTATGCCAAAGAGGCATATTTTGGTCCCCTACAACAGAGTACCCCAGGGACTATTGTGGCACCATGTTAAATATCCTCAGCAAAAAAAGAAATCCCCTGGCAAATGTAGCTGCCAAGATATAAAATTCAGCTAAAATAGAGGATGGAAAGCATTGTATATAGGTTGTAAGGACAATAGGGAAGTCAGACTGCTAGTTTTTGGTGAAGGCATTCTGAGCAGTACTTTGTATTTCACTTGGCAAAGGAAAATGAAGAATAGTATCAAGGTGGCCCAATGTGTGGTTAAGACTCCTGCAGCAACTAAATCTGATATTTCAAAAATATTATAAACAATAATTCTAGAACAGTTATATGTCAAATCATTCATTTATTTAAACACTTTATTCAACAATTACTTTTTGCTTCTTTCACATGTACAAAGTACCCCACTATGCTATTTATCCAGGACACAAATGAAGAGAAAATACTTATCCTAAAGAACTCTCAGCCTTTCCGGGGTGAAATACAAAAAAATAATAATAGCAATGTAGTATGACAAAGTCTGTAATGACAAAATATACTAAATGCAATATTTGCCCAAAGGAAAGTACATTCAGCTGTAGTTGAATTCACAAAGAAACACCCTTGAGCTGGCTTTTAAAAATTAAAGAATAGTAGTTTTCAAAATAAAGAAGGACGAGAAGGAATTACCAAATACAGGAAAAAGCATGTACAAAAGCATAGAGCTGTAAAACTTACTAGTAAGTATGTATGAATATGTACAGGGATATAGAAGATATATTGCTAGAAAAGTAGACAGGGATGAAGTGGTATTGTGTAAAAAATTTGAACTTTATTCTATTCATAATGGAGAAACATTGGACATTCCTTAACATGCTGCCACATTCAGATGCCAGTCAACGATGCTCAGCAAGGCAACCTGGCTTGGATCCAAAATGGAACTTCAACCCTGAGATCTATTGCTGGCAATGCCCACGCTAGATTTTTATATATCTCTGATAGCCCCCAACTCCAAATCTGTCCTTGGTTCTCTGATTCTTGACTTTCATTTCTTTTCCTATTAAAAATGGTATAAAGAATGAAATAGGGTATCAGAGGTATGCGAACATGGTGAAGGAATGGAAAAGAAAGTCGATTTCAAATGTCATTCATTTCTTAAGCTGGTTCACACTTTCTGATCGGAAAAGCTGAACATTTTTCTCTTCTCCCTTGCTGAATTTGCATCTGTGTGTGATTCAAGGATAAAGATAAAGAATTCAAATAAATAAAAAGACATTCCACAAGCTGCTAGCATAGGAATGCACAGGAAAACAAATTTGTTGGGACTCTTTTTTTTTTTTTTTTTTTTTTTTGGCCAGTAATATATTTGTTGTTGTTGATATTTCTTTTTTGGTTTTGGTTTTGATTTGGTTTTCTCTGTTTCATAGGTTTCCATTTCCCCATTGCAGAGTCCCAAAAATGCCAAAGGCCCCTGAGTCAATCTAAGAGACTCACCACATTTTCTGATATTGAAATGTAAAACATTTTATCAGCTTAGTGCATATTAGAATGGCTTTAAGTAAACTCAAAAAAATGAAAATCACCTCCACCTGCTGTTTGAAGAGACACCTGATAATATGTTAACCTTTTGTTATTGGGGTTATTTGTTAAAATCAAAAGAGCTAAGAAACGTGGTTAATGGCAGAGGGTTTTCATTCCTTGTCTCACCTAATTGTAACAACTTGTGTCAAACTGCCTGACTTATACCCCCTGAGAGATTTACTCAGCTAAATAAGATAGGGCAGATGTTAGTATTTATACACAAAACATTCAAGCAATGCCTATACTCCTTCACAGGTGAGATATTTTTGCCCTGGGGTCAGAAAGTTCTATCAGTACTGGTACATCATGGGTGAAAACATCCATTCAGGGAATAGGAAAATAGGAAGCCACACATGCTCATGCTCAGGGCCAGTGCTCTGGAGCTTCTGTAAGTGTAAGGATGTCAATGCAACATTGTGGCCATGTATTAAAGAATGTATTTATACAACTAATCATGGTGTGCTCGGGAGTTCTTCTGGAAGAAGGCACGTTGCAAGGCAAAATGTCAGTCATATTAAAAATTATTTCCCCTTACTTAACTGTAGTTATTCAAATAGTTTTTAATTTAATGTGTATCTAAAGCATTTGTAGGGATTTTTTAAAAATATGCTTTTCTCCCAATTTCTTCCTGGTTATCCATTCATTAAGACAAAATATCTTTCAAATTCTAAAGAACTATAATTCATTACCAAAACCACTGAAGTTTGAAAGAATATTTAATCCTTTCTTTTTATCTTCCAGTTCACTCTTTCACTATAAGAAAGTATGTGTAAGACATCAGCTTCAAACAAAATAGCCAACAACGTGCTGTTTGCAGCTGACTTTTCCTTGACAAAGACAGTGACAGGAGTCCACCATGGAAGCTCACCTCTACAAAGATGCATAGTTGCAACTTTAGTAGTTGGTTCTGACTGTTCAAATAAATTTGGACAATCCAAAAGAAACAAGGAGGAAGAGGGAGAGAGAAACAGAGACAAAGTCAGGCAATCAGTGACACAGAGACATAGACAAAAGTGGAGAGAGAATCCAAATAAGTTTATGAGGTATAATAAACAGACATTTTCATTTGGTCAAGACAAATTTGTTTGAATGTAATTGGTTGTCAACATTTAGAAATCAAGAGGTTTACCAAGAACAATCTTGCTGTGTTCATCTGTTTGCATTGTACTAAAAGAATACCTGAGGCTGGGTAATTTATAAAGAAAATAGATTTATTTGTCTCTGGTTTTTCAGACTGTACCATCAGGGCACGGGCATCTGCTTCTAGTGAGCCCTCAGGTAGCCTTTACTCATGATGGAAGTCGAAGGAGAAGCAGGCATGTCACAAAGAGAAAGTAAAAGAGAGAGGGAGCAAGAGAGAAAGGAGAAGATGCTGGACTCTTTTTTAACAATCGGATCTCATAGTAACTAATAGAGCTGGAACTCCCTCTTAACCATAGGAGGGCACCAAGCCGTTCATGAAGGATCTGCCCCCACGACCCAAATACCTCCCACTAGGCCCTACTTCCAACACTGGGGATCACATTTCAACATGAGATATGGAGGGGACAAATATCCAAACTATATCACTTGTTTTATGGCTCCTGTTGAAAAGTGAGATCTGGTAACACTGAACCTGCAGCTTTGCATACACTTTACCGGTCAGTACTGAGTGCTCCATGATTCTTTAGAGTAGAAATCTTTCCAGTTAACCCACTGTCTTTCTGAGCTATTTTACTTGCTTATGTTTGTCTCCATGGTCCCTGCAAGCATTTGAGTTTGTGATCTTTGATAAAATTGTGTCTTTTTGTAACACCTAAAGGCATACTTGCCTTTTAAAAATGGTCGAGGATGATACAGTCTCAGTGTACATGCTATGACTTCTCATTTCCTTAGCTATAGTATATGTATAATGTAGTGCTTAGAACTATTTTATACAGCCTCAGATTCCTTTTCAACGCAGAGCACCAGGTAGCCACTAATAATCAGAGATGATGCATAAGATAAACAATCATTACTATAAAACCAAATTATACTATTAGTAGTATTGAACATCAGATGGGTGTTAATTCATATCTGTCTCCACCATTGCTTACTAAATGTTGCCCTAACATTAGAAAAATTCTAAGAAGTTACAAAAATCATTGTTAACAAGATAATTACAAATGCTATACAATGCAACTTTGATGTTAAAAATCACTTAGGGAGGCCAGGCATGGTGGCTCATGCCCATAATCCCAGCACTTTGGGAGTCTGAGGCGGGTGGATCACTTGAGGTCAGGAGTTCAAGATTAGCCTGGCCAACATGGTGAAACCCCATCTCTACTAAAAAATACAAAAATTAGCCGGGTATGGTGGTGGGCGCCTGTAATCCCAGCTGCTCGGAAGGCTGAGACAGGAGAATCGCTTGAACCTGGGAAATTCAAGGTTGCAGTGAACTGAGATCACACCACTGCACTCCAGCCTGGGTGACAGAGTGAGACCCTGTCTCACTTTAAAAAATAATAACTTTGGAGCTCATTGATTCCTCCCTTTACTCAATGGCATAACTCAACACATTACTCAATACCTATAGTGTATTGGAAGAGATATAAAGAGAATCATGAACACAGATTCCACCGTCAAGAAATTAAAGAAGATAGACAATTTGAATAACTGTAAAGCAAAGCTGAGAGTAATAAGTGAGATAGCAAAAATGCAAACGAAATGTATGGCAATCATGCTCAAACTTCTATGTGCATCAGAATCACTTTGAGAACTTGTAAAAATGTAGCTGCCCTCATTGAATCTGATTCAATGGATTTGGAATATATCTCTTACATCTATATTTTTAACCAAAGATAGAGAACTACCATTGTGTGGGATTCAAGGGTCAGAAGAGGTGACTCCCTGCTGGAGATCAGAAAACTTCCTAGAAGAAATAGCATGTGAGTCGGGCCTTATATTGGAGAGGCTTTGGCTAGGTAGAGTTGAAAATTCTGAGAAGAAAGATGAGCGGCTATATATAAGGAAAGAAATTTTAAATTCATTTCGATTTGTAGAGGCAGAAAGGGTGTGAATACCTTTTCTCATCCCTCATAAGGGTCAAGGCTGACACTCCTATAATGAAAGACGGTTAACAGGAAAAAAACATAACAAATGTATATAATCAAAGTTTTATGGGATGTGGGAGCCTTCAGAATGAAGACTTAAAAGACACAAGAAGAAATTGTCTGCTTTTGTGCTTATATTCCATGAAGAGTGGACAGCCAAGTAGAAATGTGATTGGGCACAAATGGAATGATTGAATAGTAATAGACTGAGTTGGGAAACCCAGAAAGGCCTGTCTGTTCAGGTTCTTCTTGACCTCTCTGTGTGGCCTTCCTTTTTCCCACATATAGGGTAGGACCCCTTCTGGAATGAGAGTCTTATGACCTGCTATCAGACAAGAGTAGGTCAAAGAATTTCTTTATGGTCAGCTCCTAGAAGAAAGGTGGAAGAAGGCTAGAGTAACATTTTCAGACTTTATGGTTTGCTTTGGGGAAAAGGAGTTTTAGTTTATCTGACTTATCTTGGGAAAGAGGAATTCTGATTTATATGAATCACTCTGGGGGAGATAGAGTGGCAAGAGATGAAAGGGCAGAAGAAGGTCAGAGAGACCTTAGTTCTGAGGTTACTTCTGAGACCTTCCAATGTACTTTAGCTCAAATTACTCAGCATGCCAAAGTGCCATATTTTGGGGTATTATTTTCTGAACTACAACATTCTTCTTCCTTCTTTAAGAAGAAACTTCCTGAAGTTTCACAGTCCAGAAATTGGGTTGCTGGATTGTCTCATAAGCAGTGGAACCAATCTCTCAGCTCCAAGGATAGACCAGTCCAGTTAAACTGTTAAGTCTCCTTCCCCAAGGTGATGTTGCCGATGGGCTCACTTCAAAGTGAGGCTGCTGTGCAATGTGAGCAGTCACATACTTACTAAGAGGCATTTCCATGAAAATGAAAGAAAAGCAAAGGTCAGTGTTTAGAAGAGACTACAAATTATTTTCTGAATCTGGAGGATAGCCAGTTGAGAAGATTTCTAGATTTGAGCTTGATGCATTTTCTGTGGGAGTGGGGGCAGGCAGGAGCAACCTGACGGATTTTTCTAGTTTGCAGTTTGCATTAGGTGAACTTTTCTAAGCAGTCCATACAGCAAAAGGCACAGAGTTTGTGTATATAAAAGCTGATCTGGTGATTTTTCTGAAGTCCATATCAAGTGGTCAAGCATCAGCTTGCAGGGCTTCAGGAAAAGTACACTTTTAATTTCAACAGTTCCACACAGAGATTGTGAGAAAAACCTAGAAGTATTAGTTTGGAGACATATTGGAGGACACTAAAAAAATTCAGGATCCAGTCCAGATTTCAGGTGGACGACAACCCTACAAAAACAATGAGCTAGAGTCTAATAATGAATTCACTATACTTTTCTTCTAAAACATCATATTTATATTGATAGTCACCCCCATTTCTACCAAAGATATTCAAAGTAAAATCTATTTGTTTGCAAAATCAGTTTAGTCTCATTAAAGTTGGCATGATTATTTATGTTAGTACAGTAAGACTAGTGATCGGCCACATAAGATCTTTTTAAGTTTGCTTTGCTTGAACGTTTTATAAGGAATCTGAGATTGGACCTTTAAAAACATCTGAAAGCAACAGAGCCAAGCCAAAGATTCAATGTCACATTTCACCTATAATACCTCTATATTTGAGTAAATTTATTTCTGCTCAAGGTTCCCCAAAACATTCCAAGGTTACTGGGCATGTGACAAAGGGACATTTTTTACCCACCTGTAAGGCAGTCATGTGAACCATGTACTCGAGGTATGAGACCAGTTTCTCCAAGGTGGACTTTCTTGCCTTTCTGAAGTTTACCTTACTTTCTTACAATTGTCTGGTCATATTTTTAAATATGTCATTCCAGTCAAGCCTTAGTAAGATAACAAGTGTTTCCACTTGTATCACACAGAGAATATTTTCTTATTGAACTTATGCAAATAACTACATTGCCATAAAAATGAGAATACTCGTGAATATTTTCCAAATTTTGGAGATACCAGACAGGGAGAAAAATAGATGTTTTCATTCTGTTTACCAATGTATATTTGACCAAATTGCTGTAACATATATGTAGCTTAAAAGAAAAACAAAACAAAACAGTTTCTTTAAATCCAGAAAAGTAAAGATTTAAGTAATCAGCAAAATTTTAAATAAGTAATCATAAAAAATTCTTATCAGTTCATTTAGACCCATGTAATTAATTCTTACTCTATTTGATCTTGATGAGCACATTCACAAAGTCACTCACTGTATTTATTAGAGCTCTGGAAATTCTCACCCGGTCCAATAGTATAATCTTAAAGTTATCAGAAACCTGTACATTTCAGAGTTCTTTCTATCCTTTCCATTAATCTAGTTAAAGAAACAATTTTGGACCACAGCTGATTGACAATGCTTTTAAATGACAAAGTAAAACAATAACTATTTAAATGTCAAAAACTTAAAATGGCCATGATTAGAAACCTGATGAGAGAAATTGATGATAAAATTTGGTTGTTTCTGTGGCATAAAACATTTTAACATAATAACCAAAATTATATTAGGACTATAGAGTTCTAGGAATTTTATACAATTTTGAAACATTCATATTACTACCATCTGTAAATATAACTTACAGAAAGTTTAGCATCACTTACTGTTTGTTTGACAATGCTTCCATAAACTTTAATATATCAAATAAGCCAAATTGCTTTAGTATCTCTCTTTGTATAAAATATCAAGCGATTCTCCTACCTCAGCCTCCTGAGTAGCTGGGATGACAGGCGCATGCCACCATGCCCAGCTAATTTTTTGTATTTCTAGTAGAGACAGGGCTTCACCAAGTTGGCCAGGCTGGTCTCAAACTCCTGATCTCATGATATGCCTACCTTGGCTTCCCAAAGTGCTGGGATTATAGGCGTGACCCATTGCGTCCAGCCTAGAAAGAATTTTTATGTTCATTTATAGACTTAAATATATTTACCTTCTGTATACTTTATAAAAACAAGATGTCTTATAGTTGAAACCAATGACTAGTAATTAATGTGTCAGTATTTTAACTTATAAATAATGCAGACATTTAATAACTGTCACTTAATTTCACTTTAAAGTTTCAGGATACCAAAATTATTTTTGAAACTATTTTTAAGTAGATATCTTTTCTAAAACATAAATATTATTGAAAAGTTTACTTACAAACTTTTATTCCACTTATATCTGATTGAATTTACTTATTCTTAACAACTGTGCTTGAATGTGTCATGAAAACAGGCTAAGCACAATCTATTTTTTCTTTTGAAAAAAGTGAAACCGATCCAAATCTGCATTAGCTAGCCTTGTCTTAACCAAGGCCTCGGACTCTGAACATATTTATGCTCCTCAGTCCTCACCTCTAGTCATCCTGGGTTTTGAGCACTCACGTGGTGCCCAGGGTGGCTGCAAATGGCAGAGCACATCTGGATCTTTGACCCACATACCAGGGGTAGAGCACAAGCCAAAGGACAGAGGTCAAACAGCTGTGAAGATAATGCCTGGGTCACCAGGAGACACAACTGGGCCAGGAAGGACAGGACTATCCTGGGCTTGGCCCTGCACTGTGACTAGCAGCCCAGATGCTACAGATACACAAATGTCTTCAGGCTGTACCATGGCCACCTGCCCAGACCCCAGAATCCAGGACTTCATACTAACATAAGCTCACAGCAAGATGTGTGTAAGGTTTCAGGAAAGCCCAGCAACTGGCTCCCATAGTTTCAGTCCACCAATAAATCAGGCAAGTATCAAAAATATCACAGATTAAATTGCTAAACATAATTTGTTTCTTGCTCTCATGACTAATATATATCAAGTAATTGGTTCTACTCTTAGGTTTGATTCATCATTTTATGACCTTAAAACATTTAGGAGACACAACTTAAACCTGTCTAACCAGCAATCCCAGGCAAAAATGTTTGTTTTATGTTTGATGCTGACAATTCAGAAGACATTCCTACATTTATATGACCAAAAAATTTAAAATTAGCTTTATTTACCAAAGATTATCTCATATCACATGAACCAAAGGCCTTAGTTTCTATTTTTCCTTTTTGATAAAATACTTAAGTTTTTTTTTTTTTTTTCTGACAGTCATGTCCCCGAAGTCTGTATTTCCAAAAGATATCTATAGTTCTAATGAAGACAAAAGATAAACATAGTTCTAGAGAAGACAGGATAATAAATTTACATCTCATGTGCACAGGGAGATTGCAAGTTCTTCAAAGAAGGAGTTTGAGGCATGTTTGCCTATGATCAGAGCTCAATCTTATGGAGGCTGTGGGCTAGATTTTTGGCTGGTGATGAAAAAGACATATAGTGGCTGTCTGAATGTTTCCAAAGATCACTTGGAATGGTATAGGGAAGTACACAGAGGGTCCTAGGATAAAATTCAAAAGCTTATTTAAAATAAGGGGCTGAATATCAGAAAGTTATATTTTGGAGACCGATATAATTAGATATGTGCATTTTCAGTTTTGGTTTGGTTTAATCTTGGGTCTCTCAAAACGAAGATAAACGCATAAGAGTAAAATGCCACAAGCTTAGTGTAATTTTTTTAGAATATACCTCATTGCATGAACATTTTATTGAAGCTGGTGGATGACCTAATGTCAACTAGCCCATTCGATGCCCAGCTCATTCTAAAATGGAAGTCATATTTTTCAGTGGTGAGCATGCTATTAGCTCTTAAGTGCCTGAACTGTGACCTCCAGTCAAGACTTTGACTCTGAGATCCCTTTAGCTAACTTAACCAATGATTTTCCAGTTTCTGTCTGACCCAAACAGATGCCAGAGGCCTTCCTCGCTTAAGTACACAAGAAAAAGAGACAAAGGGTTAAAACCCAGATACCTATAATTCCAAAAACTGGAGTCTGCATCACCTGCAACAATAATTACTTAATGAACTGTTGTCAGTTACTTTTAAAACTGCATCTCTGGCCGGGCGCGGTGGCTCAAGCCTGTAATCCCAGCACTTTGGGAGGCCGAGATGGGCGGATCACGAGGTCAGGAGATCAAGACCATCCTGGCTAACACAGTGAAACCCCGTCTCTACTAAAAAAAAAAAAAAAAAAACACAAAAAACTAGCCAGGTGAGGTGGCGGGCGCCTGTAGTCCCAGCTACTTGGGAGGCTGAGGCAGGAGAATGGCGTGAACCCGGGAGGCGGAGCTTGCAGTGAGCTGAGATTCGGCCACTGCACTCCAGCCTGGGCGACAGAGCGAGACTCCGTCTCAACAACAACAACAAAAACAAACAAACAAAAAAACCTGCATCTCTTGTCAGTGACTTGTCAGCCACTTGAAACCCAAAGGTCAAGTGCCTTCACACAACACAAACTAACCCTTCGTAATCCTCAAAGCCAAAGAGATTTGGGAATGCAAAAGATAGCAGAGCTTCAGACCTGAGAAAAACGTATTCATGACTCTTGGAGCTACCTGCAGAAGACAGAGTCCTCCCAAAGGGGGTCAATAGTGCCTTTCCTGGATTTCTCAAGAGGTTTTAGTGTCACAGGATGTCTCCTTCATGTCCCTTCATGTGGTTGCCAGAACCTTCATGTTTCCTATTAGTAATCTTATATCCACTCTTCACCAAATGGAGGAGAAAGGGACTTGAAGGGGAATGTATCAAGGATTTAAGGAGACTGGACAGAAAATCAAAGGTGACAAAAGGCAGGAGGAGGAACAGAAGTAAATGGAAGGAACAGTTCTTAGAGGAGCTAATTTGGGGAGATTTTAAGTTTCTCAAAAAGGTTAATGAAGTGCCCTGTTATCCTCATCAAATATCATGGCAACAAGAAAAGAAGCTGACAGAGGGACTGAGGATATAGATAGCAGGGATTTGAAAAAATGGGTTTCAGTTGACTGAGAAGCTCTCACAGGAGATGCAGGATCCAATAGACAGAAGAGAGAGGCCTACAAAAATTTATACTCTGAAGATCAGCTTTCCATTAAGCCAGCTTTGGACCATAGAGCTCTTAAAAAAAAACAAACAAACAAACAAACAAACAAACAAAAAAATATTGCAAATCTCTTGTCAGATTTCAACCAGGAAAACAGCAAATATTCCTGACTTTGGAGGAAGGGAAGATATTTGCATATTAGAGGTCCAGGGTAATTACTACCCAAACTTTTCTTTCTTTTTTAAATTCAGGGCACATTTCTGTTTTTGTAAATACTCAGTTTTTGAGACAAGGATAGTTGTTGGGTGGCGGTGGTGTTATAAAGATAGGATCTCACTCTGTCACCCAGGCTAGAGTACAGTGGCATGATCATAGCTAACTGCAGCCTTAAATTCCTGGGTTCAAGTGATCCTCGTGCCTTGGCCTCTCAAAGTACTGGGATTACAAGTGTGTGTCACCATGCCCAGAAAAGGTTAGTTGTTTTTAAGTCCTCAATAATTAGTTTGCAGTCTGAATGCTATCAAGGGCTCACCCATCTATCCAATTGTATTATCATTTGTTTGCTCCTTTATGTCAGGAATCAGGTTTATAACTAAGAAGGAAATCAAAAGATTTCTGTGTTCTCTATTTAGAACTGTTAGTCTTTGTAATGTTTTAATAAATTGTTTTTTTCCTTCTGAGTATACAGTTTCATTTAGCTTAGTAGAGAAAGCTAAACAAATAGGAACCAAAGTTATATCTGACAAGTAGTTCAAGACAAAAACTAGTAAGTCTTTTGAGGCTTAACTAAGGTTTCCAAAGAGAAAGCAAAAAGGTACAGCCTTTTCAAGATCCAGAGCACTCCAAATGACAGCCAGAAGTTAGAAAAGCTTAGACAGCACATTGAGAGCTGGCGGTAGTCAATTTGCTGAGCCACAACGGGGTGTATGTAACACACAGTTCTCTCTGGCCATTTTCTTGGGGCTCCCAATCTTATGGTTGGTTGGCTGCCTGCACACAAAGCCCTAATAACAAAAATTCTCCAATAGACAGAGTGTTAAAATGTGACAAATGGGAAAACAAAGACTGTTCATGGAAGGGGAAGGACCAGAAATGAATGGACACCTAAAACCAAAAGTCATAATTCAAACTAATTCAAACAAATGCTTCATTCTTGAGCTAAAGGAATTTACTAAGGAAATGGAGCTAGATTTAGAGAAAGGGAATTTTAAATCTGGGGACCAGAAATGCAAAAGATTCGCACTGTCAGGGACTCCCGGGAAGTTGAGAGAGTATAAAAGGGCAGAGAGGAGAATTTAAGGGTGGATTTGAATTTTAATTTTGTTTCTAATCTGATTTCTGCTTTTTGATCTTATTAAGGGAGTATCTAAGGCTAGCTTTTATACTCCTTTGTATCCATTTTTAAATTTGATTTTCCCATAGGTACCAGAAATATAGTTGTTTGGGATGAGAGCTCTGTAAAATAATTTGTTCTTTATTTATGTATTTATTTACTTTATTTTGAGATGGGGTTTTGTTCTTGTTGCCCAGGCTGGAGTGCAATGGCACAATCTCAGCTCACTGCAACCTCCACCTCCTGGATTTAAGCAATTCTGCCTCAGCCTCCTGGGTAGCTGGGATTACAGATGCCTGGCTACTTTTTTATATTTTTAGTAGAGGCAGGGTTTACCATGTTGGCCAGACTGGTCTCGAACTCCTGACCTCAGGTGATCCACCTGCCTCAGCCTCCCAAAGTGCTGGGATTACAGGCGTGAGACACTGCACCTGACTAATTTTGCTCTTTTTAAATATAACCCATTATTTTTTAGAATTGACTCAAACTAATAAGTTCATGGAGAGATGCAAGGTAACTTTCCATGTTTAGAATCTCATGGCCAAACAAACAAAAAGAGTCACCAGAGTTACTGAATCTAAGAACCAGTTTATACAAATGGTTTTTTCATGTTAGTCTGAATTTGGAAAGGAAGTAACAAACAAATTTTTACCTTACATTCTTGACAAGATTCTAGAGGCAAGAATCTGGGACAGCTGACATTGATAAAAATTCTGACCTTTTTATCTGGCTTTTTGTTGGTTGCCTGGGAATAATACCTGTAAGCTGCAAAGTGAGTCAGGCATCTCAGGCGTCCCATATTGGACACCAGAAAGAGTAGGGGCAAAAATGGTGTGATATCTTTTCTCACCCTTCATAAGGCTGACTCTCCTATAACAAAAGACAAGAGGAGAAGAACATAACATGAGAGCCTTCAGAATGAAGACTGAAAGGCACAAGGAAAAACTGTCCATTTTATGCTTACATTCCATGAAGAGTGGACAGTCACGTAAGAGTGCGATTGGACAAAGGGGAATAATCCAGAAAGCCCTGTCAGTTCAAACTCTTCTTGGCCTCTCATATGGTGTAGCTGTGTCCCCACCCAAATCTCATCTTGAACCACAGTTCCCATAATCCACATGTGTCATGGGAGGGACCAAGTGGGAAGTAATTGAATCATGGAGCTGATTACCCCCATGTTGTTCTCATGACAGTATTGACTGGATCTGCTTGAGATATGATGGTTTTATAATGGGCTTTTCCCCCATTGCTTGACACTCATTCTGTCTCCTGCCACCCTGAGAAGAGGTGACTTCTGCCATGATTATAAGTTTCCTGAGGCCTCCCCAGCCATGTGGAGCTGTGAGTCAATTAAACCTCTTTTCTTTATAAATTACCCAGTCTCAGGTATTTCTTCATAGCAGTATGAGAATGAACTAATAAAGTAAATTGGTACCAAGATAGAGGGGCATTGCTGTGACGATACCCAAAAATGTGGAAGCAACTTTGGATATGGATAGCAGTCAGAGGTTGGAACAATTTGAAGGGCTCAGAAGAAAAAAGGAAGACGTGGGAAAGTGGAACTTCCTGGAGACTTGTTGAATGGCTTTTACCAAAATGCTGATACTGGTATGAACAATGAAGTCCAGGCTGAGGTGGTCTCAGATGGAGATGAGGAACTTGTCGGGAACTGGAATAAAGGTGATTCTTGCTATCCTTTAGCAAAGAGACTGGTAGCGTTTTGCCCCTGTCCCTTAGATCTGTGGAACTTTGAACTGGAGAGAGATGATTTAGGGTATCTGGCAGAAGAAATTTCTAAGTGACAAAGTGTTCAAGAGAAAGCAAAGCATAAAAGTTTGGAAAATTTGCAGCCTAATGATGTCATAGAAAAGAAAAAACAATTTTCTAGGTAAAAATTCAAGCCTGCAGCAGAAATTTACATAAGTAAGAGGAACCAAATGTTAATTACTAAGACAATGGGGAAAATGTCTCCAGGGTATGTTGAAGACCTTAACAGCAGCCCCTCCTATCACAGTCCTGAAATTCTAGGAGGAAAAAATGGCTTCATGGGCTGGACCCAGGCCCCTCCCCACCCCCCCACCCCCACTCTATGCAGCTTCAGGACATGGTGCCTTTTGACCCATCTGCTTCAGCTCCAGCTGTAGCTAAAAGGGGCCAAGGTGTAGCACAGGACATTGCTTCAGATGATGCAAGTCCCAAGCCTCGCAGCTCATATGTGGTGTTCGGCCCCCAGGTACACAGAAGTTAAGATTTGAGGTTGGCGAACCTCCACCTAGATTTCAGAGCATGTATGGAAATGCGTGGATGTACAGGCAGAAGTTTGCTGCAAGGACTGAGCCCTCATGGAGAACCTCTGCTAGGGCAGTGCAGAAGGGAAATGTGGGGTTGGAGCCCCAACACAGAGTCCTCACTGGGGCACTACCTAGTGGAGCTGTGAAAAAAGGGCCACCATCCTCCAGACCCCAGGATGCTAGATCCACTGACAGCTTGCATTATGCACCTTGAAAAGTTGCAGACACTCAACGCCAGCCCATGAAAGCAGCCAGGAGAGGGGCTACAGCCTACAAAGCCACAGGGGCAGAACTACTCAAGGCCATGGAAGCCCAACTAATGCATCAGCATGAACTGGATGTGAGACATGGAGTCAAGGAGATCATTTTGGAACTTTAAGATTTAATAACTGCCCTATTGGATTTCAGACTTGCACGGGGCATGTGGCCCCTTTGTTTTGGCCTATTTCTCCCATTTGGAATGGGTGTATTTACCCAATGCATGTACCATAATTGTTTCTAGGAAGTAACTAACTTGCTTGATTTTACAGGCTAATAGGCAGAAGAGTCTTGCCTTGTCTCAGATGAGACTTTGAACTTGGACTTTTGGATTAATGCTAGAATGAGCTAACACTTTGGAAGATTGTTGGGAAGGTATGATTGTGTTTTGAAATGTAAGAACATGAGATTTGGGAGTGACCAGGGGCAGAATGCTATTGTTTGGCTCTTTGTCACCACCCAAATCTCATCTTGAATTGTAGTTCCCATAATCTCCACACGTTGTGGGAGGGACCTGGTGGGAGGTAATTGAATCATGAGAGCAGTTACCACCATATTGTTCTCATGATAGTGAGATCTCACAAAATCTGATGGTTTGGTAAGAAGTTTTCCCCCCTTTGCTTGGCACTCATCCTCTCTCCTGTCACCCTGACAAGAGGTGCCTTCTGCCATGATTGTGAGTTTCCTGAGGCCTCACCAGCCATGTGGAACTGGGAGTCAATTAAACCTCTTTTCTTTTTAAATTACCCAGTCTCTGGTATTTCTTCATAGTAGCGTGGGAACAAACTAATATAGCCTCTGTGCATCTTTCCTTCTTCCCAGGGACAGAGGAGGGCCCCTTCTGGTATAAGGGTCGTAAGAGCTATTATTGGACAAGGGTGGATCAGAGAATGTCCTTACACCCATCTCCTAAACAGAAGAGTAAGGAGGGTTAGAGTAGTATTTTTCTAGGTTTATAGCTGGATTTGTGGAAAAGGGGTTCTAGTTTCTATGACTGGCCTTGAGGAAGAGAAATTTTGGTTTCTGTGACTTGCTTCAAGAAAGAATGTGAGAGAGAGGGCAGAAGCTCAGAGGGATCTTGGTTCTGAGGCTTTCCAATGTCCTTTAGTTCAAAGTACTAAACACGTCATAGTGCCACACTTCGGAGTATTGTTTCATGAGCCTTAGCAGATTGATCTAATTAGACTGATAATAAAGAAATATATAAAACTAAACAAAAGACAGTGTAAAAACAGCCACATTTATAAAAAATGCAATTCCTTGGCTTGTGTTTCTATTGTTTATATTGATTCAAAAAGAAGTGGTATTTTTATTACTTCCAGAATAAATTTCATAATAGTGAAATGTTTATATTTTACCATGTAATGATCTTTTAACAGTTGATGGAATCCTATACTTGTAAGCTTCATTATTGTGAATTGCTTATACCTTAATAAAATTGAATTCATTTTACGTATTAGCTAATTGAATATCACTAGCTGAAATGGAAATGTTTTATAATAATGGTGCATAGCAACAAAAGATTGATAGTCCTTTAATACTTTAGTATTCTAATACTCAATAGTTCTCACAGCATGTAATACAGGACAATTGTTGATTTTCCACAAGCTGATCCTTAGTGGTTGATCTCAATGCAACTCTTCTAAAACTCCTTTCAGTAGTTTAAAGGCAAAGATGGACATAATGTACTACATGTGCTAAAGAATTTAGTTTTTTAAATTCAACATACTAAAGGACCTCAACTTATTTATTCTATACAGCAACTTTTGTTCCCCTGCACAATAACATACAAGTAAATAGTGACATTGTAGGGATAGTACAATGTTTTAAGAAGTGTGAAATAGAATCATAAAGAGTGTGAAATTACAAAAAGTGAAGATGCACCTTTGGACAGTCCCATGTTATTCTATGCCACCAGTTTCCTGGATGGAGAGTGACATAAACAGAGATGAAACAAAGGAGAAGAAATGCCTGATTATCAGAAAAAGGAAGTATTTAACGTTAGGAAAAATACCTAATGTAAATGACAAGTTGATGGGTGCAGCAAACCAATATGGCACATGTATACCTATGTAACAAACCTGCATGTTGTGCACATGTACCCTAGAACTTGAAGTATAATTTTAAAAAAAGAAAAAGGAAGTATTTCTTAGATATTCATTTAAATCTCAAGTGTGTTAGTGTTCTATATACTTAATAGAGATTACAAGTAACAAAAATGGCATTCAGGAATAGCAAAACAAAGCTGACTTTGGCATATACCTAATTATATATATTGCAGAGAGTATTCTTGGTTGGAAAATTAGGTAGTTTCAAAGATGCTGGGTAGCATTTAGATAGTCTTAGTACTTTAGATAGTCTTACTACTTACTACTTTAATGATACTCAATTGTCCAATTTGGGTATCTACACAAAATAAAACCTTGTTAAACCCTTTATTCTTCCATTTATTGTATCAGTTCCAGGAGTTCCACTTGTAAAATTCCTGATTATATCTGAAATCTATGACACAGTCAATAATATACTCTAATTACTTATTTGCAAGAGGGTATTGTGTTTCTAAATTGGCTTTTCCAGCCAAAGAGTTAAGAATGTCAATTTAGATAAATCTAATTCCCAGTCATTAAAATGTTTTCTTGGGTATAAAGGATGGAATTCTGTATCTGTTTTTTAAGTCTAATTAACAACTGTACTGAAACCATCTTTTAAAAACTAATTTTCTCACCAATAGTAGCAGACAGTGCAGATATAAGCCTGTTACAAAACAACATGAAAATCAGGCATTTTAACTATGTTTCTAACTTGTTAAAACACCACCACCACCACCCCCCCCCCCCCCCCACAAAAGACACACACAGATAAGAATCAAGGAGATAAGGATTTTCAAGTTTCAGCTCACTTGGTAGATTAAGCAAGTGTGAGATTGGCTATTTGAAGTATTCACATTTTGGACTGCACACTATAAAGCGATAAAAATCAGTTTTTCTTAGCTTCCGGGATTAATTGTTTGGCAGTGGGTTGTTTTTAATTAGGTTATCCAACAAAAGATAGTAATCTCAGGCAAAATCTCTCAGGTTAATCTTTTTTAAAAGAAAAGATACAGATTTATCCTCTTATTATTTTCAGCCAATTGATTATAACATCTCTTAGTCTGGAGAAACACTGTTTCTCTATATGCACAACACTCCTGACAACACCGGTGTGGAGTTCTTCCATACCAGGCAATTCTCTAATTCTCCACACAATAGCTGGGTGTCCTAGCATTTAATCCAGTTCTGACACCATCTCAATGTAGTTAGTTTGAGAGTCTACCAATTAGAAGGCTTAGTATCACAACACTGAACCCGATTCAGATGTCAGTTGCAAGCCTGGGCCTCGCATACTTCTGAAGGACTAGCTATAAATTGGGGATTTGTACCCTGTTCTCAGGTGTGATCATGTGCTAAAATGGCTCACAGATCTCAAGGAAACACTGTACTTACATATACCAGTTTATTATAAACTCAGTAACAGCCAGATGGAAAGATGAATGGGACATAGTATGAGAGTGAGGGCATGGGACTTCACTATCCTGCCTGGGTACGCCACCCTCCCAGCATTTTGATATGTTCGCCAGCCTGGAAGCTCGTCAAATTTTGTTGAAGAGTTTTTAGTTAGCCTAATCTTTTCTCCTACCTACCTCCTCTTTAGAATTTTTCTAATCATTTAGTCTTTCTGTCTTGAACAGCCCCATTCTGAAGCTATCTAGGCCTGCACCCACCCATGCCCATTGTCTCATTAGCATAAACTCAAGTGTGATCAAAAGGCATGCTTATGAATAACAAAGTACACTCCTATCAGCCAGAAACAGAGGACAAAGACCAAATACACTGTTTATTATGCCATATTGAGTTCATTTAACTGCAAACTAGATGACTCTATTGCTATTACTTAAGTAATATTTAGATTTTCATTACAAGAGAAAACTTTTAATGAAAATAAATCTCAACAATGATTCTAATATTATCTAGTCACTCCCTGTTCTTTCTCTATTTTAATTTAAAAAGTGTATAATTCCTGTATTTAATGTTACTATCAGTCTTCCTAACCAAATATGAAGTATCAATGTTCACAACGATACATTTATTTCCTAATATCTCGTCATGCCTGCTCTTCAATCGTATAGCCTAGTTGGTACGTGTAGTTTCTCTTCCCTTCAAAAGAGTCAGTTAAGACATTACTAGTTTCAAAAATGTGTGTGTGTGTGTGTGTGTATATATATATATATTTTTTTTTTTTTTTTTGTCAGCCCAGCTTTGTCTCTCCTAAGATAGTCTTATTTGATTTGGAGGAATTGTTTCATTCCATCATGTATAATTTTGGTCTGAGAGTAAACCCAAGTATTTTCCAGCCATTTGAGTAGTCAAAGGAGTCGTAAGTTTTCTCTCAACATTTTCGTACAGTCCAGAGAGGACACATGATCTAAGCTTGGCCAATTGGATGCTTTTTTGTGGTTTTGAGTCTTGAGTAAGGGTGCAATGAAGGATAACAGATTATTCATCACACAGGAACAGGCCAGCCAGACTTTCTTCTATGAGCCATTGCTGTTCTTCCTGGCCACAGTTCACATGGTCTTCCTGTCTTAATTCTCTGGGCCCCTTGTAGTCTTCCAATATATTTTTTTTTTTACTTAGCTAAAGACTCTTGTTTGCAATCCAAATCTTATCAGTTACAGGACTATTACTTTGCTTTACCCAGTGTAAGAAAAATATAACTTTTAAGAATAGAAGAATAATACCTGTCAGTTGAATGTTACCAATTTTTTTAAATGTCTGTATTTAGACCAAGAATATAGCAATAAAATGTGGTATCATTCTACTGGAAAAATTATGTAAGATATGAATGTTACAGGGAAACAAAAAGGTCAGCACATACAAACATTTCACTTCTAGCCTTAATGACCCACATTATAAAATTATTTCTCAAAGAAAGAAAGTATATACGGTTAAATATAAGTCTTACCTTTATAGATAAACCTTTGTGCTTTCCCTTTAAAAACATTTGTGGTAATGTACATACACAAACTATCTACACTTCACATACTTTTTAAGTACTGTTTGTGGAACCTGCTTATTAAAACTCTGACTTTTCAATTTGTAATGTAGGAGTAAGTAACTACAAGAAACAAAAAACGAAGGCAAGACAAAGGAAAAGAAAAAGAAATTAATAGTTTATGTGTGCTTCTTAAACTAGGCTTTACATTAGGTGTTTGAAATACATAATGACATTTAATCTCCATAATAACTCTCTGACAAAGTAAGATTTCATTCATTTTACAAATGCAGGAACAGAACAGTGATCAAGTAAGTTTTTTCAAGATCATAGAGCTGGCAAGGCATCAAAATGAGATTCAAACCTGTTTACTCCAAAGTCCATGTACTTATTGCCATATGAGAAAAAAAAGATACAGTAGTAGATTAATTATATCTATGATCACACACATTCAGATATGTACATATATAGTATATATCAACATATATAAACATGCATAAATGTGTGCATGTTATTGAATTATTGCATTGCAGATACACATGAGTGCACACAAATATGCATGTGTATTTGAAATGCAATAATTCAATAAGATGTATTTATAAAAAGAATGAGTTTAAATTTTCTCAACATTTCTTACTCCATCTGGGAGTTTCTAGAGTAACACATTTTGAGAGAACCCTGATCATATCCTATGTAACTGAATTCAATTCTTATGAATATTCCTGCACGAAGAATGAATGTCTTCATTGAAGGATAGGGGTTATAAGAGTAGGAATTATTTAGTATAAGCAAGTGATACCTTAGAAATACAGGCATATATACATAAAAGGTAATTCATCTATATTTGTGCACTTTATTTTGTAGGCTACTGTGCCCAGCAGTTTCAGCTAACGTGACCAACTGACATGATATAGACAGCCTGCATTCTCCCATTACAGAAACAGAAATGCTTGGAAAAACAGGGCATTAGTTATCTATCCCTGAATAACAAATTCCACCAAAATATTATCTCATCATTTCTGTGGGCCAGGAATTTAAGAACAGCTTAGCTGGATGGTTCTGGCTCTGGGTCCCTCATTAGGCTGCAATCAAGTTTCAGCTTGGGCTACAGTCATCTGAAGGATTGGAAAGGGCTGGAGGATCCATTTCCAAGATGGCTCATTCACATGGCTATGGGCAGGAGGTGTCAGTTCCTCACTGCCTATGGGCTGGAGGCCTTAGTTTCTTGCCATATGGGCTGCTTATTGGTAAGCTAGCTTCCCCTGGAGAAGTAATTCAAGAAGGAAAGAACTACAAAGAAGTTGTGATATCTTTTTACGGCCTATTCTCCAAGTCATACATGATTACTTGAACTTTATTCTAATCATTAGAAGCAAGTACCTAAGTTCAGCCCATACTCAAGCCTTTGTCTCTTACAGGGAGGAGTATCAGAGAGTATCAAAGAGATTGTAGATATAATGTTTTTAAGTCACAGTTATCACAAAAAGTAAAATGCCAAAACAGTAGAAGGAAGCTAGGGACAGAGAGCTGATGGATTTCAGACCTGGAGATATTTTCTCCAGGCTAGGGGCTAAGGCTGTAATTTCACATTGGAGGAGAAAAATAAAGAATCTTGGTCTTCTCCAATACCATGCAAATTATACTACTAACTCCACTACAAGAAACTAGGATCTTAGAAGGGTTGTGATATACACAAAAAAAGAAATGGAAAAAAATTACTCAAGGGCTTCACCAGTATGTAAGGAAACTTAACATATGACCATGATTGTACTTCAGGGGATGTCCAAAGGGGGATATCTTTGATCAAGTTGCTTCACCTCATTTATAAGCAGCCTCTTTTCCTGTAAAATTTTGATATTACTTTCTTTTTTTTTTTTTTTTTTTTTGAGACGGAGTCTCCCTCTGTCGCCCAGGCTGGAGTGCAGTGGCCGGATCTCAGCTCACTGCAAGCTCCGCCTCCCGGGTTTACGCCATTCTCCTGCCTCAGCCTCCCGAGTAGCTGGGACTACAGGCGCCCGCCACCTCGCCCGGCTAGTTTTTTTGTATTTTTTAGTAGAGACGGGGTTTCACGGTGTTAGCCAAGATGGTCTCGATCTCCTGACCTCGTGATCTGCCCGTCTCCGCCTCCCAAAGTGCTGGGATTACAGGCTTGAGCCACCGTGCCCGGCCGATATTACTTTCTTAAGCTATTTCACAGAAGTATTATAAGAGTAAACAGAAATTATGATAATGTGCTTTAGAGAAAAAAATGCCATGTAAATATGAAATATAAGAAGTGTCTGACAGTATCCATCATCTTTTTGATTGTGAAATAAAGTCCTCCTTTAGTATGTTGGAAACAAAATGTAGATATATTTATTATCTAGTTTAGCCCTTGATGCAAAATAGTTGATGACCATATCTTCATATGATTCACTCAGCATTTGTTAAGTACCTATAATATGATATCCATGTTAAGTGAAAGATACAATGATAACCAGAATAGTTAGCGAGGTTACCTTCATGCAGTTTATAGTTTAAATGTTCTGCATAACAAACCTGTGATATAGTCAAAGTACTTATCTCCCGAGATAAGGAAACTGTGGCTCATTCCAACTATTTACCCAAGATCTAAGATCTCATTACTCCACTCTATATAAAAGACAAAGCCTTGAAACAATACAATGCTCTTTCATCTTTCCCATATTTTTTTCTATTTTTAACCTCCATTTGTATTCAACTCCCCCTCTCCCTCCACTTGTCACCTTCTGCCCATACCCTTCACTCCTCACTTAATTCTCTGTGCTGAGTTTTATCCTGACTGATTTGGTATCATCAATAATAATAATAGTAAGGCAAAAGTGAGTCTTCTGAAATAGATAGGGATTCCTATTTATCAAATAGGTTGTAAGTACAAGTAAAATTTGCCTTAATCCCCTGATACTAGATTTTTCATCCAAATAATAGCTTTGATCTGAGGCCAGCAAGCATGTTCCACCAGTCTTGCCCTTTGCACAGAGAAACAGACCACTGCCTACTAGATTTCCCTGAAGGCATCTTTGAATCTGAAAGTAAAGCTGCCTAGCCATCTAAAATGACCAGCATTCTTCCCCCACTGTACCTAACATATAAAGCAGCCTTTTGAATGCAAATAATATCTGGTAGTGGTAATGTCAATTCACTTTTAGATATTGATAAATTTGGCCCAATTGATTTATTATTCTCTTACGTGCAATAAGATACTAGAATTCCAGAAGAGGGAACCATAAATTTTCCTCAGTAACAAGCTCCTGAAAACAAAAAATATATTAGGAGTTCCTGCTGCTGCCCGGGCTTGTGGAGAAAAGGAGGTATTCATGCTGTTTAACATGGCAAGCCTGAATGAGATGCATCAATATGATACTACATTATGACCTTCCTAAATACCCTAAAGACACTATTCAAACTGTCTAGTTCTTGCCCCTTCTCCTCTTCTTGTGTTCTGCATTTTATGTTCTATTGGGCAAAATTCTCTGTTGCTTTTCCTCCAACCTGACTTCTTTTTCCATCTTCATTTTGTGAAACTGTTCAAAGTGCAGAGTCTAGAATTCTTAAATGCGCTATCCTTTAAATGAAAAAGATTATGTCTCAACGTAAGTTTCTCAGCTAGTAATGTCTCAAGAGGGCTTTGTAGGAAGCACCCACATTTAGTTCAAGACACTGGTAGCAATGGATGATGTGTGAGGAAGTGGGTTCTGAATGGATAGATTTGTGGCACAAGAAATTTGGCATAAAGCAACCAGCATGAGTTGTTTATCTCCTAGGTGTGAGGAATTTTTCATCAATCATGCGTATCTTCTTATATAGTGTTCCTTGTAAGAGGTGCTCTATATTTCTTACAATGGCTGGTCTTTGATAAAGATGTTAAGGCTTGTCCAGTGTGTCTTATTGAAACTGTTCAGGTGATTTCTGTCTGGTTGTGACCTATGACATATTTACCTAAAGCTCATATGTTAATGAATCAGATGAGCTACTCACAGACATAATTTTAAAAATTGTTTCTCTAGAAACCATTTGCAAGGATTCTGGAAAGTTCCATCTTCAGCTTTTCCCTTCTTCTGCTGTCTGATAATACTTTAATAAAACTATGTACTTTTTATCAGGAAGCTTCATTATATTAATCATAACTCTAGAAAAAAGACAAAACAGGAACAATTATTCCCTATGGATATGAGTTGATATAGATGCCAGTATACATGTATAAATGAGTTTAACCAATTCTCTGGATCAAGTTAGTATTCAGCAAAATAATATACAGTCAATCAAATTATCAAACTGATTTTTTGGGGAAAAGATCTTTGAGCAATTTCAATTCATAGCCAACATGTAGACATCAACATTTAGCAGATACATCGGTTTGAATCCCATGTATCTTTTTATTGTGAAAGATGATTAACTCTTAGCTTAAGACGTATCTTACAGATTCCAGAAAACTGCTATGCTATAAAACAATGATGTGCTTTCTTCAGAAAACATAGTAAAGCAGTTAGCACATACTTAGAAAATTTAATTGTGATATCATTTAAAATAGTCATTAATGGATGAAATAAACTAGGTAAGCCAGTTTAAGTTGTTGTAAGTCATAAAGAAATAAAAATATAACCATAATACATTTACCATAATCGTTAATAATGACTTTAGTTTAAATTTCCCAATTTTCACTGTAAAGTAGACTATTGGATTATCTAAACTGGAGCAGAGATATTTTATTATCCCCCATTTTCAACACTTCTTTCAAAGTTATAAATGAAAGCCATACTTAAATTTCAATAATGGAGCCAAATCAGAGGTCGTCCTAGAAAGAAGGTGCCAAATAAGAATAAATGTGTTGAAAATGAAGTCTGCACGATGAGAACCACCTATTTAAAATTGAAAATTTTCCTGAGATGGCCTTTCCCTTTTTCCCTCCCCATACACATAATATCCAGCAACCACAATACCTTTTTATCTGAAACTGATCTAAAATAAATTTAACTAAAGCAGGAGTCCTGTGCCTAGACTTCTTACTCCTGAGTCTATCACCAGTTCTGTGTGGGATCTGAGGCAGTCACCGACTGTAGCTGCCTGTCTCTCTCCCAACTTCCTCACATGTAAGAATCTTGAGGAAATCTCCAATACTCCTTCTAAAGTTAATCTTTGAATAGTCTTTATAAAATGTTCTGGCCTTGTACAAAACCAACAGGATCTTCTAATCAGATGAAAGTAAACAGATTAGTAGAAATACATTTGTTATATTCAATACTAAGTTCCGTTTCCTTTTTATATATAAACATGGTCTTCTGAATTCAAAATATTCATTTCAGCCATGCAGGGCATAATTCCAGGTGTATAGGAAAAAGGACTGGACGTTTAGTGAATAAAAATGGAAAGCTAATGAATATGTAATGTACTCAGCCGAACTCTTCACCAGAGACATATCATTTATAATCCCCAGTTCTTCAGTTAATACGCAATTATAATTAAACCATGTGCATTTGATTTGCGTTGTCAATGCACTTTGCCTGATAATGTGTTGGTTTTATCCTGTTTTTCTCAAGTAGCAAGTTTTTCAATAATACCAATTTTGCTTTAGTGGAATGATGTCTGCTTTCATAGAGAGATGTTCTTTGATGGTAACAGAATCCATAAAATATTTTCAAAAAAATTAATGAAGGCATTTGTTAGGCATAGGCTGTTTCATCAGAATGTACCTAGTTTATTTTACAATGGTAAAATTGCCAAGACTTAGAGAGCATTCGGATTGAATCATGAATATTCCAAAGGGGTAGATTAATCTGTGTGAACTAGAGAACTCTGCTGAAACTGCTGTTTAACATTCTAAAGTGTGGAATTCATCTTCATACAGCACAAAAGAGCTTCCTATAATAAAGATTTTTTATAACGGCAATAAGGCAGCTCAGTGGGGTGTGGTTTTCATGAAATAATCACACTTCTGAGAGATTAGACATTGTGCCTTACGCTGTGCAATCCCCTCAAGTATTATGATGACATGTTGATGCCACCTCCCCTACACACAGCTCTATTCCTCAGTTACTCAATGGGCCCTTCCAAAAATATCTGCCCACTTAGAGCTATATTATAAACAAGCTGGGAGATCTATAATACAGTATTAGTGCTTTATCACCTCACAGTTTTCTTTATGTTTCTCATAAGTAGAAATAGTTACAGCTTTCCACTGTAGTTCAGATTTAAAACATACAAACCAAAAATATAGTTACAGTAAGAAAAAGTCATGGTTTTGGAATATGGACTATATACTTGTTGCAGTTTAGCTCATAATTATGCCAGTCATCCATTATTAATCTGCATTGCTTTTTAAATGAGGCATCCATTAAGAGTTCAGGCATAAATTTGAATATTGTACTATAAAATTAACCAAGAATATATGTTAACATTAAAATATATTCCTTCAAATTTTCAAAAATTATTACATGAGGAATATGTCACTTTTATTTGCCGTTCACTTCAAACTGTAATCTAAACAACATCTATTGATATTTTCGGTGATCTCCTAATGCTGATAGTTTGAAGACTGATAGTAGGGTGTATCTGTTGTTTCTCATTGGCAAAGAAAAGTGTATTCTCTTGCATATTTCATCTGTTTTCGTGTTTAGACAGAATATTAAGAAAATATATGGTAGGGACCTATAAATGCCAGTTATAAGTAGGGTTTTTGATTTATTAAGCACTTTTCTAGAACTGTGCCAAAATATTAAGCTTTGTGGGCATAATTCTACATTTTTGACATTATGGAATAAATTTTTTAAAGTTGCTTTGAAATGCTACATAATTGAAAATTCCATTATGAGTAATGTCGCACTCCCTGTGTTGTAGAAAATATATGCCTAGTTTAAAGTGCTATTTATTTCAAAAATAATGCCATTTTTAACCACAGAACTCTTGTAAAAGATGAATAACATGTTTTAAGCTAATGGTACAATTAACCAAAGTTTCAGTTTATGTCAAGGCTTAGAAGTTGTTTGCTAAACTTTCTGGGCGAGGAATCTAGTGGTCTATCACAGGCTGTGGTAACAAAAGGTCAAGGTATTAAATTAAATTAATAGGTTACTTTTGCCTACAATAAGAAAAATAAAACTAATAAACTTTGTCAGTTTTTCCTAACAATATTAATATTGTTACAGTAGATACATTTGGCAGTTCTAGTTGTGGAGGAAGGTTCCAACACAATGGGCAAAATTAACCCTTGCTTTTATTAGGAATTTTAAAACAGTGATTTGAACTTTAATGTCTATAAAGATCACTTCAGGATCTTGTTAAAATGCGGATTGCGACTCAGTAGGTCTAGGGTGGAGTTTCAGAGTCTGTGTTTCTAATAAGCTCTGAAGTGATTACTGTATTTCTTGTTTAGCTACAGTCTTTGTGCAACATTGTGCTGGAATCTTGTATCATTCCTTTGTTTGTCTTCTGCTACACGTGACAGATTGCTAACAGGTTTTGGTTGTTGCTTTGGACAGAATTCTGTTCCTCCAAAATGTATATGCTGGAACCCCAACATCCAATGTAACTGTATTTGCAGATAGGGCCTTTGTGGAGATAATTCAGTTTAAATAAGGTCATAAGAGTATAGTCACAGATTAGGGTCCTTATGAAAAGATACACCAGAGAGGTCACTCTCTGTCTCTGCCATGGAGCACACAAGGAGAGGATACTGTCTGCAAGCCGGGAAGAGAGCCCTCTCCAGAGATCTAATCAGCCAGGACCTTGATCTCAGGCTTCCCAGCCTCCAGACATGTGAGATAATGTTTTTCTGTCGTTTAAGCCACTGGGTCTATGCTATTGTGTTGTGGCAGCCCAAGCCAGCTAATACAGATGTCGTTTTTTCTTTTGCTTTCTTTCCTCTCATATTTTACCTGAGGAAGTAAAGTTAACCAAATTAGGAAGCCAGTGTAACCAGAAGCAAGTTTTCAGCTATTGCTCCAAATTCTATCCTGATCGTGTCCTGCATCATCGATTGGATTGAGCAAGAAAGATGATGCTTTTCTCACCTTGCCAATGAATGCATTTAATTTTCCTTGGTTACTACATTATTCCTGTTAACAAAGCAAATTGTTGAGACAATCTCTTAAAGCCTTAGAGTAGAAATTCCAGGCTGATTAGTCGAAAAGTTGTACCTGGTTGATTTCATGGTATCTCACTCTGCCATGTCTTCCCACCCCACATTTTGACCAGGGAGAGGGACAGAACTGAAGGCAGTTGTCGTGGCTCTTTCACCTCTCAGAATATGGAGGCGGACATCCTGGCTGCTACCAGTCAGTTAGCCTCCCCCTACTTTCCTACTCATACACCAGGTTATCAACCTGCAAGTGTCAGTGAAATAAATTGTAGTACCTCTTCAGTAAAGCTGGAGGGATCGATTATGTTGCATGACTATAAGGATTCTCTTATGAATTATAAAAATACAAAATGGCTATGGGGACAAACTGATTTTGAGAAATAGAAGTTTGCTTAAGTTACCCACATTCCTATATATAGTCAAATTATATTTTACAGTATACGTCAAATGTAGTTGACTGTGCTCTAGGAACATTAAATACATCAATATTTGAATTCAATCCCCAAAAATGTAAATGAATGGATACTAATGTCTTTTCAAAGCTCTTCATTTGCATTATGGAAAGATGTGTGATTTTATCATGGAGTATCCCCTTGCTTTTTAAAATTCACCTATTTTTAGAAAGTTTCAGAAACAACTTTACAAAGAATATATGCCGAAAGCACAAAGGAGGCAAATTAAAACAGGGTTATCAAGACCAAATATGTCTGGGCTAATTTAGTCACTGTATTGGCCTCCATTTGGTAAGATTTATCAGTAATGTTTTCTGCCTCTAAACTCAAAAACACTTGTGATTTTGCAATATGAAGCCTTTGCAATATGAAGATAGTGTTTATTTTTTTTCTTTTTTAAAGCGAAAGCAAGTTTATTAAGAAAGTAAAGAATGGCTACCCCATACGCAGAGCAGCCCATAGATAGTGCTTTTAGCAACATGTACAATAATTATTTGAATGTGTCCATTTATTATAATACTCTAAAAATGTCACAGGCATGAGCTTAGGTAGTCCTTCAATGATTTATTTTCATCCAAATATTGAATCTGAGTTACCTAAAGGAAAAGGTGTAAAGTATTTTCTCCCATTTTTCTCTACGTAAACTTCTTGCAGTTAAGTCCTTCAAATTCTAAGCTTTTCAAGAGTATTTTTATGATACTGTTTATTTCAATATGAGTTTGTATATCACTGTGAAAACTCCGTAACAAATGGATGAAAAGAACTACAGAATGCAAATTATATTAAGCTAATGAAGAACAAAAAGCTTCCCTTTACCATAGTCCCAATCTTTTGCTGAAATTGGGGCAGATGCCCATTTCCTGCAGAGAATTGCAGAACTGGGAACATGCAGCTGCCAGATTTTGACTCTCCGCCATGTGTAGAACTGTTATGTCTCTCTGGGTGGAGGTTAGAATTCTGATCCACCTTCTGCCTTCACTCCACAGAAAATGTTTCCAAAGGTTTACTTGTGTTCAATGTCTAATCCTCCCACCAGAGAATCAAGTTTGGTGTTGATACACATTTTACTCTTGATACATTCAAAGAGTTTTCCTTTGCTTCATCATGTGTTTCAATGTAAACAGGGTTATTCTATGGTGAAAAATTTGTATATTACTGGGAAAGATTTTAAAATGTATCTCTGTGACTTTAAATACAAACTAAGCAGCTGCTTTAAACTTCAAGGATTTTGGCTTTTAGCCAAGTATTTAAGGACATGCCTTTGGTATTAGATTCCTGGTTATAAAGTTTTTTAATTTTAATAAACACAGAAGATGCATTATCATTATGGAATAAATCATCTGTGAAATTTGATATTTTGAACAAAACAATCCCTGAAATATAATCCTATTTTTTTTTAACCAGAGTAGTCTATGAAAACAAAATCAGTTGTACTATGTCAAGCTGTACATCTAGAGACATTGTATCTCTAAAAATCTTTGTGGACAGGGTTTTTAAATCTGTAAAAGTTTGTAAATGCCTCATATCAGCCCAGAAAGTTTTAACAATTCTCTTTTTCCAATATTTAAATATCTGTACATTGAAATCTAAAAAGGATCTTCACATAAGCTTATGCATATGTAATAATGTAATATATTTTAATTGGCACACAAGATGTGAAAAGAGATTTTGTTTAGTGGGAAAAATTGTGTACCAAAGTACCCCTTCCTTTCCTTGTAGTATATTCATTGATGCTTATGCTTTTTATTTTGCTACTTAACAGCTGGACTACACAAATGAGACATAGCTAAAAGGTCTATTTGGCTTCTTATATTTAAGGAATACTAAGACAGTGCCCCAGGGAGGTTGCAGTGTTGCCTCTGGAGAATGTGGGGTGTGATTGTCTGGTAGTGTTTTTTACCTCGTCAGCTGTGAGGGCCGGGCATTCATGGCAGTGGAGAATGCTGCTCTTTGCTTGTATTCTCAGACTACAGGAATAATGCTGATAACACTACCACACACAAAAGTCCCAGATTTAATTACAGTGCTCACCAGTCTTACCTGTCCCATTATATATGTTACCAAAGGACTTAGCTTTCATTTGTCTTACTTGGAAGCCTTCTATAGAGGAGTAAAAACACGAGTGTCCTTTCTGTACCTAAAACTATCAGACCTAGTTATATTGGAAAGGCATTTCATTTTATTTTTCTTGTCAGAATGAGACTGAAATCTTTTATGTTACTGAGAAACAGAGGTGCAGGATTAAATGCCATAAGATTTTCATCTACTGGCCACTAGCCTAGTTTTAACATTGAAATGTCTTCTTAAAATGAAGTATGACAGGGAGAAAAAAGGTAAAGTGAGCATCAAGCAACATTCAAGGCCTATCTGCATCTGGATCTATGAGTCGCATGGGCTTGATTAGAAAAAAATAAAGAGAAAAAATTGAAACCAAAATGAGACAGAAGTTTGACATTGTGAAGAGAATATTGAGGATAGCCAGTATGATTAGAAAGTGAAAGAAGCAATTCCCAAAGATGCTTTATTTTCTTTATTCAGTCCAGTGCAACATTAATTAATTTGCTGCTGTGTTCCAAGCCTGAAGATCAGGTGTTCCTTTAACAGGTAGTTGTATGTTCTATTTTCTGACCCCAGAGGGCTCAGAAACAAACAGAGCGAACATACGAACGGCATAACTGTCATACGATGGAACACATGCTTTGTTAGCAACATGAAGAAAGAAATATTGCATGCAATAGATAAAAATAAATGTATGCATTAATTATGTGAGAGAGCAGGGGACAAAGAAGGCTTCAAAAAGGAAGCTGTTTCTGAAATACTTTATCAGAAAACATATGGACAAGATAATACTGGACAAATGCAAAAAGGAATTTGGAATAATGGGCGGGGTTTTGGTGGAGATGAGTTTTTAAAGAAGTAGAAATTGCTCCAGGGAAGTTTATGTCAAGATTGACTGGGGCTAAGTTTTGAAAAGCCTTCAATATAGAAAAGGAAGTTTGGACTTTATTCTGGCAGGCCCTTAGAAACCAGAGAAACTTTTTAAGGAAGGGAATAATATGCTCAAGTTTGTGTCTTAGAAAGATAGCTGTATAGATGGAGTCCTGAATGGATGAAAGACCTGAGGTAGCCAGTATACTCCCAGATGAGAGGATGCTGGTTGTGCTAAGGCAATTGTGTCAAAGAAGAGGACATAACGAATTTGAGTGTTGCCCAGGTTTATTCCAAGGAACAATGGTTCAAAGTGATATGCCTTAAAAAGAGATCTGGTAAAGTAACAACTCTGGGAAATACTGAATCCTATTTTATGTATTTGTGGCCCATATAAAACAATTATGAGGTGCCAGGTAGGCTTCTTAAGTACCCTACAACACTCATTTAATTCTTATATGAGACCCTTATAAAGTAGGTTCTATTATCATCTACATTTTACAGATGAGAAACATCTTGCCTATCCAGGATCCCCAACATTAGGAAGAGACAGAGCTGGAAAGGGAACAAGTGGCCTTTAAACTGCCAGCCCTATAGCCTCCCAGTGGAATATCTTTGGCTAAAGGGGCCCTTGGTTCTCATCTGCATATAAGTTGTCTGACTAGTCTTAAGGATTAAAAAAAAAATGTTAACAGTGGCATTTCTTAAACACATTGGTTCTTAGAACTGTTTTGTCCTCTACTCTTTAAAATCCTGCAGAATGAATGCCCTCTGAAACCCAGTGTGGGAAATAATAGAAAAAAATAGAAATAATTCAGAAGAAAAAACAATAAACAGTGGTAACCAAAAGTCATTTAACTATTCCATTTTAAATTATTTTAAGGTTACTTATTTTTATATTAACACAGTCATAGATTTTACAGAGGCATTTTGTTATATCAATGTCTATAATAACCCTAATATTATTTCAATAAAGAGGAGAGGGTGGTTTCATTCTAAAATAAAAATCAGAAGAAAAAGAAAGACAAGGCACAAAACAGAGGAATGATACCAAACTTGTTCTTTCTAGACCCAAGCTGAAGACTTATAAGAACACCTACGATTTCCAGCTTTACTCTTGAACTTATCCCAATCCTGTTTTTATTGTTCTCAGCTGGCTTTACCTTTCACTGTAATGTCACTCTGAACCTGGAAGATGATGGCTGTGTAGTTAATCAGGCTTAGTCTTTGAGGCTGGAGAGGGAGGAGTAAAAAGAAAGGGCATGTAGAAGGTTGGCTCAACATAGGATTTGAAGTTTAAAATTCCCAGGCTAAGGATTACATATTTTATCCCATTTCTTTTCTGTAACCCTGCGAAGCAAGTAGTGTAATTAGCTCCATATCACAGAGGAGAAAACTGAGGTAGAGAGAGGTAAGTGGCTAGGATTTGGCAGCTGGTGACTATCTAGCATTGGCATCCTTATCTTAATACGTAACATTTGTTGTAAGTGTCTATATTTCAGGCATTGTACAGTGCTGAGTATAATGTATGTCAAGGTACATACAAAAGCATATGTAATTTTTACAGCTCTGTGAGATAGTCCCTATTATAATCCCCATTTAAAAGATGAATAAACTGAGACTTAGAAGGTTGGTAACTATCCTAGTGTCACATAGCTAGTAAGGAATGGAATCAGAATTCTAATCAGGCAGGCTGACACCAGGTTGTGTGTTCTGAACCACCCAGCAAGTACTGCCAATATTTATGCAGGTGACACTCAACACAGAGGAGAAGGGGTCACAAAATGGCTTGTGGCATTTCTTGCTCCTCACCTAGCAGAGTGTACAGTACTTGTCCATTTACTCATCTGTCCCCTCCACCAGACTGTTGACTCCACGAGGGTAAATACTGTCCTGTTTTACTATTGTAGTATTTTGACTCCCTAGCACAATTATTGATACATAGAGGATTTTATGAATGATTCTACAGTGAATCAATGAATCAATGAATGATGGAATGAAGAAAGTCATGTGCAGCTACATGTGTTACTTGTAAAGCAGGGTTTAACCCAGTTGTATTAGATTAACCTCCTGGATTGTGCAGTGCCCCCGAGGAGCTGTTCCCTTCATCCCAACTCCACCTCACTGTGCCTCAGTTCCACAATCTGGCGCCCAGTTCCTGCAGCAGTAGGGGAAATTCCTGCGGAAACAGAGGCCCCAGCCTTTCCCTTTTCTCCCCTCATTCTGCTTAGCCCATGGAGCAGTGGAAATTTCCACCCATTGTAATCCTTATATTTTGTAATATATTTTCATATAAGTTATCACATTTGATTTTTATAGCAATTCTGTGTGGTAGGCAGGGTATTTTTATTTTCTCTCCAGAACTCAGGGAAGAAATTTTCAGTAAGTGGCTGAGTGGCAAATCCAGTTCTCTTGTAGCTCCATAACTTTCCCAGTGAACAAGTACAAGTATATAACTGCTCCATTGCATAACCTGGGTTAAGCTACTCTCAGGCGTGACTTCTGCAACTGAGTCAATTAACATGAAAGCAGGCTTTAAACATTTCCCACCAGCAGATGACTTTTAAAGGAACTTTCTTCACAAATACACATGGACTAATTTTGCTAGGTTGTAGTTTGAACTTGTTAACACACAAATGAATCATCAAACTGATCCTGCACTGAAACTATTGTTACCAAGAAAGTAGGCCAAACAGTAGCACTGCATTTGAACAAATATATAAGTAGTGTGTGTTCAAGAAGCAGCAGAATGTCATGATTAAGAGCATAGACTCTGAACCCAGAAGGGCTCGTTCAAATACTAGTTCTTCCTTTTTACAACTGTGTTATCTTGATTAAGTTACTTAACATCTCTGGGCTTTAATTCCTTCATCTATTAAAAGTAATACTGTTAGTACATATCATACAAGCTTGCTGAGACAACTACATGAATTAGTGCATTTATATAGTGCCAGCCACACAGTAGGCACTATGTAAATGTATGTATTAATATCATTTTTATAATATATCTTTGCAACATGCTTTGAAGAACATTAGAAGGGCTAGATAAAAATATTGGCATTTTTATCTTCTACTCTAAAAGTTTATAAAACCGAATGTGCGCAAAAAAGTCACAAGTCTCATTGTCAGTTTTATCCTGGTAAAGACACTAAACGGCCTTATCTGCTTTCTCCTCATTGAGAGGCTCTAATAAGTTTGATCAACTTTCTCTCTCCCACCCCCTGCTTTGTAGAAGAAGTTAAAAAAAAATCCTCCTCCCTTAACTGCTTTAACATTTAACAGTCACCAAGAGAAACTGTTCCATCATGATGTCTTCCAAGTTAGTGGACTAAAACAAATTCAGCCCGTTTAATCGTATGGCATCAGGCAGTGCTGAAAATGCAATTTGTTGTGAAATTTGTTTTTGCATTTGCTATTAGAAGCCAAGTGTTCTGCTCTTTTGCAGCTTTCCACTGGACCTTATCAGGGAACACACTAGCTGGAGGGCATCTGGAGCACTGATCACTCAGAAGGAAACTGAACAGCTGTGTTTTTGACAGCTGGAGCGGGCCTGATGTCCATCAACAAATGTCCCAGATACCTAGTGCTTCTCCTTAGTTAGTAGGGGGCAGGCAACACTGTTGGTTTGGGAATGAGAATTCTTCCATGGTTGCCATCTTGTTTGGGTGTTGGAGGCTGGATGTTAAGCACTGGAACATGTTTACATTTATCTATTGTTCCACCAAATATTTGCTGTCATCCTTATTATGATACCCAGTAAGAAAAAGAAGAAGATGAAGATATTCTAGAAAAGTGAGCAAATAAAAGTACAAACAAGAAAAACTACATACAAAAACAAAGCTGAACAAGGAATAAGGAGACCCTCAGAATCAGTTGCATTTTTCTTGTTTGTTTATTGTCAGAGAGAGAGAGATAATAGATAAGTATTTTAATCAAAAGGAATGCTGTGAAGGGATGAATAATCAGCTCTTCTTTAGTGTCCTTTAGCACCTCACTTTCATCTTACATGAAAGTGTCTCATGTGAATGTGAACTTATTATTCAGGGACACTGTTTGATGCTAACTGTGCCTTTTGCATAATGTGTCTGTATATTTGAATGCAAAGGGACTAAAATTTATACCTTTATAAAGTTGTTTGTCATAAATACAACTGATCCCCAGATGAGGTGGACCTAACCAATGGTTGCTTATTATCTAATAAAAAAGACAGGAAAACAGGGCATTTGATTTTTCAAGTGTGTTTTTAAATGAAATGATTTTGTTTAATGAAAATGTATTGCATTTAGCAAAGAATACTTTCACATACCCATAACTGTGCACAAATAACAGAGTAACACTGTGTTTTGTGTTAACTTTCGTTGATGTCTATGTATCAAATGGAAAACTCTTTCCTGTTGTCCCCAAACCACAAGGCTTCTTAGAGTCCTCCTATACTCCCAACTCTTCTAACTCAATGATACTTTAAAGTGTTTACACCTCTCAGTTAATGAGTTCAGCTAAAGAGATGAAAAGTCAATTCTCTGTAACAAGATCTTGGAACAGAATCTGAAACCACGGAATATAATAGTATGTAAGAGCACCTCGAGAAGGTATGAGTTAGAACTTTCGCATAAGAGCTTATTTTAGGGTTTGATGTGTGTTGTTTCAACTTCATTTAATAAGTAATCGTGTTATAGTTACAATTTTAATCAGCATCTTACTCTTAACCTGACCTAAAAAAAAAAAACAGGTCACAGTTATAGGAGTTAGAATCTACAGAATCTTATAGAGCTCTAGGCTAATTCCGTAAGTTACAATGATAAACGAAAGTCACGGGAGGTCAAATAATCTCAAGTCAAATCAAGTAGAAGGAAACCCAGATCTAACTCCTAATCCCTTGTTTTTTTCACCTCACACATTGCAAAGTAGAAACTGTGTAATGGTTGAAATGTGTCACACAAGAGTGACACACCAACTGTTCTCTCAGTAGGAATCATCTTGAGTCCAATAACCCATATCTGTATTAGTTCCTTAAATGATAATCAAAACATACTCATTAAATCTGTGAATGGCCTTGGCTGTATGTGCAAAATACTTCTATCTCAACATGCCAGGTTTCCTGCTCCTTCTATTTTTCTCCCAGCTTTCTATTGACTGGCTGTGTAGGGCATTTTAAAAATGCAATAAGCAAGCAGTTAAAACAAGTTAATTTTCTTGGCTGCTCAATGGATTTGACCAAAGTGCTTTTGCAGTAACATATCATTAATAGCGTTAAAATCACAAGTTATAAACAGACTGACTAAATAGTGAGGAGACAACAACAGGAATGTGTGGAGAGTAGCTGGAAGAAACTAAAAACTAGCTTAAAATAACTGTTTCAGCATAGGAAAAAAATCTCAGAGGCCTGGGGGTAGCAGGAGACATTCGATGTGTATTAGCGATATTATTGTTATTTTCCTTAGTCTTATGGCAATAATTTAAGGCTGTTGTCAACTTTAAATCTGTTTTCAGATGTGCTAATAGAATATTTTAAACAATGAAAACATTGCTAAGAACATGGAATTCACCAGCGAATAGTGATGGATATCATAAAATACAAACATCTTTATCCCTCTCAGTGGTGGGTATTGCCCGTACAAAACACTAAAATAATTATTCTGTTCCTAGACAAAATCCAGTTTTGATGCTATTGTTCTTATAAAGAATCAGAATTGACGAGGATATTCGAGAAATAAAAATGTTTGCTTCTAAAATTTTATGTTCATTGAACTTGGGGAGACAGCATAGATCACTAAAAAGAGTGCAGATATTAAAATTTTCTAGACCTGGTTTCAAATCTTGGCTGGCTGCAACACTGAAACAGTTGTGTAACCTGGGCTAAGTTACCCAGCCTGGCTGAAAATAAAGTTCTTTAATTTCAAAATGAGAAAAAAAAATAGTAACAGCTTCTTAGGCTACTTATGAGGATTAAATGACATAATATGTGCAGATCATGACAAAGAGCCTTTGACAAAGTCAGTACCAAAAATTTGATGGTTATTGTTATTTTCTTAAACACATTACATGTAATCGTTTATTAAGAATCTAATAATTAAGACTCTTTGGTATATGTCAAATGTTTTATAGTTTAAAGGTCTTGTAATTTAACTTCTTAATATCATTGAGAAGAAACCTTAGCTCGTGTGTGTGTGTGTGTGTGTGTGTGTGTGTGTGTGTGTTGCGCACGCACTGGGGGAGAGGAAGGAAGGAAAGAAAGAAGGAAGGAAGAAAAACCAGTGATGAAAGCTAATATTTATACAGTACTTAAAAAATATGCCCAACACTCTTCTAAGTGCTTTACATACATTAACTCCTATATTCCTAATGAGAAACTTAGGACACAAGACCTAGTATCACCCTCATCTTAAAGATGAGGATTTATTTTTTGTAAAACACCCTGAGGAAAAAATATATATATCCATTTCTGAGTTATGTTAGTCTATCATAACCAGAGATTCATTTGGTATTATGGAAGAACAAAAAATAAAATGTTTAGTCTTGGAAAAAAAAAAAAAAAAGATGAGGATACTGAGGTATTAAAAAAGGTAATATCGCTGAAGTCTCAGAGCCAATAAATAACTAGGCTATGTTTGAGCTGACACAGTTGAGCTTCAGAGTCTGTATGATTAAATACTAGGCAATACAGATCTTTATAAGTAAATATGAAAAGAGACACAGATGGGTCTGTATGTGTGGCTTACATACGACTGTGGAGAAAAATTCCAGAATGTACTCCAACACAAACGTACACACACACTCACACGCATATGTTGCTTGATATTTGCAAGGACAAAAAATAATGCTCATTAAGAAAACATTATTAAGGAGCTATGTTTATCTTTATTCTCAACTTCCAAAGAGAGGAAGAAAAATAAGAAATTTCAGAAAAATAAAAATAATAATTAAGGAATAGGAAAATAGAACCTATGAGAAATGATTTTTTAAAGGCTAGTTTCTATTGAAGAGAAAAAATATCAAAAAAGGAAACAAAATTAACTGCTTGTGCATATTGAAACTAAAAATACATTTGTGCCAGGGAGCAAAATTAGTAAGTTCACGGAAAAAAAAAAAATAGTTGCCTTTGTTTCTTGGCCAAAGAAAAAGGAGATGTTTAGGAAAATGTACCCCAGCCTTCAAATGCTTTCCAAGGAAAGGAACAATAAAATCCTACAGCATGTGGCAAGTCATTTGTATGAAAGTAATAATCCAAGTCCATTAAAATAAATTCCAGAAACATTTGCAAGTGTTCTGAAGCAAAAAAGTGGTAAGAGATGTTTTAAATGTGATTCAAAAGAAGCCAGGAAGGAGAAAAGTGGAACTACTTTATAATAAAGTTCAAAAAGTTTTGTTTTTTGATGAAAACAAGAAAACAAAGGAGTAGGCATTAAAATAAATAAATTATTTAAATATTTCATGGCAAATTAAGAAATTTTCAAATCCCAAAGCATCTTTAAAATGAACAAGTTAAATTTTGAAACAAAATGTGGAACACACAGTGATTCTCAATACTGTTATACATATGGATGAAACCCACCTGTTATATATATTTTTAATACCCAATTCTTGAGTTTCAGATTCATTTTGGAGAGTTAGAGCCAATAAGTTATTTGTGGAGATAATTCTCTATGGGTCTTTTGCATTTCTACATGTCTAGTGATCTGAGATGCTGGCTCTCTTTTCCAGACTTTTCAAGGTTGTGAGGAGCCTTGGAGGATAGAAATTGTTTGTTTCTCTGGAGCAAAGGGCAGGTATTTTACTGTTCAGTAAAATAATGAAAACATTTTCTGCTGGGGCAAAGGTTAGAAAGGCTCATTATAAAAGATTTGTGCTCCCTTAGCTTAGGACACAAATCTACTGAGTGATAATCATCTATCTAGGCCCTTCTGCATCACCTCATGGGATGTGAGTTTAGGAGGAATCAATGCAAATAGGCTGAAGCTCATGCCGCTTGCTCTGCTGAGAGTAATAAAGTCCTTTGTATCTGACCCAGGAGTTTCATATCTTCTGTCAGCATCCATGAAACCATGGTAGGCTAACTTATTAGTTGCAAGTAGGGTAAAATCTCAGACACGACGTATATTTTTAACTGTTTGCTGTTGAAAATTTTAAACATTTATAAAAATCAACAGAAGAATATAATGAATTCTTTCTGAGGCCATCACCCACTCCAACAATAATCAATTCATGAACAGTCTGGTATATTTATATACTGTCTCATTTTCAACCATCCCCTACAAAATAGTAGTATTTTGAGGCAAATTCCAGACATCATATCATTTGATACACAAATATTTCAGTAGATATCTCTAAAATTTAAAAAATATGTCACAATACCATTAATACACCCAACATTAATTAATGATAATTCTTTAATATACCAAAATATTGGTCCATCTCTAATTTTCAATTACCTTATAATGTATTTAACAAATTACTTGTATCTGAATCCAGATGAGGTCAACACAGTGAGGCTGATTGATATTTCCCTCTTCTGATCTCTAGGTTCTGCCTCTAATTTTTCTTTCTTATTCTTTGCAAATTTTTTTACTGAGGAAACACAGGTGTTCGACCCACAGTCTGAATTTTGTTCATTGCTTAACAATAGTGTCTTTTAATACATATTTCAATCATCTCTGTTTTCTACAAATGACTAATTAGGAATAGAGGCTTAATAAGATTCAGATCTTTTTTCCCCCTTGAAACTATATCATTGGTGAGAGTATATTCTTTCAAGAGTTATATTGTCTCTTTCTTCTTTGTAGTTTGAGACCACTGAAGCTTAACTTTTAGATTCATTAATTCATTAGGGTCTACATACTAATGATATTCCAATTTTATTATATCTTCTTTATTTGGTTCTACATAGAGAAACTTTCCTTAAATACTAATTGGTTCATTTAAGACATGTAGGATAAATGCTTGGTATGTTCCCTTTATTTTCTATTCTTGAGAATAATTTTAAAGATTATTAAATTAAATTTAGTTTGATAAATATGTAAATATTGACATAGTTACAAAATAAACTCTACAAAGCAAAATGCCAAATAAAGGGAACATATCGAACATTTATCTTATCCCCTTCATATGAATTAAAATGTGAAAATAAGTCTTAACTTTCATTTATTTATTTTGTATCCTATATCCTCACCTTTCTCTGGAAATAACTTTTAAAAACCAGATTTATAGTTTGTTCTCCAAGGTGCTTTTTAAAAATATAATCAGATATATATGAATAGTCATACCACCTTTTTCTTAGAAAAATGATGGCATACAATATATTTGTCTCTTCCTTTTTCACTAAAAGATATGCTATGAAGATTGCTCTTAGAAGTATATAGAGATATTTCTCATTCCTTTTTGCAGTCATGGTTCTGTATTATATGGAAGCACCATAATTTATTCAACCAACTTCTCATTGATGGAAATTTGAGTTGTTTCAACTCTTTTACTATGACAGATAGTCTTGCAATTAACAGCTTTGAGCAAATATTGTTAAGTATTTTTGTGAGCATATTTTTGCAATGTATTACTGGAATTAGCATTTCTAGGTCAAAGGGTAAATGCACATTTAATTTGGCTAGATGTTGCCAAATTGTCCTCTGTAGTAATTGCACTATTTTTCATACCTACCAGCAATGTAAGAGAGAGCACGTTTCCCTACAAAGTTGATTTTTACAAAGCTCAACCGGCATTGTATGTTGTCAGAGTTTGGGGGTTTTGTCAATCTAATAGTTTTAGTTTATATTTTTATTTGGCATTTTTTTTCTTTGAACTGTTTCCCTAGCTAATTTGTCTATCATATGGTTGATTTTTTTTTTCTACTTTTAGAAGCTCTTTGTATTTTAGAGAAGAGCAGTTCATTTACTAATGTCTCTCAAAGTAGCATCTGCACACCTGACTTCTATGTATAATTTAATGCTCCTATCTATGTCCAACTATCTACTCCATGTCTCCATGTGGTTGTCTGTTAAACATCTAATATTTACGAGTTCAAAATGAAACTACTGCTTTCTTGCCACACACTGACTCTTCCCTCCTAGATTCCCCCTATTCAGTTACAGCAAGTCCATCATTCTAGGATTTTCAGACCAAAAAGCTTAAGAGTCAACCTTGACTTCTTGGTTTTTCAGTCACCACACAAACTCCATCAGCAATTTTTACTGGCTTTACTTTCAAAATAAATCCAGAATCTTCTCCTCAAATCCATTACTTCAACTCTGATTTGAACCCCTATTATTTTCCACCTGGATTATTACAATAGCTTTGTATTATCAGGGTTCTCTAGAGGGACAGAACTAATAGGATAGACATATATATGAAAGGGAGTTTATTAAGGAGTATTGACTCACATGATCACAGGTGAAGTCCCACTGTAGGCCATCTGCAGCCTGAGGAGAAAGGAAGCCAGTCTGAATCCCAAAACCTCAAAAGTAGGGAAGCCAACAGTGCAGCCTTCAGTCTGTGGCCCAAGGCCCAAGAGCCAATGGAAAACCACTGGTGTAAGTCCAAAAGTCCAAGAGCTAAAGAACTTGGAGTCTGATGTTCAAGGGCAGAAAACATCCAACACAAAAGACAGATGAAGGCCAGAAGACTCAGCAGGTCTGCTCTTTCCAACTTCTTCTGTCTGCTTTATATTAGCCACACTGACTGGCAACTGATTAGATGGTGCCCACCCAGATTGAGGGTGAGTCTGCCTCTCCTAGTCCACTGACTCACATGTTCATCTCTTTTGGCAACACCCTCACAGACACACCCAAGAACAATACTTTGCATCCTTTAATCCGATCAAGTTGACACTCAATATTAACCATCACAACCCTCATAGCTGATTTCTCTTGCCTCACCCAACTCTCACCCCAGTATAGTTTTCACATAATTGCCAGTGTATTCTTTAAAAAACATGTTACATCATGTCATGTCTTTACGTACAACCCTCCAATGTTCCTCCTCTTGTAAAACTGAACGTCTTTTGAATGGTCTATAAAGCTGTATGTCATCTCCCACCACCCTCCATCACTACTTCTCTGGCCTCAGCTTCCACTCCCTTCCCTATCACTCACTCAGTCCCAGCAACGCTGGTCACCTTGTTCTTTGAGCAAACTCATCTTGTTCTAGGCACAAGGCTTCTAATTTGCCAACCTCTAGAATGCTCTAAAAGCTATCTATAATACTCTTCCCCTAAATATCTCCGTAACCCACTTACTCATTTTCTTCTCTGTGCTTATAATGGCAACAGTTATGTCACTTAAGCTTTCTCTTAAAACCCAAGATAAAATAACCCCACCCTCTGCCATACTCACTAGCCCCCTGTATCATGCTCTCCCCTTCAAGACACTTAATGACAAACTGAAATAATGATTTGTTAATTGTGTTATTGCATCCTTCTTCCACCTGAGGCTAACCATGAGGGGGTGACATTGTTAAGTTCACTGCTGCATATACAATCTTCTAGGGCAGTACCTGGAACAAAGTAGGCTTTCTACATATTTTTATAAATGGGTGAATGAGTAAAAGAATGAATAAATAGTTATACTGTGTTGACTTGGCAATTACAGCAGACAGAAATATCTGAGTACTAGCAAAATAATAAAAACTAAAAGCCACAAAAAAGGTACAAAATGTATGCTTACTGCTAAGAAAACTTTGCTCAATGTCATTTTAGATAATGCAAAGAAAGAAGAATCTCTTAATGATGCTTCATTTTTCAAGTTTCTATTGGAAAATGTTTTGAATTTTGGCATAGTTTTATGGTTTCTTTTGGATCTATATTATTATTATTATCTAGAAGTAATTGAGCATGAAACCTAAGTAACGCATTACCATGTGTTTATAATTAACATGATCATGCTCCCTGACCATCAAGAATATGAAGTGGAAGCCAATGCATAGTTAAATGTGAACTGGTGAAGTATTTAGTTCATATTTACAGTATTAAATGATTACAAAAAGACACTGGTTTAAGTTGTCTGAATTAAATGTGTTTACTTACTGTTTCAACATGAATACAAAACTTGATTGGAATTCACTTGAAAACAACAAGGATTCTTCTTACCTGCTGTTTCTTAGTTAAGAAAAGATTCAAATTCAAGAAGTTTTTTTTTAAATAAGTGATTTATTATTTCACTGGTTCTAAATTACTGTAAGCAAAGCATCAGATTAGTAATGTGTTTAATATGAGTTATTAAATTCCCATTAGATTAAATTGCCACCCCTAGAGATCTGCAAAGCTTCTATGAATTAATTTGCATTCTTCAATAGTCACACACTTCACCTTTTCTTTAATGCCACAGATACTTGAGGAAATATATCCTAACTCCAAGAACAGTAAGTCATCTTATGAGCTCTGAAATTCTTTGTTCTGCATATTGTTTTGTGATAATAATAATAATGTGAGACATTTACAAATAGTTCTGATAGGTTTCTTTTGTTCATTTTTAACATACAATATAATATTAGCACAATTTCCAGTAAATCTATGTCAGAAGCCATTTTCACTAGGCTGTACCGGAGCAAAATCTATTCTCTATTTATGTTCTTTCCAGTTACATTTAACTGGACCATCAATTTAAAACCATCATTGAATTGATTGGTTTAATATTTATTTTAAATATCTTATATAAATACAATCTAAACATTTTATCTGTGAGTCTTCCAAAATTAAGGCAGAGTCATACAGAGAGCACTCTGTAGTTGGAAGCAAAAGACTCGTGAGTGTTTCCTGTAAAAGTTGAGAACACTGTAATGCTTAGAGGCTGGGGAACTCTGTAAAGTGTCTGAGCTAGGCTTTATCCAAACGTGAGTGGATTAAACTAGCTGACTTGGTCTCCTTAATAGTAGATTAACATCATCCATTAATTTATGAACTTGATTTTGTGATGATAAGTAAGAAAACTCCAGGGGAAAAAAAAAAATTAGTAACTTTATATAAAGAGACCTGTTTGCAGTGAGAAATATAGTCACTGGAAGCATCAGACATATTTGCTAATGAAACAAGACCTGTGCATATTTACTAACTACATTTCTGCAAAGCAGATTTACTGACTCAATTCCCCAAAGCTAAAGAGAGTATCAGGCTGGATTAGAAATCAGAAGTCCCTATTCTTGAACTCACATGATGAATTCACATCTGTTCCCTGGTGCACAGCATTAATTTTAGCAGTAATGCAGCCAGTATTAGTCTAAGTTGACCCAGAAAGGCAGTGGATCACTCAGGGCAAAATTCTCAGTGTTCCCAATTTAATCTGATCCCCAAATCAGATATATTGTCCCTATCTTTACCTAAACTATAAATGTTAAGAGTACAGTGAGCAGAAAAAGCCAGTCTATGGCTTGATTTTCTTTCTCCAATTCTTCTTATACTCTACTGCCAAATTAACGTTCCTATAACACCTCTCTAAAATAGCCATTTTCTACATAAGAATTTCATATTTCCCAAGACCTTCTTCTTTGCTATAAAGCATGTATTGTTTGTCTGAGTCCATAAAATACCTGCTTGCTGCATCAGAAACTGCAAAACCACATAAAGAAGAAAATCAAAATTGCCTGTAATCCAATTTAGACTTTTTGGGAAATATGACTGTGGCAGAGATGGAGAGAATGGATCAAGGGGAGGAAAATCTTGGGAATTGGAAAAATGGTAGGATGGCTTCCAGAAAAGATGCAATAAGAACCTGAACTGTAACAGTGGGACTGGGAGAGATTAAAATGATACCTGAGGGACTGAGTTAACGACTTATAGATGGAGAGGAAGAAGTGATTTTAAATTTTCTAATTTGAGAGAATTGATAGATGATGATGTGAAAAACAGACTGAGATTCCTACGGGATGTGTGGTAAAGCATAATGAAAACATATGATTCAATGGGTAAGGTTTTAAAATGGAGTAAAGTCCAAGCTCTACTATATGCCAGTTTTGTGGCTCTGACTGCATGACCTAGGCTTTCTAAATTTCAGATAAAAGGGAGAAAACTGTATCTTATTGTGCGTGTGTGTGCGTGTGTGTGTGTGTGTGTGTGTCTGATGGAGTCTCGCTCTTGTCACTCAGGCTGGAGTGTAATGGTGCAACCTCGGCTCGCTGCAACCTCCACCTCCCAGGTTCAAGTGATTCTCCTGCCTCAGCCTCCCAATTAGCTGAGTGACTTTTCAGAATTTGTTTTGAAGTTTAAACTTGTATCTAAAATACTGTTTCCAGGTTGACATGGCAAATAGGCAGCTGAGAATAGATGTTTAGAGCTCGAGAAACGGATAAAGACGGGTGATGGGAGAATCAATGGTGATAACAAAGGTGATGTATAAGGAGTGTATGAGACTGTTCAGACATTGGAAGAGAACATGTCTAAAGACACTAACCTAAAGAAACAACAACATTTAAGAGGGGGGTTAAAGCACAGTTAGAAAAGGACTCTTAAGTAAATGAAATAAGAAAGCCAAGCTTCAAAGTTCAAGAGCAAAGTGACTAGAAAGTCCCCATGTGTGCAGTTGTGTTCAGTGCTAACTGAGCATGTCCTCAGGTTATATGTGCAGCAGTTCAGAAGATCATTTGATAGGAGCATATTTTCTCAATAAAAATATCATTCATACTGCTAATTCACAACTGCAAGTCAGAAGTTTCAAGGCAACAACTAATGATATACCACTACATCCCCAATCCCCAAACTAGAGAAGATTCTGATAAAAGGGTTAGGAGACTGTTGATCAAACTTGCATCTGATGCAATGTGGCCTCTTCAACATCTGGATCTAATAACTTGTGACAGTTTTCTTTGGGACATTTTGAAAATGAAAAATTTTCAACCCAACCATAGTAGAATACCGGAAAACAGCTGTGAGGGACAGCTTTAATGTCTCCTAGTTAATAAGAAAAATGTCTAGAAGAAAATTAAAATGTTTTAAACATACCAGGATATTAAAGAGAAGTATTCAGTACATTTTTAACCATCTTGCATAGGGACTTTGGGTTAATCTGTAGAATGGTAAGAGTGCAATAGATCTGACAATAAGATTTGTGTTACAATAGAGTGCAAATGTAGTAGAATGAAGAGATTCATTAATCATTGTTACTACTACTGACAAACTGTCTAGGCTTTCCAAACACTGGACTCGACTCAGTCATATTCTCCACCTCTGCATGTGCTACCCAACACACTGTCCAAAGTCCATCCAAATGGCATCTTCTCCATCAAGCTTTTTCTCATCTTCCAGTTGAAACAAGCACTTCTTGCACTGAATACCACTAAAAGTTTGTGTACATCTTTATTAGTGTATTCAACACTCTCTACTCTTTTTAAAACAATTATTAGTGTTTCATTTCCTAAATGCTTCTTGAGGGTAATGATCACACCTCACTATGGGCTTTTTGCTATGCTCCACGGCTTCCAGTTTTAGGCTTTCTGCATGGTAAACATTTGGCAACTATCATTAAAATAAGTTAATGACTATGCTATGATTATCACACCAAAATTAGTCCTTCATCCCAAATAATCACTTTATTTGAATTAATCAGAATTATTTTGTATAGATTTTGCAATCAATAAAACTTTATTTTTACCTTTTAAATGCATTGTGAATATCATAAGATATTTGTTAATTATTTTTATCAGTAAGATATTTAAAAATAAGTGACTTAGAAAAGTTTGATATTTGAGCCTGGTCCTAATCCTGTAATAGGAAATCAATGTTATTTTTTTAATCACCAAGTCTATAATGTCATACTCTATTCACTAGTATCTGTCCTATCCTATTGCCTTATTAAAGACATACTAGTTAATATTTACATTGTTCTTAGGAAGACTGATCAAAATAAACTTGGTATTAACAGAATTATTGATTTAAACGTTCCTGCACTCACCTTTGCCAAATGTTAGTTGTCTAAATAAACATTCTCTGATTTTCTTCAATCGAGAAAAGTAGGAAAGACCTTGCCACCAAAATGCAAACACAAGAGTTTATTTATATTTCTTAACTTCCTGTTTCCTTCCACTTAAGTCAGCATTGTTTTTTAATGCTGCCTGTTTCCAACATTTATTTTAGTTTTCTTCTTGCTCCTTACATGTGTATGGCAGTTTCCGGCAATTTTGTATGTTGCTTACAAAAAAAAGAAGAAAGCTTTTCTGAAGATGTCAGTGTTTGTAGTCAAATAAACCACTTTTCATGATAATATTTTCCATATATTTATTCAGAGGTGTCTATTCTTTTCCCTTATGACTTGATAATAGTCCTGCTATTCTAACCCTTCAGTAGAACCATGTTTGGAACAATTTAAGATATTTGCAGCATACACTGTGCTTCATATAAGAAGAGATTAGCTTTTTAATAATAGCTTCTTTTGAATTAGAAAAGGATTTCTACAGTAGAGAGGAAAACCACATGGGGAAATGTAATCAATGATGGTTTTGTGTAAGCTTTAATAATTTCTTTGTTCTAAAGGTTTTTGCAGTTTTTGGTTAGAAGAATAAAGGAACTCCCCCCACCATATTTATTCACTGCAAAAGCATTGGTGATTATCCAGGGTATTTCTTGATACCTCTTAAGGAATCAATTTTTAGCAGATCTCTGCCAACCAGGGAATCTTCCATAAGGATTTACAATTATTTTGCTGAGTGGCATAATGAAAAAATTAATCAGCTCTGCAACCAGACAGTCTTGGTTGGAATGCTGTGTTACCTTAGGCAAATTGCTTTATTCTCTGAGTGTTGGGTCCTTAATCTATAAAGTGAGAGGGTTGTAGGATTAAATAAGAATATATTTGTAAAATATCAACAAAATGTATTGCTCATAGGTGAAGCCAACAAGTGTAACCTCTCTTCACTCATAGAAATTTAATACCTACATGATTCAGATAAAGAAGAGAGAAGGATTTTCCTGAAGTGCTCTTTGTAGAAATGTAAGAATATATTAGAAGTAAAACAGATCACATTCAAACTGGGTTAAATGATAGGGATGTGTTTCATCTTGCATAACAAAAAGTCTACAGGCCAGAAAGACTCTCATTGTAGGATATCAGGGTTTTTGCTCAAATTTTCTGATTTCTGCTTTCTAAACTCCTCTGCATGGTTTTGTTTCGTTTTGTTTTCATTTGTTTGCCAAGCTGACTTGCTCATGGTCACCAAATGGCTCCCAGTAGGAGCAGAGACAACTTATTTCCTTGCTAACAGACAGCAGGGGTCAACACTAGCCCTCAGCCATGCCCTAACTAGTCTGCCCCTTTGATTTGATTTGATTAACATGTCAGATCTTGTGCCCACCACTGGACCAATAACAACTATATGTAAGTAAATAGGCATTGCCAATTTACAATCAGAAACCAAGTTTCAAAGATTTGCTAAACCACACTGGTAGGAAGTAGGAGAGCTAGAATCAGAAAGCAAATTCTCTAATGCCAAGTCCAGTAATCAGAGCAGGGCCATTCTTTTCTGTAAATAAGATTTCAACTATATATATGATGTTTATAATTTATATATAAATGACTTTAGCATATTTCTAATAAAATCATTTTTGAAACTTAAATTTGAATTTATCTTTCTTTAGGAAATTGATTTGTATATTTTAAATGCTCTGAGACTCTAGGCGTATTTCTGAAATATTTTTAAAATTCTATTTAACCTATTTATATTCATCTTTCCAAACACACTGATCTGTGGCTAAAACTCTCTCTAGGTTTAAATTGATCTTGGTTTCCTTTATAACAATTTTATCAGTTCTCATTATTTGTATTTAGTGTGGTCTTATCTTCATTCCTTTAATTAGCACTTCATAGCAGCAAATCACTGCATGGGAATTCTACCCATAGAGATGAATTTTACAGACTCTGAGTTTTCTGGTTAAGGACTCAGGTGTGTGCCATAGGGCATACGGGACAACAAATACATTAGGGATTTTACTTAAGGCATCTAACAGGCGTTTTACATAACAGAAGTTTATACTAGGACCCTGAATAAGAGAATGTGCTTAAAGTTCTTCCATGTTTTCTAAAATAAATCTTTATCCCAACAATAATACATAAATAGCACAAAGAGCCCTTCCTTAAGGAATCAACTTAGTTACATATATATTACAAAGTCCCCTAGGTACAACTAGTCATTCTCTGCTTTTTTTTTTTTTTTTTTTTTTTTTTTTTTTTTTTTACCTAGAGGGATGATATTGTGTCTCCTTGTGCACTCATTATCAGGGAAGCCCTTCAGGTCTCAGTCATCTTTCAGTCTAAGCCTTGTAGATAACACTTGACCTGCTGCCCACATATCTTTGGTACTATATAAATATTTAATCATAAGAATCCTAAGTTATATCCTCCTGCCATGGCTGAGAATTTCTTTTAAAAAATTCACCCAAGATGCTATGCTGAATCTGGAAGTCAGAGGCCTGACCTTAGAATCAAAAGCAGACCTTCAATAATGGGATGCATGTAGGAGCCAATTAAGAAGTTCTGTTCATCCACCTCTTCTTATTTGAAGATATACTATATGCAATCATCTATCTCAGGGATAAATCGGTTATTTTCCATTAAGGTAAGACACTGATTATGGACACTCTTAAGCCAGTTGAATCATAAAGCATCTATCCACTTCATTTTTATTTTAGAACATGTGAGAATTTCAGACCAGGTTAAAACTAACTCCTAAGTTTGCATTTGCGCTGATGTTCCTCAGTAATCCAGCACATTGAAATGCCAAATCTCAGGTATTCCAAACTGAGTCACTAAAAAATATTCATGGAGAAGAAATTAACTAAAATTCTCCAGACTGACTTGAAAGCAGCAGAGAAACAGAAAAATAAGTGGTATGCTTCCACATGGCATGTGTCCTCCAGGAGCTTCGTCAGTTCTGAAAGTTATTTGAATTCTAAGTGATTCCATGTTAAGTAAATGAATAAAAGAATAAAATAAACCTGTTTGACAGAGGGCTACAAAATTGCTGACATAAGGCTGAATTTCCAATGAAACTTTAAATGGACACTTAGGGTAGAAAAATTAACCAAACTTATGTTCTAAGTTTGATTTGATTTGATGATGTATGTTTTCAACCTAGCTAATTGCACATGTGTGTTTATAACCGAAAAATCTCCCAGTGAAAACGATGAAAGATTAAAGAAATGCAAAGCCACAGTGCTAAGTGAAGTTAAAATAGTAAGTGAGCTCAACCAGGTATTTTTAAAAGACTAAAAAATATAAACCTTATATTTTATTATAGAAAATATAAATAAACCTAAATGCACACTTTTACCCCCTTATACACAGTTAAAAATTCCCAGTAGTCTTTTTGTGTTCTTTCACTGCACAGCACCTATTTAAAATTATTATTTTTCTAGATTAGTCCTGCCAAAGTCTTGAGAGACTCCAGTATCAAAAAGCTTGGTGCTATGCAATTCCCTGCTCAATGTCTGATAGAGCAGTGAGCCAATTATTTTCCTGAAGCTTGTGTGGACTGGGACTATCATAAAGAAGAAAGATAAAAGGTAGAAATATAGAAAACGAGCATTCATTCATTCAAAAATCATTTATTGTGTATCTGAAACATGAAAGGACTGGTGACAGGGAAAGGAAGCCAGAGTAGACTAGAAGATTAATTCAGCAGAAAAGAAAAATAGTCTGGGTGTGGTGGCTCAGGCCTGTAATCCCAGCACCTTGGGAGGCTGAGGCGGGCAGATCACCTGAGGTCAGGAGCTCGAGACCAGCCTGGCCAATATGGTGAAACCCCATCTCTACTAAGAATACAAAAATCATCTGGGTGTGGTGGCACGCACCTGTAATCCCAGCTACTTGAGAGGCTAAGGCAGGAGAATCGCTTGAACCCAGGAGGCAGATGTTGCACTGAGCAGAGATTGTGCTACTGCATTCCAGTCTGGGCAACAGAGTGAGACATCTCAAAATCATGACATGTGGAGACAACACAGATGACAGGTGCATAAGAGTGCCAATGCCCTCCAGCTGAAGACGACCACCAGTCAAAGAAGTTGAGTTTAGTGCTCATTGCAGCATGGGAGAACACAAGCCGTGGGGAACTATGGGAACTTTAGTAAGGAAGTGATGGGATTTTTTAATATTATAGGATTTGGGCTTGTGTGCAGTGCTTTGGGGGAAAGTGTAAGGAAGTGTGGCTTTGCTCTGGATTAGATGCTTCCAGAAAGTGAAGATAACGCTACCGTTTGGTACTGTAATCTTATTCAGAAGGAAGAAAGGCTGAGTGAGGTAAAACTGTAATTGGTATGGAAGTAACAATTACACATCTTAACTAAGTTGGGGGATGTTTGGTCATTTTTCTGTTTTGACAATGCTATTATGTTTTTGTCTATTCTCAGACATGATTAGGGAGTGATCTTGTTTGTGTCTAGATCTATCATGGTCAAAGACTGATCTTGTCTGATATTGATATTCCATGAAATTGTTTATGTTTAACAGGAGAATAGCAAGAATCAGCTGTGAGGGCCAGGCCAGTGGGTAGCAACACCAAGGTCTGAAAGATAAGTAGCAGGCCAGGCCCCTATCAGTTGTTGCTTTGCTCTTTTTTAGGGGGAGAGACATAAAGATTAGGGTAAGAAAAAGACCAAAGAAAAATAGTGAATATTTATTTATTGCATACATGTTACAAGACAGGAAATATGCTAGATGTTTTGCATACATGATTTCATTTAATATTCACAACAACCCTATGAATTAAGTACTATTTGAGTGCATATTACCTGTAAGGATAATAAGACTTAGAAAAATAAAGTTACTTGTTTAAAATGGCATAACCGTATAGAGTAGGCGTGGGATTAGAATACTAGACCTGTCTAACTTTGGAACAAAATTATTTAATCATTCCTTATAAAAGAAGGAGTGTACGAACACAACAATGGTACCTTAAGAGATGAGCGTCTCCGTTAAACTAAAAGGTATATCAAGGCAGAGATACTGTGTTGTTCATTTCCGAATTATTTCAGAGCAATGAGATTTGTGATTTCCTTAAGAGTGGTGTTTCATAAATATAAAATGATCAATTAGATGGATGATGGATGAATTGATGGATGGAACCAAAAATGCATGCTTGATCAGATATGACTATTTCACATAATTTCACTCCACGTCCCAAGAAGTAGGAAGAAACCTTAAAATATTGGTAATAGTAATTGCTCATGTTTTGGATCGTGTGACTTTCACAATGTACTCCCACATATTTATTCTTATGGGCAGATAATTCTCTTATGTTTCACATGAGAACATTGAAGATCAGGTATGCTAAGTCCTCACATAAGTAACAAGCGGCCAAACATGGGCTAGAATCTCAGCCTCCCCATCTTTATGTCCAGAGGACTATCCTCCAAACTGTACAGTCTTTTATCTTTTAATTCTTCAAAATAATTTAGGTAAGAGAAGGAGAGTTTAGAATTCTCAGATTTTTAAAATATTTTCTGAATATCAGCATTTACGTAGCATTTGTATTTAATAGCAATGAAACTATGACCAGCTTACAACTCTGTTTTCAACCCTACATTTTAGGTGATTGTCTTTTCTTACTCTGACAGCCTCTGGCTCTTTCAGTCCTTAAGCACTATAAATAATTTACAGCCTATGTATACTTCCTAAAATTGTCTTTGTATATACTTTTTTTTTTTTGAATTTTGAAATGTAGATGGCTGAGGAACACTACTAGCGTCTAGCTAAAAGCAACAAATACCACGGACTCTGTGGGAAGCGAATGCTCCATTCAAATGAAAAGTTTCAAGTTGTGTGATGAACTGAGGAAAATAAAACCAAGAATTTAACGAAAAGTACCAAAATTTCAAAACTTTGTATTAATATCAACACACTGAAAAACATACTGAAACAGAGACCAGTATAGTCCCTACTTAATCCCCAACAAATATCTTCCCATTGGCTTACTAGGGATATGACCATTTGGCCTGTATTTAGAATAAACTATATATTCTGTTGATAGTGAACACAGCTCCTGTCACCCAAAGCATGTTTCATCTTTTAAAGTATCAATTCTGTATTTCACACACAGAATATTTTGATTTATTTTTCAAACATACGTTTTCAACTAAATGTTGTTTGTAAATTACTTAAATAGCATGCTGAAGTTGAGATTCCACATAAGTTACCTTTCTTTATCTGAGATTTATGCTCAAGTTTTCATATCTTTGAGTGCTAACACCATGTCAGCTTAATAATTTGTTTGTTTTAAAAGTTGTATATATGGGTATGTATGTATACATGTGTATATATATACACACATATGTATATGTGTATTCATATAAACATGTATATATACACACACATACATTTATATATACCATATGTATCTGTATACACACACACACATACATACACACAGGGTTGAATTGGTCTTTGATAATACTATGTGACTCTTTCACTTAGTAGAATGGAATAACTAAAACAAAAAAATGATTTACTAAAGATACAAACTTTATAAATTATAGAATCCATACTAGAACCCAACTGCATTGATGCCCAGAGAAGCATTTTGTTCCATATCCCCTTTGAGTAATAAGCAATATATTTATAATATTAAGAGATAATATACAATGTGCTATTAGAACTATTGTCCCGCTGTCACTCAGGATCCCAGCGCCCTGTTTCAACCAGTGAAGTCAAAACCATAAAAATGTATCGACAAGCTGCTCACTTCATATTTGCCTTTGCACATTCCTCTTGTCTATCTCTACTTGATAGAGCAATACAGTCATGTGCTGCATAGCCATGCTTTTGTCAACAACAGACCAAGTATATGACAGTGGTCCCATGAGATTATAATGGAACTGAAGTTTCCTATCACCCAGTGACACCACAGCCATTGTAGCACAACACATTATTCATATGTTTGTAGTGATGCTGGTGTAGACAAACCTATGCACTGCCAGTTTTATAAAAGTAAAGCCTATAAAATTATGTACAGTACATAATTGGCAGTGATAATAAATGATATGTTACTAGTTTATGTATTAACTATGCTATACTTTTAATTACTACTTTAGAGTGTACTCTTTCTACCTATAAACAAAAGTTAACTATAATATAGCCTCTGGCAGGTCATTCAGGAGGTATTCCAGAAGAAGGCATTGCTATAGATGATGGCAGCTCTATGCCTGTTATTCCCCCTGAATAATTTCCAGTGGGGACAAGATGTGGAGGTGGATGACAGTGATAATGATGATCCTGACCCTGTGTAGACCTAGGCTAATACGTGTGTTTGAGGTTTAGTTTTTAACAAAAACTATTTTTGAAGTATAAAGATAATTTTTAATACAGAAAAGCTCATAAGGGTATAAAGAAATAAAATATTTTTGTACAGCTGTACAATATGTCTGTGTTTTAAGCTGTTATTACAAAACAGTCAAAATATTTTTAAAAGTTTACAAAGTAGAAAAGTTACAGTAATCTAAAGTTAATTTATTACTGAGAAAAAAATATTTTAAAATAAATTTCGTATAGCCAAAGTTTACAGTGTGTATAACGTCTACAGTTGTTCACAGTAATGTCCTAGGCCTTCACGTTCACTCATCACTCACTCATGAACTCACCCAGAGCAGCTTCCGTCCTGTAAGCTCCATTCATGGTAAGTGCCCTACACAGGTGTACCATTGTTTAGCTTTTAGATCCTATTTTACTGTACGTTTTCTATGCAAATGCTTACCATTGTGTTACAGCTGCCTACAGCATTCAATACGGTAACATGATGTACAGTCATGTAGCCTGGGAGCAATAGGTTAGACCATGTAGCCTAGGTGTGTAGCAGGCTATACCTCCTAAATTTGTGTAAGTATGCTCTGTGATGTACATACAGTGAAAAATCGCTTGACAAAGTGTTTCTCAGAATGTATTCCTATCATCAAGTATTGCATGAGTGTACTTACACATTTATCCAAGTTTACAAAACAGGAAGAGATTATATGTTGTATTTCCCCCCTTAAAATAGGCTTCAAATAGCATAATTATCATGTTCACATGCAGCTTTTTCCTCTGCATATGATTTTTAAAGATTGTATCTGACCTCGAGTAAAGCAATATTCAGGACCTCAATTCATTACTCCATATCACTCATATTTATCACTCAGTGGATTCTAATTAACATAATTTGCTACCAGAAATAAAAATATAAAATATTTAAAATGCAAGCTGGTCACTCATTTTTATTTACTTACATTTAACTGAACATTTGTATAAGGAATTTCATAGTCAGGTCATATGCCTTTAAATACACAAGCAAAACAGAGGATTTGAACATTCTGTTGACAGGTAAATGTGAATCAATCTGGTTTCATTCAAAGAAAAATAATCAGCCTCTTTTCAAATAATATAAAATGCAAAATGATTGCATGGTGGAGGGGAGGGGACCTTATCAGCTTCTCTTCTCAGAGAAATGATTGCCATTTTCTAGCTGGAGGAACATATGCTGCAGCTTATCTCGTGACTTGTCTGCAGTCTCTGATATTTATTAACAGTTGATTTTCTGTAGTTGCTCTTCTTCCCCTTCTTCCCTCCCCCAGTGCAAATTAGTTTTCCCAAATCTACATCTGGCCTTCATTTTCTTATCAGCCATGGGAAAAGGACGATTATTTCATTATTGGTTTTGAAGAGTCTTTCATATTAAGCGGTGCAGCTCCGGTTTCAGGCAGGCATTTAACGGACTCTCTATTTGTTTTATTCTTTGTCTCATCATCTTAATCAAAGCCCTCTGAGACAGAGTCTTTTGTAGTAACAAACAAGAATAAAGGGAAATTGTGAATTGTTGCTTCCACAGAAAATGCAGTATTCACTAGAAATTTCTGTTGGGATTAAAACCAGACTGACTTCAAACATGTAAAAACAATTAGAGTCACCTATGAGAAACCTTTTAATCACTAGGATACCTGTCTTCGGAGTCTCTCATTAGCCTACTACCAAAGCAGGTCCCTCGCTTGGGGCTCTGCCTTCACTGTATTGTCACAAGATAGCTAGTGGAAGATTTTCAACTCGCGAGTTTATTTTTTTTTTTATATGAGAACTGCACTCCTGCTTTCTCCCAACACTTTATAATTTTTTCTTACAGCTTTTTTTTTATCTTTGCTATATAAAATTTAACATTAACTCTCTGATTTACTGAACAGACACTGTCCTAGATTCCTGATATTGAACAACTATGGGAAAAGTGTAGGTGTCATGCTCTCATTTTTAGATTCAGATGACTTAAAATAGCCTGAAAGTCCCAGTCTCACACTGTCCCTGCACTCCTTTGATCATATTTTGATAAATTTTTCAGAAGCAGTACAGGAATTGGGTTAGCTCTTTAAGTAGAAATCAGTTTATATTGGGGCAACATGAAAATGGTCTAATAAAAACCCATGTTTCTCCTCAATGGGCAAATCAAATTTTCTGTTATTTGCAAAAATCAAAGAGATACAAAATACCCCCAACATTCCAGTATCCTAAATACCAATTACTGTTAATAGTATACGTTTAGTTATACCTTATTTACATTTAGAGATGCTTGCTAATACCGATATAAGTTTTATGTAATTAATTGATGCAAGAAACTAAAGTATAAACTTGATTCTCACGTGACTTTTGGTTCACATAATGCACCATATTTCAATGCTGCAATAAATAAAGAATTACAGCATTGCTTTCAACTTCAGATATGGTCATCATCAGGCATCTCTGACATAATGTTAAATGTGTTTTTCATATTGGGACAGTGTACTTAGATAGAGAAATGCTCATAAAATGTATTAGTTATCTATTGCTGCATTACAAATTACCCCAAATATAGCAACTTAAATCAGACTTTTCTTAGCTCACAGTTTCTGTAGGTCACAAGTAGAGGTAGCTTCATTAGCTGGGTGCCTCTTGCCCAAGACCTTTCACAAGACTGCAATCAGGGTACCAGCCAGGACTGGGGTCATTTCAAGGACCAAATGAAGGAAGATCCATTCTCAAGTTCAGCAACATGGCTTTTGGTAAGGCTCAGAAGATCCCTTTCTATCTCATTCACAGGATTGTTGACAAGCCTTCAGTACTCTCTGTTGTAAGCCAAAGAAATTAACCTTTTGCCACATGGACCCTTCTATAGGGCTACTCATCATGTGGCAACTGGCTTTTTCCAGACCAAAGGGTCCAGGAGACAGAATGTGACATGACAAGCAAGAAAGAAGCCACAGTCTTTTTATAATCTAATTGGCAACTTGCCATCACTTTTGCAGCATTATTTTTGTTAGAGGCAAGCCACTAGGTCCAGCCCACATTCAAGGGGAGGAGGTTACACAAGTGTACGAATGCCAGGAGACAAGAATCTCTGAGATCCATTTTTGAAGCTATATATGACAGTTCAGCATCTGAACTCCATGGTTCAGGCTTCTCTCACATGCAGAATAGGCTCAGTCTCTCCAACAGTCCCCAAAGTCTCATCCTATTAATTAGTCAGGATGCACTGGATTATGAGACAGTAGTAACTCTAAAATCTTTGTGACTTGGAATAACATAGTTCTATTTCTCAATCACATCACTTATCTATCATGGGTTGGTGTCATAGTAAATTGTATGCTGCTATAACAAAATACCTGAGACAGGATAATTTGTAAAGAACTGAAATCTACTGGTTCACAGTTCTGGGGGCTAGGATGTTTAATGTCAAGGTGTTAGTGTCCTCCTAGGGCCTTTGTGCTGTGTCATCAGATGGTGGAATTCAGAAGAGCAGCAGAGAGAGGAAAGGGGCTAACTCATTGTATTAGTCGGTTTTCACACTGCTGATAAAGACATACCTGAGAATGGCTGGGGAGGCCTCAGAATCATGGCAGGAGGTGAAAGGCACTTCTTACATGGCAGCTGCAAGAGAAAATGGATGAGGAAGAAGCAAAAGCAGAAACCCCTGATAAACCCGTTGGATCTCATGAGACTTATTCACTATCAAAAGAATAGCATGGGAAAGACCAACCCCATGATTCACTCACCTGCCCTTGGGTCCCTCCCACAATAGGTGGGAGTTCTGGGAGATACAATTCAAGTTGAGATTTGGGTGGGAACACAGTCAAACCATATCACTCATCCTTTTATCAAGGGCTCACTCCTGCAATAACTAACTCACTCCCACAATTAAAGCATTAATCTACCAATGAGAGCAGAGCCCTCATGACCTAATCACCTCTTAAAGGTCTGACTTTCCCAGTACTGTTACGATAGGGATAAATTTCCAACACATGAACTTAGGAGGACACATTCAAACCATAGCAATTGGCTACATATTCTTCTCATGCTGTCCTCACTCAGAAAGTCTCCAACATCACTGGGCCAGGAGGGAGGAAGGGGCAAATTACCACTGGCTAGTAAAAGCTTCTATATGCAAGTGACATGTGATACTTCTGCTCAAATTACACAGTCACACTAATTTCAAAGGCACAAGGAAGCTCACTTTGACCATGTTCCTGGAAAGATGAGAAATAGAAATATCAATGAACAGCCCAAAAAGCAACCTAATGGGTAAAGTAATATATTTCACATCCACCTGAGTGCATAGCAAAATAATAAAGAGCCAGATTTTGATTTGTTTATTCATTTAAAAAATATTTACCATTTATCACTGTATGCTAGGCTTATGCAAAATGCTGAGGACAAAAACAGAAAAAAATAAAAGCACTTCCTATCTTCTCGTTTTTCAGTATAGTGGGCAAAGAGATAACCATATAGACAATTACAAAATAGAAATCATTATAAGGTGTTAAGACATAATAGAAGCATCTCACATAGATTTAAGGAGAAAAGGGATCAGAGAGGACATTTTGTAGTAGATAACCCTGATGAGTTCTGAAGGATGTGTAGGAATAGACCAGGTAAAAAAAAGTGAATTAATAAAATTTCAGTGTTTATTTAATAAAATGAATTTGTGATGAATGTCTCTGGATTAAAAGGCCTAGATTCTTCTATATCTGCAGTTAACTACTATGTTAGCCCAGTCAAATCACCGAGCAACTGTGCACCTCAACTTCCTCATCTGTGAAATGAGGTTTAATTAGATGTTGTTCAAGATCTCTTTCAACTATAAAATTCAATGATTTTTCCTGACTCAAGAGGGTATTTTTTCAAAAGCACCTTCTATGTGATCATTATAAAATAATTACCTTATAAAGCACTTACTTACTAAAACAGCTCAGTAAACACCTATGGAAAATTCCTCATACCTGAAAATAGTGGAATTATATTCCCATCTCTTCTGATACATACCATGTTCAAAATGTATTACAAAAAGAAGAATAAGATGTAATTTAGAATAGAGTGATATTAAGTAGTTCTTCATGACTAGCTTCTACTCCTGTGGTCCTTTAATTCACCACCCTAGGAATTTCTGATGATTTTCATGTGTAAAGAGACTCTTACCACTTTATGTATTGGTTTTGTTTATTTGCTTGTAAAAAAGACTCCAACACATGCATGCACACAGCACACCCATACACACACAATTTATTTTGCACTAAAATTCCGCAACCAGGTTATTTCCACTCTCGTAATTCTACAGAATACCATGTCTCTCATTAGATCCTGCAACCCTTCAAGGATCTCCCTACTTCCAGGGAAAATCCTTAAACGTGTCATTAGAGTCTTTACCACTCATGACACAACCATTATTCTTCTACCAGTCAACTGAATCCTAGGTCAGGAGTCTTCCCTTTTCTAGTCCAAGCCTTCACTCCTTCTCTCCTCTTTCACTAACCTCACTCAGACTTTCAAAGCAAATACTTCTACCAACTATTGGCAAAGATGTTTACACAAAAGAAATGCTCCTATATTGCAGGAAAAGTATAATTGCTACAACCACTTTGGAAAACAGTTTGGCATTATCTATTGAAATTGAACATATGCATAACCAGATGATCCAGCAATTCCACTCCTCGTTATATACAACATGCATACCAAGAAATATCTACAAGGATGTTTATTGCAGCATTACTTGTAATTGCTTTAAACTGGAAATGACCCAATGTCCATCAGCAATAGAATAGATACATAAAATGTGGTACTGTATATTCAGATATTTGACAAATTATAACGTGAATATAACCAACAACCTTAATGTTAAAGAAAGAAGGCAGACACAAAATGACTTGTAATACTTGATTACATTTACACAAAGTTCAAGGCAGCTCTAAACTATGGGTTAGAAGTCAAGATAGTGTTTGTTTACCTGTAGTGAGGAGGAAAAAGTAAGTTTGGAGTAAGCATGAAGTCTGTATTACTAGAAATGTTCTATATCTTGACGTGGGTGGTGTTTACCCTGATGTTTCTTTTGTATGATTCATTACTTGTGTACTTTTCCATAAGCGCATTATATATTGATTTTTTTTAATTTAAATTATCTCTTAATTTACTTGGGACAAAAGGACTCAGGTTTCCAAGAAGTCCTGCTTATTCTTTTAATGGTGTCACATGGAAACACACATACATACACAAACACACACACAACATAACACAACACCACAAAAAAAATCCTCTCATTCTTTAGTCATGAAAGGTACAATTTATTTGCCATTTTATATATTGTTAGCTGCAATGTGGGTTGCCGTAGTATTTGTTGTTGTTGTTGTTAACACAGATCCAACTCGATCTATTTCACAAGAAACCTATAAGGGATGCCATTAGAACAAGGTTGAGAAAGAGAGAGCGGGAAAGAGAAGCAGAGAGGGAGGGAAGAAAGACAAGCTGTGTCACTTAAGAAATCTAACATGTTTGCCAAGCAAAGCTTCAAATCACACTCTCTTATTCATCTGTCTTGGCTTTCTATTGTACAAACTGCACGTGAAAAAGGGACTTGACAGTCTCATAAGACAGGTACCTGTAGGTATTTCAAAACTTATTTTTTTCCTGGAATTTTGCTTACCTGGTGTTTAAGGTAATGCAAAGGACTGTCTTTATACTTGAATCTGAAAATTTGAGTACAATGACTAATGAGAAGTATGTGCAAACAATTCTAAATGAAAGAGAATGAAAGCTTCCTAATGAAATCTCTTTAATATGTAATTTTAGGCTACTTTAAAAAGTCACAGTTGCTTGCACTAATGAGAATCTGTTTAAAAATTACATGTTATTTTGATAATCAGAATTTTGAGGGATGCCATAGAATAGGGCTAGCAGCAGAAATAAAATTGATAGGAAGTAAATTTTTTCTAGTTTAAATAGAGTGAAAATCATTGCTATATATTATGTAAAATAAATTTCAGTGTTTCTGTTGAAATACCTTTTTCAAGTGTGAAATATTTTAATTATTATATTTTATAAAATACTCATGAGTCACATTAACATTTGGAAATTTCAGTTTATGACAGAAGGGATGCCATATAGTAAAGATAAAAAATTATTCTGAGCAAATCCAAATATTTTTTGTGTAAGAATATACAATATATATCATCTAGATAATTCCAGTTAGAAAATAGAAGATTATACTCTTTTAATGGAAAATACACTAAATGAAAGGCTATTTCTGAAATGTTTGTTATTTCTGTGAAGGTGGAAAACTGGGTTTATGACCAAAGTGAATTGAAGCCTTCAAAACTTTTCATGCATACACACATATGTATTAGGATACATGGGTGTCTGTGTGTGTGTGTGTGTGTGTGTGTGTGTGTGTGTGAGAGAGAGAGAGAGAGAGAGAGTCTTGTTTTGTTGTCCAGGACGGAGTGCAGTGATACCATTACAGCTCACTGCACCCTTGATCTCTGGAGCTCAATGGATCTTCCCACCTTAGTCTCCTGACTAGCTGGGACTACAAGTGCATGCCACAATGCCCAGCTAGCTTTCTGTATTTTTTGTAGAGATGGGGTCTTGCCATGTTGCCCAGGCTTCATAAACATATACAAATACTAGAAACTGTACCTTGTCAGATTGTGCCCCACCATAGACAGATCTTCCCTTTAAAGTTATGAACTTCAGCTCTTACAGTTTCCTCAGTCATAACACCAGTCTGAATTTTGGCAGACAGCTGGCAAATGAAAGAACCCTTATCATTATTCCCTCCTTGTTCATTTCTTTCTCTCCTCCAAATTGAGCATGTTCCATGAACTGGGGTCTGCCTTCTTGAGCCACATTACTTGCTGAAAATCCATTTTGTTCTGTTCATGAGAATTTATCATCTATTTTTTCTCAATCTGCAGAAAAACAAAAAGGAACTTCTTAATAATTTGCTGTTTTTAATCACAGGGGAGAAAACTCCGTTGACCTAGACATTATGCATGGCTTAGAAAGGATTACATTTTTTTTCTATTTCTCAGATGGACAGATAACTAGACTGATATTTGTACTCTGAAAAGAAAGACAGTTGTGTCTGAGAGGCAAGCCACAAAAAAAAAAAAAAAAATTGTCTAAAATTGTCTATGAAAACCTGTAAGAAATGTCTTCAACTAGTAAATTCAGCGCATGTTTGCCTGACACTAGAGAAATGCTTTATTATATATCTTGACATTAATGTGAGTGAACTACAAATTTATTAAATCAACCATAAGATCTAGCCTAAAGGTGCCATTCAGCAATCATCTCAATGAGTAATGGAACAGAGACTGAGGATTTTCTACTTCAGGTCAAAAGGCAGTTGCATGTCTAGCAGCAAAAGTTTCCTCTTCATTCCTCAGAAAGGAAGCCAGGAGATCTGATCATCTCCACTAAAGTCCCTTGCTTAAGCAGTGCTGAAAGTAAAGGAGGTAAATCTCTTAAAGTTGAGTTCTGCCAAGCAAGACTAAACTTAACCAGCAAGTGGAAAATAGTAAAGACAGACAGATGGGTGAGACTTATGGAGAGACCTTTAGGAAGTGGCCCCAAACAGGTGGTTGGTTGCCTAAAAGGAATCATTGAATAGAGTGTGTTTGACTCTAGGGGAAAGGAAGAAAAGTGTCAGTAATGAATACATGGAGGCATGCTGACTGAGATTTGATATTGCTTGTCAGATGTCTCTATTTTTGTCTAGACTTCAAAAGCTGTTTCATTGTAATATGAGGAGAGCAGAAGGTCTTGAATTCTGTGATTGGTTATTGTTTTGAAAAGGAAAGAAAATTACCTTTCATTTTCTCTCCGTTGGCATTAAATCCCAGTAGAGGGTCAAAGGACATTCCAAATCACCACGACTGCAGCAAGGAGCTTCCAAGCCCATTACTTCTGACTACGTTTGTGCAATGCTCTCAGCGTCTTACTGAAAACCTGCAAATAGAGGCCTATAAGAACAGTTTTACAAACATATTTTGATATGTTCTACTTGCTGTGAGCTCTTAAGCAAAATCAAATTTTACCTTTAGGTATTTACCAAAAGATATTTTGGAACTCATGCTAAATGAAGCCTTATGTTCCCTATTCCCAAAGGAATAACTGTATTTAGAATAATAGTTCCTATGAAATTTTCATGATACATCTTATCACATAAGATTCAAGATATTTTAAAAACCAGAGTGAGGGATGGTAAGTGTATGCTATTTTCTGTTTCAAGGGCTCAGCTAAAACCTCAAACAAGACAAAACTAGTTGCCGTATCCACAGGGTACCGTAGTTTACAATCTAATGAGGGAAATCTAACAAACCAAACAGGCTAAGTGCTGTAATAGACACCCACCCTTTTAATGGCTTAAAGAACAGAAATTTAATTCTCATTTACATAAAACGCAATGCCAATAGATGTCCTAGTCAGGGTGAGGTGACAAACGGTCATCTATATAACACTGTAGTGTGAATAGACCTTATTAGTGGAAGTGAGGGGTGATCCTGAAAGCTGTGGCTGGAGAATCATGTTCTTTTCATCTTTTGGACCTTTCCTCCTTCAGGTCCTTAAGGATTTAACCTATAGGTAAGAAACATAGAATGAGGATCATATGCAAGATGGTCTTAAGACTGTATTCCATGGTGAGGAATGCAGTCACATCTAACTACAAAATGTAGTCTGGCTGTGTAACAGGAGGAAAAGGGAAATGTTTTGGTGAACAGCTAGCCACTTTCTCTGACACAGGGTGATGTGGTAACGTGTGATAGGGAAGGATGCAGAGCTTGTTGGAGCATTTAGGAGATTCATCTAACTAAAACTTAGAGGGGGCAGGATGTCAAAAAGTCTTCCCCACGAGATGACAACTTCGCTGGGAATTGAAGGGGGACTAAGAGTTTAATATGTTAAAAAGAGTTGAGGAAAAAATGTGCCAAATAAAATAAAGCAATTGTGAAAACAAACAATACAAAAATGAATCATTAAGGTAGACTTCAAATCTTATACAAATGATTCTGTTAAGAAATTAAAACATTGTGTCTTTTTATATGTCTCAGAGGTGTGAATCCTGTTAAATTAATTATGAAATTCTTAAACATAAATGTAATGCTTATAAGCTGGAATTTTCCATGCAGATTTGTCCCAGAATGAGTAGGATAGACAAGGATTTGCTTTAGCTTGGCTGCCAAGGTTTAAGTGCTCCCCTTAACAACTTAGGGACATTATTTATTTAAAGACCAAAGGATGGATTTTCTGAAGTGTGTTATGTAATTGTAGGAAGGAACAAACCAAGACGTTTATTGGTCTTAATGAAACTGATGTTGTAAGAAGGCAATTTAGCCATTTTATGGTGGACATGTTAGTCTCAATTCAACATTTTAAAGAATAGTCAATATTCTGCTTTATAGCCTGTGAACAATAGAGATTTCCATGTTAGTTTTTGGCATTTCACTACTTCAATTAAAGATTGTATTTCATAAATTTGATACCAGTTTCTCATTAACTAGCTTGCTTTTTCTCCTCTGTCTCAATCCCCACTAAAAAATGGGGTGCCAGCATATATCTGAAAGATAACATAGGGATTAAAATATTTTTTAAATAATTGTTACTTTCTATCTTCATAATTAGGTTTTGAACTTCTTGAGGCCAGGGACTGTGTCTGGAAACACCTACAGTGGCTAAAACAAGGTGAGTCCACAACCACATTTTAATCCTTTCCCTTCTTTGGGTCCTAATACTTAGTACAGTAACTGATGTATAGTTCGATTCAACTAATATTGGTTAGAATGGATGGGTGGATAAAATACTCAAACATTTTACTCTGTTCACCTAATAGCAAGTTATTCTTTACTATAGATTTTCCTTTATAAATAAAATTATAAAGTATTAATAATAATAGAATAACTAGGAAATCTGTCAATGAGAGATTTATTTTTCAGTTCTGAATTATATATGATGTTAGGCCTGAATTGAAGCAGCAGATACCTATAGATTTAAATGTTGATTGAGTTTAGCTGCTGCTGCTATGAAATTATTAGCCCTTGGCGGTGGCCTTGCCTACATACTTTGTTTTGGCTCTTCTGGAAGCTACAAAGCTATTTATTGTTAATGAGGGAATAAAGTGAGAAAACAGATTAGTGAGTAGATTAGCGAATTTTTTAAAGTCTAATCTTTGTTAAACAATAACAGGTTGCGATTTAATGCATTCAGTTCTCACTACCTTGTGACAAAATTTTTGCTATTAACACAGCTTTGTTTCGTTACGTATCCATTCTCTAATATAAACATTTCATCTATCATAATAATACCTTTAGTTTAAAATCCTCTGCCAAGTACATTTTTTCTCACTCATTGCAGTTTAATAGTGTGTTTCTAATCCTACAAAGATAATTCTTTGAAATAAACAATTCCCATCTTCTTTCTCTGAGATATTTGATCTATTGGCTTATCGTTCAGAGACTATTATCTAATAATAAACTTGTGATAAATAATAAGATAAACTTAAATGGTTTAAAATCAATGTTTCTAAATACAAACTTTCTAAATAAAGTCTATGAGGTTTAAAAGTTCCTTAGCATGCTCAAATTTCTTATCTGCTAAAATTTTGCCTCCTCAATTTAAAGAAAAGAGTATCACCATCCCTATCCCCTGTTGATCTTATTTTGGGGTTGATGTATCTTATGACTCTAAGAAAATGGAAATATCAGCCTATGGAGAAGGTACACTGAGGTCCTTCAGAAATCACAGTACCGTTGAAGTCAAATAAGATGATAACTCAACAAACAAATAAGAGATAATGAAGATTGTAGTAAATTTATTTCAGGCTTTCAGCCTGTTTCCATGGTGGTTCATCATTGTTCAATTTCATATATTAAGATTCAGTTCACCTTCCCCACAAAGCTTTCTTGGATACCCCAAGTCAAACTGATGTGCTCTTCTTCTGAATTCCTCTGTGTCTTCATTCATGACTCTTACAATACTACTCATTCTGCTTTATGTTTCAACAATTTGTATAGAATCAGTTTCCATTTTCCAAGCACATTATCTTCCAGTGTTCATTTAAAAACCAGTTGTTTGGGAGTCCAAAGTACTTATTTCCATAGAACTAATAATATAAATGATGTTCCTATTTTCTTTTTAGTTCTATTTCTGTGTGATCTAGTGCTAATAGAAATATTTCAAATATGCTTCCATTAATGACATTGTTTCTTCAAGACAGACCAATTCTATTATAAGGAGCAAATTTCATAGATTCTAGACTTACATTTGCCTGGATTGTCTGCTACTTATTAGCCATTTGATATTAAGCAAACTACACAAATTTGTGCCTGAGATTTCTCATTTGTAAAGTAAAGATAATAAGTATATTTCTGGTGGCTGTTGTGAAGATTAAATGAGTTCATATGTGAAAGCTGCTTTGGTGAATAGTATTTGACATAGTAGGAGGTATATGAATGTGTCTGTAGATGTAATTATTGTTATTTTTATTAAAATTTAGAGCATCAGGAACCTGTCTGCTCACACATAGACATGTTTGAAAATGGAAGCAGGCAACACATTTTAGTAGTTCACCTTCTCAAAACAGGATAGATGCTTGAATCATAGAACACAGTCAGAAAAAAACATATGTACCTACCTAGAGAAAAGCCTTTTTTATCTACCTGTATTTTCAAAGTGAGTAAAAATGAAAACAAGATACCATAATCACCTTCATCTCATTACAAAAATAAAATTAAGGTAAAAATAACAATGATTATTATTGATATCATTTGTTGAGCCCTTAGTATGTGCCAAGCATAAAGGGAATGACTTTCTATGTTATCTTCATATTATCCCATTACAAAAGAAACTGATGGTCAAGGAGGCAAAGGTCTCTCACAGCTAATGAGTTAGAGCAAGAACTCCAACCTAAACCTTTCTGACTTTCAAATTCTATGGTATTTTTACTCTACCAAAGACAGAACTCTGAGCCAAGTCCTAAAGTGCTTTACAAATTAATATTTACATATTCCAATGTCTTTTTTATGATTTTTGGCACTTAAATGGACCTGGCTCTTTTTAGTTCCATCTTCTCCATATTGTCTACAAAAATTTGTAAAACATGTTGTCAAAAACTTGGGTGAAGCTCAATACACTTTATTTAGGGTATTAGATTTCATCAGAATTTCCTAAATTGTCTTTTCCTCCACTTATTAAGATCGCTGGTTACTGAGCTAGTTGTTTTAGGGCATTGCCTGAAAGAAAGAAGAAATTCTTTCCTTTTGTAGTACCTGAGTGTTATACATCGGTCCTAAATGTAGCAATCTAACTATAACACAAAATATTTAACTTTTCACTCTTGCCAAAAAAAAAGCAGCTTTCTTGTTTAATGTATCCTTCATCTCTTAAATATTTTAACATTTATTTTTGATATGCATATTATGTGCACAAAATATTGTACATATACGCCATTTACTCCTCACAGAAAACCTCTGAGGTCTGTACTTGATCTCCATGTTAGAATGAGGGACCTGAGAACTAGAAAAACAAAATCTCTTCCCACATCACACAAAAATTCAAACCCAGGTGAAACTTCAGAGACCTCAATCATTACTTTATTTTGAGATGGTTCCTGATTGAGAGAATAAAAACCATCTAACTAGATGGCAGAAGAATCAGATTTCCATTATCCTGCCGGTTCCTCCTTAAATGTCTATGACTGTAAACTTTTTAAAAGGAGGGTGTATGTCTTTTTGCTCATCTTTGTATTTCCCACAATGTCTAAACGTTGAAACCTTGGACACTTAATCAATGGCTGATTGAGAATGTTAGAGGGTATTTAAAATACTGTTGACGCTGAATATACTAGTCTACAGCTAATGGTTCATAGCATTTTGCCTTGGGGACATTGACCAAGTTTAGTCAGTTTGATTAGGGGAGCTGTCTTTTTCATGTAATCATCAGTGTCACTTTTCATAATTGGATCAAGTTAATGCTAGCCAGAAACTGTTAAAGTGTCTGCATTTGGAAATATGTGGGGTGAACATAACAATACTGTGGGTTCTACAGCCAAATGTTTTGTTTATTTTGGCAAGGGCAATTTAATTTGTTGTAAATAACATTAGATTAAATGCTATGCAGTATCATGCTTTAATATAAGGACTAGTGCCAATGCTTATAAATGTTTTCATGTAAGTAGGAGTAGCCTGAAATTTTATTAAATCTTTGAATTTCAACAATTAAGAAAATCAGAAATACTGAGGTTTCTTTAGATGATTTTAAGAATTGTAAAGTTCTGAGTAGCACTAGTTTGGAGACATAAACCAGATCTTCTAACTAAGGCATACCATTAAGTGAGCCTGTTTCTAGTTACTTTTAGTAAAGAAGTAATTAGCATTACACATAGCAGGAACATATTCAGGTCTCTAATAGAGATCTTTGATTACAGTATTAATTTGACAATCCCAGGTAAAGAATAAATTAATCTAATTAAGGGAAGGTTAATTGTGTATGCAGACTGTATGGCCAGAAGAAGGAAGCTCAGCAGGATGTTCCCAGAGCATTTCTGCTTGAGTCACATTTGTTCATTCAAGGGTAGTAAAAAAAAAAAAAAAAAAAAAAAAAAAAAAAAAAAAAAAAAAAAAAACCTTTACACTATATATACAGCATTTAAAAGAAGGACTTAATGAAATTATTTACTAGCAACTCAGTGTAGAAATAATAATATGTATAATGTAATGACTTATGTGGAGGTTGACTAAATGCTTTTCAGCTCTAAAAGCCTATAATTGTAATGATCCTTCATAATGAGTAGACGTAGAGTTTGTCAATATGTCTACATTTATATGGTCAGAGAATATTAGAACTAAAATAGGCTGTAAAGACCCTAGGCCATGATTTGTACATGACAAATTTAAACCCAGAGAAGGCAACTGACCTGCCCGAGATAATAAAACGTATTTGGTAGTATATCTGTGATTCAAATCATTTTTATTCAGTGTTTAAAACCACACTACCCTTTGATAGAGAGAAGAAAAGAAAAAAGGAAAGAAAGAAGGAGGAAGGGGGAAAGGAGAGAGAGAAAGGAAAGGAAAGGAAAGGAAGAAAGAAGAGGAGAGGAGGAGAGGAAGAAAGAAAAAGGTGAGCAGGCAGGCAAATTAAGGCAATTAAGGCAGAAAGACTAAGGGAGGTCACAATTCAATCTCTTTCTAGTCTACTTCCCTGAAACACACACACACAGTCAGTTACACTCTGATTAAACTAAACATAAACTTCACTTTCTTTATTGAGTATCTCTGATTACAAGAAAGGTCTTCCTTATATTGATACAAAAGCTAACTGCCTTTTTTCTCCTTAATCTTCTATTTTCTATGCAAAACATCTGTAGTTCCTTCACCATTCCTGTTATGAGATGGGTTTCAGATATTTCATCATCTGATCTCCCTTTCCTAGCACATCAAGATAATATTACGTGTTTCAAATTGATGCCTACGATTAAACACCATGTATCATATAATGTCTGGATACCATCATAACTATGTGGATCTCTTCATTTGGCCACTGTACCTTTAGCTTTTAAAATTAAGTCCATCTTTTATACGTTTTAAGATGCCCTTATAAAACCACTAAAGTACAAAGCCACTTTTATATGGACTACTATAAATAGGGGCCTCTTGAGAAGATTTTTAAATTGATTTGGTTACATTGATTATTTTCAAGTCAAGATTGATAGGATTAAGCATTAACAATTTGCTTACCATATTTATTTTTTTGCTCACCATAATTATTTTTAAAGGATCATCGGTTTGGATTGTTTGAATTCCTCAAGCATTAGACATAATCATTTTAAAATTAAGTTTTAGTTCATAATGACAAAAAAACATTTTTAAGGTGGTCATGCTGTATACAAGTTTTTAATATATTTTCTAATCATGCAATATATTAAAGAGTATAAAGTATAAATCTTTCACACTAGTTTTAGTCAGTCATCAGTTCACTTCTAAAAATAGAAGCTAAAAAACAATTAGGGTGGTGATATGGTTAGATTTTGAGTCCCCACCCAAATCTCATCTGGAATTGCAATCCCTATAATCCCCACTTGTCCAGGGAGAGGCCAGGTGGAGGTAACTGAATCATGGGGGCAGTTTCCCCCATGCTGTTTTCTTTTCAGAGTGAGTTCTCATGAGATCTGATGGTTTTATAAGGGGCTGTTTTCCCTTCACTAGGCACTTCTCCTTCCTGCCGCCTTGTGAAGAAAGCACCTTGCTTCCCCTTCACCTTCCACCATGGTTGTAAGTTTCCTGAGACCTCCCCAACCATGCTAAACTGTGAGTCAATTAAACCTCTTTTCTTTATAAATTACCTAGTCTCGGGCAGTTCTTTATAACAGTATGAAAATGAATTAATAAAGGTGGGCATTAGGATATATAGACAGAAAAAACTACTAAGATAGATAGATAGATACTCATAGGACATATTTTGATCATCTAACCATCTAGAATTGAATTCTATTAAGGTCTTTATCAGTTTTGTGCTGCTATAACACAATACCACAGCCTGAGTAATTTATAAAGAATGGAAGTTTATTTGACTCATGGTTCTGGAGACTGGGAAATCCAAGATCATGACACCAGCACCTGGCAAGGGCCTCATTCCATGGCAGAAAGGAAGAAGGTGGAAGTCATTTCGTGAGACAGAAAGAGTAAATGGGGACATAACTTATTCTTTCATCAGGAGCCATGCCCATAATAATTAAACCACTTCTACTATAACATCATGAATTCATTCATGAGGACAGAGGCCTCATGGCTTACTCACCTCTTTAAAGCCCCATCTCCCAACAGCATTACATTAGCCATTAGGTTTCAACATGAGTTTTAATGGAGACATTCAAATCATAGCAATTAACATGGGTCTGTTTTTAAATATCTCTCATCTTAGTTTAGTAATCAAGTTGGAAATTACCTAATAAATAGACAAGAAGGAAGAAAAGCACCAAAGTAAAGAAGATTAGGAAAAACTGAATGGTTTTTAAGCCTGCATAGAACTATAGATAGAGGCTGACTTCTAATTCCTCCTCAGAGTGACCTTAATGGTCAAATCATCAATGATTATGTTCATGAAAAGTTAGATGCCTCTTTCTAGAAATAAATGACCAAATAAATAAGCTGAATAATTTCAATCACATTCAATTATAGGTGGCAGAGTGCAGAGTGAGAAAATTAGACCAGCAAGCTGACAACCTTCTTAAATATCAAGCCCTTAAGTTTATCTGCTCTTCAACTATTTTTCTACTTAAAGGGTGTGGAAAGATGAAGGATGAAATATCAGAGTAGCAATCTGAGATTGCTGAATTATTAAATTTTGGTGCTTGGTAGCTGCACATTTGTTATCCCGAGGGAAGGAGTTGCAGACTCAGCTATAGCAGATTACCTAGAAGTTGAGTTCAAGAATCATATACAAAAGACATTGTGTTTCTTTTTTTTTTTCTCTTCAGGCCTACAGATTTGGGGCATTAAATTATACCTATTCCATATGGCTCTGCATTTATAATATTATTTTTGCTAGTCGGTGACCCATTTTCCACATACTCAGTGGTGTGAGGATGGGGGTACCTAGACTGTGCTGACCATGAGGAGAGGTACTTGGGCCAGTAGAAATATGGAGTAATACAATAGGGTCAAACAAAGAAGAGTCTTCCTCAAAACAAATAGTAAGCATACTTTTGAGTCCTAAGTTTAAAAGAATTGTTAAAACTATCTTTTTTTTTTTTTTTTTGAGACAGAGTCTCGCTCTGTTGCCCAGGCTGGAGTGCAGTGGCTCAATCTCAACTCACTGTAACCTCCATCTCCTGGGTTCAAATGATTCTCCTGCCTTACCCTCCTGAGTAGCTAGGATGACAGGCACCCGCCACCATGCTCGGCTAATTTTTTTGTATTTTTAGTAGAGACAGGGTTTCACTGTGTTGGCCAGGCTGGTCTCAAACTCCTGACCTTGTGATCCACCTGCCTCAGCCTCCCAAAGTGCTGGGATTATAAGCGTGAGCCACCGTGCCCGGCCAAGAATTGTTAAAACTATCTTTTTTACATTTGACAAACATGCCTTGTGTGAACTTCTATAATTTATTAACAAAGATTTTAGCAGTTAATTGTTCTTGTGATGAACAGAGTAACATTAAATACAATGTTTTACAAAAATCTTGTCTTAGTCCACTTTGGTTGCTATAAGAAAATACCTTAGACTGGGTGACATATAAACAACAGTTTATTTTTTATAATTCTGGAGGCTGAAAAATCTAAGACTAAAGTGCTGGCAAATTTGTTGTCTGGTGAAGGGTCATTTCCTGATTCATAGATGGGGTCTTCTGGCTGTGTCGTTGTATAGTGGAAAGGGAAAATCAGTCTTCCGGGTACTCTTTTGTAAGGATATTAATCGCATTCCTGAGGGTTTCATCCCATGACCTAATCACTTTTCAATGACCCCACTTCATCATTCCATCACATTGGTGATCAAGTTTCAAATTATGAATTTTGGGTGAGACAGAAACATTCAGTCCAAAGCAAATCTCACGGTCTTAAAAAAAAATCATTAGCACATTAAATGGTTCCAAACTTATAAAAATAATAACAATTTTTAAAATTATTTCTAAATCTGATCCAAGATTTTTCTAGGCAGAATTATATTTTCAATCACATTTTGAAATATCAGAAATTATCTACAGTTATCGAATGAGATTATGAAATCTCTTATGTAATATCCTTTGTTGGATATAGTTGTTTACAATTTACTTAAGAGAACGTCGTATTACACAATTTAAAACCATAGTAATGCTGAGGTAGTATTTACGTATATATAATATCTTCACCTCAATCACAAGGATTATGCTCCTGAAAACCCTTAAGGCAGATAAATGCACACATTTGGAATAACATAACTTATAAGGTTATATTTGAGCCAATAGGAGTATATATAAATAATCTACCTTGATTAAAATAAAAGTATGTAAGCATAGTAAATAAAAGCATGGTTGTGATTATTTGTATCTCTTAAATGGGTAATTGTGGATATATTCAAAGTCCCTTTTTTCATTCATCTTTTTATTGAATGTTTATTAATCAGTCACTATTCTAGATGATGGAGAGACAAAGATACAAAAAAAGATACCTCTCCTCAAGGAGTTTATGATCTGTTACATGGAGACAACAGGAAAGCAAATAAGTATTATATATAACTATTTTTTTCCTGTGGGTAATGTTTTATTTGGGGGGCTGTATAGTATAAGCAAATGTGTTTCTGTTTTACAGTTCAAACTATTTTTTCATGCAATATACTTCTCATAGTATTTTTTAAAGGTACTCAACTCCCTCATTATCACAGAGGTTTAATTGCCTAGAAAATATATGTCTGTGGAATCTCTCATTCTCTGAGGTATTTGCAATTCTTTTTAAGGTGAAATTGTGTATAGGCTAACATAAGAGCATGCAGGTAGGAGCCAAAGTAATATTGGGATATAGTGTTGAACAAGAACACATTAGAGTAGGGGAGGCCAATGGTGAAGAGAAACAGGCAAAGTATCAGGTATATTAGATAGTGATGAGCAGAGGTGAGATTTAAAGTAGAGTCATGCTTTCTATAACAATGTTTAGGTCAACCATGGACTGCATATACAACGGTGGTCCTGTAAGAGCATTAATAGCATTTTTTTACTGTACCTTTGCTATGTTTAGATATGTTTAGATACACATATACCATTGTATTACCATGGTGTACAGTATTCAACACAACAGCATGCTCTACAGGTTTGTTGCCTAGGACGAATAGGCTATACTATATAGCCTAGGCGTGTAGTAGGCTATACCATATGGCTACACTGGTAGGCTATAATATTAGTAAGTTTTTGGAAGGACACTCTATGATGTTTGCACAATGATGTAATCACCTAACAACACATTTACCAGAATGTATCCCCAGTGTTAAGCAACCGATGATTCAACCAGTACAAATGGATACCAACCCATCAGAATAGACACCCAGCTACACAGAAAGGAAGTTCATTTTACTTGCTGAATACCAGACTTGAAATCAGCACTATTAGGAAAAAATAAAGTTGGGAAATAAAATTAAAGTATTGGGTAAGAAGAATATTCAAATTATGAAGTGAGTAGGTGACTTTTGAGTCAAACTCTGAAGAAAGTAAGGAGTGAGTCATGTAGATATTAGGCGGAAAACATTCTAGATAAGGAAAGAGCAGGTGCAAAGACCCTAAGGAGGGAGCTTACCTAAAGCGAGGAATAGAAGGGCTCACGTGTCTGGAGTGAAAGTCTGAGGGGAGGAGGAGACGATGACTGAGAAATAAACGAAGGCCATGTTAGCTCCTGGTAAGAACTTTGGCTTTCATTCTGAATGAGATGATCTCTCATTGAATATTTTGAACCGAAGATGATCTTATGCTGAATATTTTGGACATGATTGAATTTGTTTTTTAAGAGAATCATTTAGGCTTGAGTTAGAACTGAACAAATGGGGCAAAAACAGTGCCAGGTGCAGCAGGATAAAGGCTGTTGGAATAATGCTGGCAAGCAGTGGATAAGATGATGGCTTTGAGAGTGGGAGAAATGGTTAAATTCTGGATAGGCATTGCTTAGAGCTACCTGGATGTGCAGACTAAAAGAACCAAGTGTCATCTATATGCCAAAACCTTTGCCAGTGCCTAGGGAACATACAGAAGAATAAGAAGACATAGCACAACTATCATGAATAAGCCAATTAAATAAACAATTATAGGAGAGTGCAAATATTTCCAAAACCTGGGAAATACAGAGCCCTAGATAATGGTGCTTAATCTATTCCAAATGGGCAAGGAATAGATAATTCCAGATAGTGAAAGTGCGTAAAGGGTTAATCAGATTTGTTTGGGTAAAGAGAGGAGGTGGAGAAAAGATTAAAGTAGCTATATTTATACATGCTGGGATCCCAAACATTTTACTTTACTACTATCTCATTGTTGACTTTATTACTATGTTTCTTTAGGGAAAGTACATTTTGCCACTGGAAGGAAATTGATTCAAAGCCTATATTCTTATACATTCCCTTTTCGACAGATATTCATGCAGCACTCATTTTGTGTTAGGGTCTCTGTGCTGAGTGAAGAGGAATTTACTAGGATGAATTATCTTTGTAGCCTTTCCAAAATAAGCTAAGATTATAATTAGCTCACTTGGAGAATACTTAGTATACTAAGATACGCAGTAATTTATTCAAATCACTGGTACACTGGATTTGTAATACCATGTATGCTGTAAGTTACTTGAATTACTAACTACTCAACAGATTACCTTAAAGACATGCTTCCTGTTTTGGTCCTCCCTCTATAATATCCTTAGCATCTATCATAAACAGCCTAGCTTATAATAATATTCAATAAATAATGATTATGTCTTTCCAAATTTTAACCTTATTTTTGCTGCAGATCGTTGAGACAGTTATGAAGAATTAATATATCTTTATATTTTGTGGAGATTTATTCTATGAACTTTCGTTGCAGAATTCATGCCAAGAGGCTCTTACATCATTGCTACTGTTCAGGATTTTTCATATATATAAAATAATCATGAATAATATTAAACTTAGTGCCACTTATAGAAGAGTAGTTTTTCCCTCATCAGTATGTCTACCTGCAGTCTCTCTTCTCTTATAGAAAATACTCCCATAGAATTCTAATTCCTATCAACATATTTGACCTTGTGACTGCTTTCCCTATATTCATGATCATTTCCTCAAAACTTTCCATTTATGATAATCGTCTATACATTTGATGTCAGTGCTTTAAAAGTTAAGACCCCTTCAATTACTTCCCTCATTTTTTCATGCTCTTTCTCTTTACTTGAAGAAGAAAAGCTCTTTTTTCAAACCAAGTATAATTTTGTCCACATTGAAAAGAAAGACCAATAATTATTATAAATATAATCTAATTATATTTATATATAATATAATCTTATAATCAGAGATACTCCATCCCATACCAGTTTTCCCTTCATATTTTACAGAGAAAATCAATTGATCTGGCAACAAACAAAGTCACAGTTATAGATCTGTGAAAGTTATTAACCTCTCAATGCCCCATTTAGCTTTTTCCATTCCACAAGAATCAGTGATAAGCATACTCAACCCTTTTATGTTTTTCCTTAACACAGAGAGTTAACGAGAAACCAGCCTTTCTTGTTTTGACTTTCAATTTGTAATGTTTCTATTATTCTGAGAACATGGTACTGCTACCCTGGTGGTACCACAATGTGGCAGGTGTTTCTTAAGCTCTTCTGGACAGCTGGGTCTGTGATGTAGACGAGCCTGTAACCCACGTTAAGTTTCACTTCATTTGAAAGCACCACAGTCACCACACTTGCATCTGGACTTAATTCCGCAGATCCTGAGCCTGGCTCATTATCATTCTGGACCATCTTGCTTCCCTCCTACTCTCATTCTCCAGTCAATTGTTTTAAGATTGTTTTGGAAGTCTGGAGTTGAGAAATGATGCATTCTTGACTTACTGTCTTCTACTTGTTTCTCTAGGTTGGATTGATCAGTAAGCACATATTCATTAAATTTAGCGCATTCCTTTTTGTCAAATCATCTTTTCAAAGCTTTCTGTTTTCTGAGCACCCGCTTAACCACAGCAGAGAAACAGTGAAACTGCTTGTTACCTTCCATTGAAAATTAGACTTTGGCCTCAAGACAAACTGCCCGGGCCAGCACTAATATAATTCACAACTGGAAGAAGACAATCAATTAATCAATACTATAATTTGGAACTGACCAAGGTAGTAATACTCACAGCTATTAGGCTCAACTGACTGACACCATTTAGGATTAATGAGGTAGCAAAAGCAGGAAAACCAAAGGTTCTTTTAAGAACTTTTTCCCTAAAATCAAACCACCCAATCTATTTTGTTATTTTTATTTCTATTCAGTGATGCCACAGTGAAATCTAACGTAAGTACAAATTTGAAGGACAGAGAACCTTAGCCATCAAAGTGATGTTGAACAAGAACTCTGATGAACATTTTGGGGATGGGGTTCAGAAAAATAATTCAGCTGAGTGTTAGAGTCTTCTGAGAAATCTAAGCACAGTGATCTAAAATTGCTTCTCTGGTGTTATTTTCACATCCTGTGATCCAATTTTGTAATCACAGATTGGGATATTTATTGTTTGGATAAATAACCACCTTTTAAGTCAAAAACAGTTTAAATGATTTTCAGAAAACCTTTATGGACTTAGTCTAGTTTAATCCTACAATAAAACAAATACAAATGAAAAAATACAAAAGATCTGTGGTGCTTGCAAAATGACAAATAACAACCCCTTCTAATCCCTTATGGCAGAGCCATCAAATCTTGCAGTTCCAGGACAGGACAGGACTTTTCCTGAAGCTGTTGGCTGAGTATTTATAATGAAACATCATTAAGCTTGCCAGGAAGTTAGTGTCTTTGTTGTTGCTGCTATTGATGTTGTTTTCGTTTTCTTTGGATTGGGCACACCTATGCTCTGAGTCCTCAGACTACAGATGCCTTTTTAGAATGTGTTTAACCTGAAGTTTCCAAAATCAGCCCAGAGGTATTAAACATGGTAGTAAATCTTTATTTTCCAACCAGAAAGCAAAATACAGAAGAATCTCTTTTAACTTTGGCAAAACAAAAAGAAGGACTAACAAAGCTGCCCAGGTGTATCACCATATATGTAAGGGGTATGAAAGTCTATGTAAAGAGACTTTCTTTACAACCAGGGCCTACCTCATTTTTTAACTGGAACATTTAGTATGGGATTTTCTCACTTTAATCTCCTAACTTTAGCATGGCAAACTGAAGAAAAGTACTTGGAATATAATCCTCAGATTTATATTTTCTTTCCAAATACTTGCTGTCTATTCATTATCAAAAGGTCTTGGAAAATGTAAAGGTCCTCTTAGCATGGAAACAGAAACATTGAGTAGGAACTTTAGTGTGGGATAGAATTGGTTTGGTTAGGAGTCAAGACAGAGACTTTTGTAGTATGACCTTTATATATATATTACCTGTGGTGGTTTCGGAATTATATAAAGTGGACTAAAACTTTAGAAATATCATGAAAGTTTTTATGAGAAAAGTTAAAGCCAAAAGGAGGCTCTATAAGATTTGCTAAGCAAACAGTGTATTAGGTAAGATGGGAATGTTCAATTAGAAGGCTAACATAATTTTATGCAAATTGGTTTCCACTGATTAAAAAATTTATATAGACATCTTGTAGCACCAACTGGTGATTTCTATGACAGAAGCATGTATTCTACGTAAATGAAATCTCATGAGATTAAAAAGTATATATCCAAATTATTTTTTTATTATACAAAGACAGGACAGCATTAATTTTCATTCAACTTCACTACAAAAAAAAAATAAACAAATATAAATATTTTTTTAAAAATCTAAAAGATAGTACTTAATGCTTTTAACAGATAAATGATTTAAGGTCATATTCAAATTTACCCTGTAACAAATAGACTGCTTTCTTCCTCTCAGAAAACAAAGTATGAAGTTGAAAATTGAATTAATATTATTTTTATTTGTTGGGTTTTTTTCATTAAAAACATTAACTGGTGCTTCTAAAGCTTACAAAGTTAGAGAACAAATAATGTGGTGGTATCTCAAAACAAGACAATAAAGTAGTCAAGTCAGTGCAAAAACAAATCATTTTTAAAATATAAGTTTTGCTGCTTACTTGTTATTTATTTATATTCAACTGTATTTTAAACAAAAGACACTTTGAGACAACCTGCAAAATGTATATAGCACCATGGGATATTTTAATTTCAGTTTTATGCCATTGTATTTCAAAAAGAAATTAGGGTAGCTTTGAAGATGCATGCAATATACTAAAGTAAAATAAATTTAAAATTGCTAAAAATATATGGAAAAGGCAATAAAAATGAAACAAGGTTAAAAAGGCAAGATTAAAAAAATGGATAAATGTTAAAAAAGTAAATTGAAGGTGGGCAACATGGTCGCAGTGGTATTTTGTAAAGGATTTTGTCTCAATCTAAACTGTCTAGAAGAAGGGTAAGCAACCTTTTACTGTAAAGGGCCATATCAGAAATACTTTAGACCTTGTGGCGTACACAAACTCTTTGGCAACTAGTGAGTTCTGCCATTTTAGCAAGAAAAGAATCGTGTTGGTTAGGAGTCACAACATAATGAATAGGCATGCAAAACATAAATGAATAGGCATAGCTGTGTTCCAATAAAACTTTGTTTAGAAAAGAGGCAGTGGACCAGATTGAGCCCGTAGGCGGTAGTTTGCCAAACCTTCTTCAGAATAAAGCAAAGGTGGAAAAAAAATCAGTTATCTGATTTTAAGATAAAAATATACTCCACGGAAGGACTCCACAGAAAGATAGCTTTTCGTGGCATGTGAGAGGGAGCTTTCTAAGGATGATCAGTGGACATTGTCAGTTGCAATGCCTCTCCAGTTAATAAAATAGCATGTTTCATGCAGTGGCTGTAAAATGAGTTTAAAATTCAGGATAAAATTTAATTTTGCTTTTTTATAGATGAAAACAATGAACTGTTCTCCTTAAGTATTTCAGACAGAGTTTTGCTCTTGTTGCCCAAGTTGGAGTGTAATGGCGCGATCTTGGCTGACCACAACCTCCACCTCCCTGACTCAAGCAATTCTTGTACCTCAGCCTCCCGAGTAGCTGGGATTACAGGCATGCACCACCATGCCCGGCTAATTTTTGTATTTTTAGTAGAGACGAGGTTTCTCCACGTTGGTCAGGCTGGTCTCGAACTCCCGATCACAGGTGATCCACCCACTTGGGTCTCCCAAAGTGCTAAGATTACAGGTGTGAGCCACCATGCCCAGCCCTCCTTATTTTTTAATGGGATATTATAGCAGTAATATTTTATGTTTTGGAATCATTTTTATTCCAAAGTTGGCTGTGCTTCTCATTTTGTCATCATTAGTAAATAGAAAAATGGCACACACACACATACACACACACACACACACACCCCCCATATAGCATGTGAAACAATATACCATCTTGCATTGCATTTAAAAAAACAAGAAGCACATCAGTGTTAAGAAATGGAAGAGCATTACTAAGGTAATTGTGAGGAGAAAAAATGCAATCTGATAGGGATGATGGGCATTTAAAGAAATATAATACAATAAAGGTTATGATATGAGGAGACATAGTTCTGATGTGGGCTCCCTGGTTTTGAATATCAGGTCCACTATTTGTCAACAGTGTGACCTTTAGCATATTCTTGACCTCTCTGGGCTTTGGTTTCTTTTCTCACTGAGTTGAAATGATTAAGTAAGATAAGACTTAGTACTGTGCACATAGTACTTAATACATACTTAACTCAGCTAGAGTGTATATTGCAAAGTGAGGTTCTGAAAGTTTTCAAAAATAGGTGGTGACTTTGGTCCAGCTGTATGACTCTTACAACTATAGGTAGTCTTAAACCTCTTACACCTATAGGTAGGTTTTCTTTTTGTTTGGGGGCAGTTTTGGAAGGAGGGGTTTTGAAGAAGATTTCTCTTGGGGAGAGGTATTTTGTGAACGCCCTCCTTCTCCAACATACATACAAACTCCAAGGAGTTTTTAAGAAGACCAGTGAGGGAGCATAATCTGTGTCCTTTAGAATTACAGGTTGTAGTGAACTAATATCTGAGCTAAGCCTAAGAAGTCTACAAACAAGAAACTGGCTAACGTTGTCTGTTGCAGCAGAGGAGAGGGCTGATTTGAGGATGTTAATGGCATCTCCAGGTTTTGTAGGGATGGTGATTCATAAGCATTTCCTTGGGACCACTTTTGAGCCACACAGGAGAGAAATATGCAATGAGGTGGTCTTAAACTTTCCATGTAGGTCAGCGAGGGGAATGAGATGACCTTAACAGAAAGTAGAGACCAATTGCTAGGAGCCTAGAGGCTGCAGAAGAGAGCTCTCTGTGGATGGAGTGGAAGGAGTTTCTCCCAAAATTCCAGGAATAAACACAAGAGAGTCAGTTTCTGGACATCCACCAAGTCCAGAGAGTATAGGAATATGTTATCTCCACAGATTCAGCTAAGCAATATCTTTTTGTTTCTCTCAACTCCCCTCTATTCCTACTATTACAACATTGAAAGGATCAGAAACCACAGTAAGGTGGATGGAGAAGAAGTGATCCAACTTAAAAAAAAAAATCAAACCCAGAATCTTGACATATTCATGAGCTGAGACATTTTAATTAGTGGATTGAAACTATGTTTTAGTGAGTTAAAGTCACCACAGGTTATTTTAATACCTAAATAGGGACAGAGAATTGTATATAACTGAATTCATATTCAGGGACAGGATAAGAGCTAGTTACTGTGAAAAAAATTAAAAGGCTGATACGGGGAAAAGGCTGGTTTGTGATTATAGTTGGTTATTTTATGATTACATTTTATAGTTTGTACTCATTCAGCATTACATATGTTTCCCATATCTGTGTCTTTATATCTACATCTGTATCTTTCAATATACATTGAAATCAAGTTTAGGCTTCAAGATCAAGAAGACATCCTTTAATATCACACGTTGACTATTGGTCATTGACTTTTAACTTATCTCCTTGTTAATATGTGACTCCCCATGAAATGTTCATGTTACTATCTCAGTAGGTTATTTTAATACGTACAGAGTCATAGTTTACATCCTTGAAATTATTAGTGGTCCCACATTATTTATGAACTAAATTCAAACCTGAATAGTATGATGTACAGACCCTTAACAGCTGGTTCCCTTTTATCTTTCCAATCTTACTAAAATATAGTTTCTATCTATCCCAAACAGCAGTCATTTCTGACTTCTTGCATTTCTGTAAATCAACCAAATGGCTTTGCCGCTCTAATTGTGTCTTCACCTATCTTCATCTGCATAGAATACTATTTCTCATCTGACTTCATTTCTCCAGAGAAGACCTATTCCTCTTTGAAGGCAATGCCTTACATCAAAATTCTTCCTTCTCTCCTCAAAAGTAAGAAGTCCTGACATTCATCTTTTGGTTCCTCACTCACAGTGTGCACACTTATTTCAAACAACAAAAAGACCTTAATGTATTTATCTTTCTATATATGTATCTTCATTGTTAGACCATGGATTCAAAGAACAATTTCTTATTCACATCTATGATCTGAGTATCAAAAATATGTCTTTCTGGTGGATGATGTTCAATAAATGTTTATTGGATGAATTTTTTAAAAAATAAACCAATAAATGTTTATTGGATTTTTTTTTTTTTTTTTTTTTTGAGATGGAGTCTTGCTCTGTCACCCAGGCTAGAGTACAGTGGCGTGATCTCAGCTCACTGCAACCTCTGCCTCCAGGATTCAAGCAATTCTCCTACCTCAGCCTCCCAAGTAGCTAGGATTACAGGTATGCACCACCAGACCTGGCTAATTTTTTTTTTTTTTTTCTTTTTAAGTGAGACAGGATTTCAACATGTTGGCCAGGCTGGTTTCGAACTCCTGACCTCAGAAGATCCACCCGCCTCAGCCTTCCAAAGTGCTGGGATTACAGGCATGAGCCACTGTGTCTGCCCATGGATAAATTTTTTAAAAAAGAAATCAGTCTAGGACTCTGTGCTTTTTCATAATAAATATGTATTGAACACCTCTCAGAGGTAAGGCACTGTGCTAGGCACTGAGAATAAAGAAGGAAAGAGAAGAGATTTTATGCTCTGTAACAGGAAAAAGAGACATTTAAACAAGTATGAAAGGCAGTATAATACTCTCCTACAAGATATCTACATCTTAATTACTGAAACCTGTCAATATGTTAGCTTCTGTGTCAAAAAGTCTTTTGCAGATGTGATTAAGTTAAAGATACTGAGATCAGAAGAGTACCTTGGATTACCCAGGTGGGCCCTATGTAATCACCAAGATCCTTACAAGAGAATGAGAGAGGCAGAAAAGTCAATGTGAGAAGGCAATGTGAAAATAGAAGCAGAGGTCAGAAGACAGAAAATTAAAGATGCTACCTGCTGGCTTTGAAGATTGAGGAAGGGGCCACAAGCCAAAGAATACAGGCAGCCTCTAAAAGCTGTAAAAGATAAAGAAATTGATTGTCTTCTATATCCTCCAGAAGGAAAATGGCACTGCTAGCCTATTTTAGACTTTTGAGCTCCAGAAGTATAATACATTTGTGCTGTTTTAAGCAAAAATAAAAATAAAAATTGGTGTAATTTGTTACAGAAGAAATAGGAAACTAATATGATTGACAGCAATAATAAAGCATGATAGGTGTTATGATAAGGGAAGTACATAAATGTTGAAATCATATTTCAGTAGGATTTACTGAAACTAATCCAAAAATTTCAGAAGGGCTTTCTGAGGAAGTAATATGTAACATAAGACTTGAAGGATGAATAGGATCAAATAGAAAAGAGGGGCGCTAAAGTGAATTTGAGAGAAAACAAAAATATGTGAAGGCTTAGAGGTGGACGAGAGCAAGTTCTGCTTTGAAAAACTGATGGGGTTCAGTATATCTGGACAACAAAATTTGAGGATGCTGTCAAGTTATGAAGCTGCTGAATGTAGTGAGGTCAGAACATGGATGGTCGAGTCAGTTATTAAATGTTTAGAGGTTTGATCTTTATCATAAGGGCAGTAGGAAGGCTTTAAAACATTTTAAGTGGGAGAATATCATAACCATATTCTCATAGGTGCACTGTAGAGAATAGATTACAAGAGAGAGAGATTGAGGGGGGAAAAAGGCCAGTTAGGAAGAGATGGCAACCAATCAGAAAAAAATGTAGTATTGGCTTGGATCTGGGTGGTGGCGTAGCAATAAAGAGAAGTATCCAGAAAGCAATTTGACAATAGAAACTAAATTACTTGGTGATTTACTAGATGTGAGAGGTGTCCTGGGTAGATGGTAGTGGCATTTCTGAGATAGAGAACACAAGAGGACAATTAAGTGTGGAAGTGTGGAAGAAAGATAAGGAGATCATGAGTGCATCTTTGGGTGTGTTAGGTTTCAGGGGCCTATGAAACATCCATGTGCAGTGTTTAGTAACCAGCTAAATATCTAGGCAGGGATCCCAGGAAAGATGTCTGTACTGAAGGAAGAGATTTGGGAGTCATCAGTTTACAGTTTTTGAAGCTTTGAGAGTGGACAAACCCAAAGGTTTCTTGAATTCATTTAATAAGTCCTAGAGTGAAGTGGAGAAAAAGACTAGAACTGAGCCTTGAAGGTCATCAATATTTTAAGTGACAGTAGATAAAAAGAAGTGTTCAAAGGAAAATAAAGAGAAGCTGGTGTGGAAAGAGGCACACCAAAAGAGAGTTGTACCACAGGAGGTAAGAAAATAGAAGGTCCTGAAGAAAAGTTGCCAACAGTATCAAATGTTCCCAAGAAGTTAAGCAAACTAGCTGAAAAGTATCCACATTTTGCAACATGTAAGCTTGGATAACCTGTGTGAGAGCAAGGTTGTTGGCATATTGCAGGAAAAATAATAATGTTGAATGAGTTGAAGAAGTTGGTAAAGAAAATATAGATAATGCCTTCAAGAATTTTGACTGTAAAGGGGAGAGGAGAGAAAATAATAGTACTTGCAGAGGTAGTTTAGGTTGAAGGTTGTTTACTTTTTATTTTCCATTTTTTAATGCTGAAAAACCATGCATGATGAAAATCTAATGAGATTCCTCCAGAAGTGAAGAAAATCAAGATGCAAGCAGGTGGGGGGTGGAGAACTTACAGTATTTCTAAGGAATCCAGAGAGGAAGGATTTCAAACTGCAGATAGATGGTAGATCAATTATGTACATGGAAAGTCAACTTCCTTGTCCCAAAAGGACAAAGGAAAAGATGTATGCTGATTGTTACTTGGGCAGTGAGAAGTCCAAAAGTTTTCCCCCAGTGGCTTTAAGTAATCTTGTGGTTCTGAGGGGGAAGATGGATGAACTGAAGATTTGAGGAGAGTTAGGAAGATGTGAAATAGTATCTGTCAGGAATAGGAATTAAGTTGGGTAATGGAAAGCTAATAGGATTCCCAGGCACTGTTGAGAGCCTGGGTAAGATTAGCAATCATGAATGTATATTGGCACCAATCTGCCACTTTTTGTGACATTTTGTAGCAGTGTTTAGCAAAGTTTAGCAACTGTGGTGCCTGCATAAGAAAAAATCTCACTGTGAGGAATTTTCTAGGCACAAATTGACAAAGGCCAATATGGCATAGAATTGTCAGATATTGGCAAGAAAATAGTTGCTGGGCCTTGATATTTTCTTCTTTGAAAATGCTGAATCCCTTATCATGTTATCCTGCTACTCTTTTAGGATTCAAGACAAAAAGTCTTAAAATGAAATGCCTTTTAAGGCTATACTATATATTAATGAGCTGAGTCCCATTTCATGAAGGTATGGGAAAATTTAAACATTTAACCATTTTAAATATATATATGTGTAGCTTATACAGTAATGTTATCATTACTGTTACGTGTCACATAGTTTACTATTTAGAGATAAAAGTATAGTATGATACACAAGTATATATGTATTTATCTAAAACATATTTTAAATGTATCTGTAATTTTGCCACAAATGTCAATGTACAGCTGTGTCTTTATCACTAAGAGACATAGGAGAAAAATGTGGAATACAAGTATTCTCATTCAGGAGCCTCCATGGATTTTAAATGTTTGCTACCCCAGTATTTTATTTTATTTTATAGTTTTCACTTCTTGAATTTTGTTACATCTCTAGCTTCTCATTTTAATTATAATTAAATTTAAAAATTAAATCTCCATTGCTAAGCTGCCTGGCTTGGAGCCCACATGAGACCACACTTTCTCTTCTCAGTATCTTGTGATCACTTTAGCAAATTAAATACGAGTAAAACAAAAAAAGTGCCCCATATATGAAAAAGAAGAGTTAGAGCTCCAATTTTGTCTCCTGACCACTAATTCTTTTCTTATTAATATTATCTTTAATTGACAAATCATAATTGCCTACACTACAGGGCACTATATGATGTTTTGATATACATATACAATGTGAGATGATCAAATCAAGCTAATTAACACACCTATCACCTCCACTTATCATTTTTTGTGGTGAGGCATTTGAAATTTAATTATTCTGAAATATACAATACATCATGATTGACTATAGTCACCCTGCGGTGCAACAGATCTTAATATATTCCTCCTATCTAACCAAAACTTTGTATCCTTTGACCAACAACACTTCATTCCATCCCACCTGCCACCCCCTGTCCCACATCCCAGGTTCTAGTAATCATTGTTTAACTGTCTACTGCTGTGGGATCAACTTTGTTAGATTCTGCATGTAAGTAATGTAAGTGAGATCATGTGGTATTTGTCTTTCTGTGCCTGGTTTATTTTACTTAGCATAATATCCCTCCAGGTTCATTCGTATTGTTGCAAATGACAGAATTTCCTTCTTTTCGAACCAAATAGTATTTCATTGTGTGTGTGTATGCCACATTTGTTTAATCTATTATCTGTTGATGGACACAGATTGATTCCATATCTTGGCTATTGTGAATAATGCTGCAATGAACATGAGCATGTAGATATCCCTTTAACATATTGTTTTATTTCCTTTGAATATATATCCAGAAGTGGGATTGCTGAATCATATGGTAGTTCTATTTTTAGTGTTTTTGAGGAACCTCCATGCCATTTTCTATAATGGCAGTACTAATTTATATTTCCACCAACAACAGACAAGTGTTCACATTTCACCACATCCTCACCAACACTTATCTTTCATCTTTTTCATAGAAGTCATTCTAACAGGCTCGAGGTGGTATCTCATTTGGTTTTAATTTTCATTACCCTAATGATTAGTGATACTGAGCATTTTTTAAATGTACCTGTTGGCTATTTGTTTGTCTTCTTTTGAAAAATGTGTTTTCAAATCCTTTGCCCACTTTTAATCAGGTTATTTGTTTTCTTGCTATTGAGTTGTTTGAGTTCCTTACATATTTTTGGCTTGTCACATTAATGGTTTGCAAATATTTTCTGCTGTTCTGTGAGCTGTCTCTTCACTTTGTTAATAATTTCCTTTGCTATGCAGAAGCTTTTAAGTTTGATACAATCCCATTTGTCTATGTTTTGCTTTTTTTTTTTTTTTTTTTTTTTTTTTTTGGCTTTTGCTTTAGGAATAATATCCACAAAATAATTGCCCAGAACGATGTTGTAGAGCTTTTCCTCTACAACATTTATAGTTTTAGGCCTTCCATTTAAATCTTTATTTCATTTTGAATTAATTTTTATGATGATGTGCGATAAAGATACAGTGTCAGTCTTCTGCATGTGGATAACCAGTTTTCCAACATCACTGATTGAAAAGACTACCCTTTCTCTACTGTGTGTTTTTGCTGCCTTTGTCAAAAATCAATTGCCCACAAATGACTAGATTTATTTCTGGGCTTTCTCTCTGGTTTCATCAGTTGATGTGTCTGTTTCTATGCCAGTGCCATGAGATTTTTATTACAATCAGTTTGTATTTTGAAATCATGAAGCGTGAGACTCCCATTTTCTTCTTTTTGCTCAAATGATTTTTGCTGTTAGGGCATTTTGTAGTTCCATACAAATTTAACGATTCCAGAGGTTTTTTATCTCTGTGAAAAATGACATTGAATTTTGGTTAGGGATTGTACTGAACCTGTCGATCACTAGAGGTAGTAAGGGCATTTTAACAATATCAGTTCTTCCAATGCATGAACACAGGATATTATTCTTTTTATTTAGATTTTCTTTTCTTTCTTTCATCGGTGTTTTCTAGTTTTCAGTATACAGATCTTTCACCTCTATAGTTAAGTTTACACCTACATATTTTGTTGTTGCCATTATAAATGAGATTGTTTTCTATAATATTTTTTAGATAGTTCATTATACATATATAGAAACATTACTAATTTGTGGATGTTAATTTTATATCCTGCAACATTGATAAATTTGTTTGAGTTCTAACAGCTTTATGGTGGAGTCTTTAGAATTTCTATACGTAAGATTACGTCTTCAGCAGATAGTCTCTATTTGCTACTTCTCTATTTTGTCTATTCTTCATTTCCTGTTTCACTTCTTCATTTTCTATTAGGTAGTTCTTTTGTTTCTTTCTCTTACCTAACTGCTATGGCTAGGACTTCGTACTGTGTTGAAAGGAAGTCGTCAAATTTGACATTCTTGTCTTGTCCCTGATCTTAAAGGAACAGCTTTCAAGTTTTCACCATTGAGTGTGATGTTAGGTTTATCATGCATAGCTGTTATTGTGTTGAGATATATTCCTTCTATACTTCATCTATTAGTTTTTACTATGAAAGAGTGTTGAATTTTATCAAATGCTTTTTCCACATTTTTTTGGGATGATCATTTGGTTTTTGTTCTTTGTTCGGTTATTGTGCTGTATCAGATTTATTGATTTGCATTACGTGGAACCATACTTGCATCCCAAGGATAAATCCCACTTAATCATGGTGATTATTTTAATGTGTTGTTAAATTCAGTTTGCTAATATTTTATTGAGGATTTTTGCATCTTTGTTCATCTGCAATATTAGCCTGTAATTTTTTCTTTCGTAGTATCTTTGTCTGACTTTGATACTGTGGTAATGCTGGCCTTATAAAAGAAAATTACAAGTATTCCCTCCACTTCAGTTTTTCTGACAGGGTTTGAGAAGAAATGTAACTAGTTCTTCTTTATTATTTTTATTTATTTATTTATTTATTTATTTATTTATTTATTTATTTTCAAGACGGTGTCTTGCTCTGTCACCCAGGCTGGAGTGTAGTGCTGTGATCTTGGTTCACTGCAACCTCTGCCTCCCAGGTTCAAGCAGTTCTCTTGCCTCAGCCTCCTAAGTAACTGGGATTACAGGCACGTGCCACCATGCCCAGGTAATTTTTGTATTTTTAGTAGAGATGGAGTTTCAGCATGTTCACTAGACTGATCTCGAACTCCTGACCTTGTGATCTGCCCACCTCAGCGTCCCAAAGTGCTGGGATTACAGGCGTGAGCCACCGCACCCAGACTAGTTCTTCTTTAAATGTTTAGTAGATTGTTGAAGACAGTGTGGCAATTCCTCAAAGACTTAGAAGCAGAAATAACAGTTGTCCCAGCAATCCCAGTACTGTGTATATAGCCAGGAATATAAATAATTCTATTATAAAGATATGTGTATGTTCATTGCAGCACTATTTACGATAGCAAAGTCATGGAATCAACCTAAATGCCCGTCAATGATAGACTGGATAAAGAAAATATGGTGCATTTATACCATGGAATACTATGCAGGCATAACAAAGAACAAGATCATGTCCTTTGCAGGGACAGGAATGGACTTGGAAGCCATTTTTCTTAGCAAACACACAGGAACAGAAAACCACACACCACATGTTCTGACTTATAAGCGAGAGCTGATTGATGAGAACACATGGACACACAGTGGGAAACAACATATGCTGGGCAACTGCGGGGAGTCGGGCAAGGGAGAGCATCAGGATGAATAGCTAGTGGATATTGGGCTTAATACCTGTGTAATGGGATGATATGTGTAGTAAACCACCATGGTACACGTTTACCTATGTAACAAACCTGCACATCCTGGATGTGTAGTCCAGAACTTTAAATAAAAGTTGAAAGAAAAAAAAAAGAAAAGAGAAGAAAATAAATGTTTGCTAGAATTCAGTGGTGAAGCCATCTGGTCCTGGGCTTTTCTTTGATGGGAGAATTTTGAATATCGATTCAATCTCCTTCCTCATTTTTGGTCTCTTCAGAATTTCTGTTGCTTCATAATTCAATCTTGGCAGGTTATATGTGTCTAGGAATTTATCCATTTATTCTAGATTGTCCAATTTGTTGACATATAATAGTTCATAGTAGTTTCTTATGATCCTTTGAATTTCTGTGGTATCAATTGTAATGCCATCTATTTTTTATTTTATTTATTTGAGTGTTCTTTTTTCTTCATTAATCTAAGAGTTTATTGATTTTGTGTTTTCAAAAAGCTAGATCTTAGTTTTGTTAATTTTTTGTAATGTTTTTTTCTGGTCTCTGTTTCATTTATTTCTGCTCTGAACTTTGTTATTTCCTTTCTTCTGCTAACTGTGAGCTTTGTTCTTTTTCTAGTTCTTTAAGGTGTAACATTATATTGTTTATTTGGGATATTTCTTCTTTTCTGACACAGACATTTATTGCTATTAATTTCTCTCTTTTGCCACGTTCCATAAGTTTTTATATGTTGTGTTTCTGACCGCTAATTCTTTATACTGTCACAGAGTGGATATTAATAGATAAATATCATTGCTACTTATTCTTGTCCAAAAAACTGAAAATATGTGGAGAGGCTTTGGATAACCACTTAGTAGCAGAGAATGAGAGTGGGGAATTGTTCTTAAGAAGCAACTGCCTAGGCAGAAATTATATATTTCTTAGCTCCTTGGAATCTAGAGAGGCCTCATTTCTTATTTATACCAGTGGAATGGGAATAGCAATGATAAGTAACACTTACCAGCCAAAGTGATCAAAAATCAGGTGTTGTTTTCCTGTGGTTTATTCCCTGATCCATCAGCTAAATAGAGAAGACTCTAAGATTTTTGACAAGGTAGAACCATAAGATGGAAAGAATCTGGGTCCACATAGAGGATGATCTAATCTGGAACACCTGATTTTGATTTGAATGTGAGCAAAAATACATGACACCACTGCGAATCATTGAAATGGATGTCCCAAAATCTCCTCAGCCATATATTTATACATAATCTCTTGGTTATTCCTATAGACAACTTGGTCTAATCAATCATGTGTTGACTGTTAATGGTTTTCAAAAATAAATTTATTTTTAAGTTTGAGGTGTTTTTAATTAATACATAATTATATAAAAGTTTTTTTATAAATACTTTTTTATTTATAAAAAGGTGAGCAAGTATAAATCTGCTTAATTTTGAAATTTGTGGGATATGTACCATAAAAACATTAAGATACATGTAAATATCTTGGAAGGTAGAAAATGGGAATTTTACACAAAAAAATTAGAAAATCAGCTATTATGCGTTATAACATTAACTAAAGGTATTTTTATTAGGAAATAAGTTTTAAAGCTTGAAAATATATTCATGGTAGTATGCAAAAAGTATGTCAAGATATGTACATATCTGGCACAAAGACTGCTTTTCTTGGAACCCTTTTAAAACAAAATATTTGATTCTCATAGGGCCTGTATATCTGTTTTACACCTAAATAAACAAGAACTGTGAATAAATATTGCCCTGCTCTGAAACAGAAGTCTAAGGCTGAAAGCATATCCCTCATTGATTTGAAGGGGAGCTGTTATAGTGTATCAGTAAGAATAACCAAGTTACAAGGTCTAAGGGAGTAGTAATTCTGAAGTCTCTGTTCAAGGAAGCTAAAGCAGGAGAGAAAACATTAAGCAGGTTCCAGGGAAATGAGTGCCTGCATTATTGTGCTTAAAGCAAATGTCCACATTTCAGAGTGTTCTAAACCCATCAGTTCAAATTATAATTGCTAAGATAAATTAGTGGTTTTCAAACTATGCCCAAGTGATACCGCCAGGACTACAGTGTTACCTCTTACCCTCACACCAGGCATTTGATGTTGTTCCATGGTTATCCATGAATCCAAGCAAACATTGGCCCAGTTAGCACCTTTATGTGAAACAAACAAAAAAAAAAAAAATATTTCTTCCGAAGATGAATGTAGCTCAATGAGTAATGTCTTCACTTAGAGCAACTGGGCTAGAAATTTACCATCATACTGAGAGGTCTTGCACCAGTAAGCAATCTTGATTATGAGTCTAGGTTGATTTCTCAGACATATCAATCAATCTTATAATTCTGGTTACCAATATGTGCCACCTTTGTAGGCTAGAGTCTTATTTCTGAGAACATTAATCCCAGGGTCTCTTGTTTTGCCTTCACCTGCCCCTCACTCAAGTGTAAGCATTTCTTACTCTTGTATTCTAGGATTGCTGTTCCTATTTAGATAGCTTTGTCTGTATGATGTGCTTATTCATAATATTGAGATCCAGTTCACGTACAAAGAAGACAATCTGTGATGGGAACACATAATTTTAATTTAAAAAATCTAGTTACTAGATTTCTACATTTAAAAAATGAAAAGGTCGATACATTACCCACTTCTAGAATCCAAAGAGAATGTTATCCTTCAATGCATCTTAGAGCAGGCCTATATACTAAGGCAATCATCATTTCAAACTGTATAAGAAACTGATGTTGCTTCTGTGTCTCTTGATCTCGTTATTTGATTTTAATACCACCCTATTGCATTTCTGCATTCATCAGATTGTATCTAACAAGGCAGACTTTAAGAAAACCTATGAGTCTCATATTGCAACCAGGCACAAGCGCACAAGACAGAAAATAAGAGTTAACTTTTCAAAAGTAATTACATGCATTCAAATATAGCAAATTAAAAAATGCTACCTAATAATATTTTTTACTGGGTAAAAATGTTTACAATGGTATAAAATATAGGAAATGATTTTTTTTAAAGGCCACAGAAACAAAAAGTAGTTTTTTGTCATTTTCATTGCCCACACCAGACTACACTCTCCCTTTACTTTTCTGGCTTACCTGTTGCTGTTTTAGGAGAGACCAGATGCAAAGAGCTGGGACAGGCTTTAGTAACAACCATATTTAGTGAGGTTATGCTACAATAATGTTGTATAACTACTATCGACTGAAGTTTCAGTCCCATTAAAATTCATATAATAATTTGGGGATAAGTCCTTTACATAAATAATTTGGATTGAATGAGGTCATAAGGATGGAGCCTTGATTCAGTAGGTTCGTATCTTTATGAGAAAAGAGACCAGAAGGCTAACACTTGCTCTCTCTCTCCCTGTGATGGGAAGACATGGCGAGAAGACAGCCCTTTGCAAACCAGAAAGAGAGACTACACCAGGAACCAAACCCTTTTAGAAACTTTCTCTTGGACTTTTCTACCTCGAAAAGTATGAGAAAACAAATGTTTGTGGTTTAAGCCACCAACTCCATGGTATTTTGTTATGGCAACCTAAATGGACTAAGACGGTAACAACCAACCACAGAATCTCAGCTTATTGCTATAAAAATATTTTGTTCTCATTCACAAGTCTGTGATTTCTTGTGGCATTAATATTCCAGGCTCAATATCAGGTTTAGGTCTTTCTTTTGGTCTGATGGAGTTGCAGTTCCCAGGATCATGCATTTCTCATGGATGGCAGTAAGAGTACAAGCAGACAAATCAAGCACCACAAAATTCTCCTTGGATTTGACTAGATCACGTCTACTCACATTCCATTGGTGAAAGCAAGTGATGCCATCTTCAATGTCAACACAGCAGGGAAGTATATTCCTCCAGGAAGAATGCAGGTGGGAGTAGTGAATATTTATAGAACAATAACACTGTCTGCCTCACTAGTTAACAACCTAGATCAGATACTTTTTAATAGTTCCTGGCCCCTTAAAATATCAGAAGGTGTGGTCTGAGGAGATCAATTTAGGTCTCCTCTACCCCAAATTTTATTGGATTTTGGCTGTGGAACACTGCAGTAGATGAATGTTGATTTTTCCACAAGATATTTGGCCAGAAAAGTGTATTTGAAGCTTGTCACCCGTTTATCAAATATATTTCATATTAGAAAGAGGTGTTATGTAGAGACCCAATCACTTTAGCTAAAGTTAACAAAATACACATCTTTAAATGTATAGTTAATATCACTGTTTAACATTAATAAGTTAAATAAATCACACATATCTGACAAAATTAATTGACATTAACTTCTGTACCTTATGGCATATGGAGACACTGACCTCTCACATTTTAAAAATTTCATACTTTTTAAGTAAATTTTTAATTCCAAGCCATGTCACATTTGAGAAGAAAAAATATGTTATTTATCACCTTATCACTCTCAGAACATACAATCTCACACACATATACTCAGACACACACAGACCTGTTATGTCGTATACAGTGCCAAGAATGTAAGCTGATTCCATTTTGGCTAAATATAACCACCTTTTAAAAACCAAAGAGTCTATCTATTTTCCATCAATGTAGCAATTAAAGAGAATTTATATTTACTTGTTTGTTTATTATGGTTATAGAAGCTGATGCTATTGAAGAAAAAATAATCAAGCTTACTTTAAAACTGGCTGAGTTACAGGTTTGATTCCCTCCTTCACATTTTGTGAAAGCACGGGAGGAAGGTCTGTGCCCTTCCTAACCAGAATGCCATTTCTAGACTAACATGAGAATTGCAAGAGAAGCATGGCCAATAGTGAAGCACCACATAGTAGTAAGAAAATTCTAAAATAAGGAATAGCCAGGGTTTGCTACTAGTGAACAGCACACAGTGGGGAGGATATAAATGTGTATCAGTATTAGGCCCCAGAAAGATGTATTTGGTTCTTAATTCACAAGTAAATGTGTGCCCCTCTCATCAGTTCTGGTTCATGAAGATTCTAATCAAGCAATTTATCTGGTTCATTTCTCATATGCCCTCATCAACTGAAGTGCAAAGTCTATTCAACAGCCAGAAAAGATGAGGTCAGCCTTGAAAATAAGTGTTCACCCATTTGCCCAAGCCCGAAAGAAACCACTGGGTGACAAATGGGATCAGCCTCTTTTGGACTAGTCTCTACAGTGCCACAGCAATATTTGAAAGGTGAAAATTACAGTCAAGCAAATTCATTTGGCACCATTTATAGCCCTACCTCTACCACCCAATGATAAAGTTGGTTGACAAGTTCATTTTTTTCCTGAATTCTTTCTTACATATTTGTCTTTACCATTAATCTTGTATAGTTATTACTATTAGGATCCTATAGTCTGCTTTAACCTGTGTGTGAATATCATAATTTCCCCCTTGAGACTTAAGTCAAGGAGTGAAAGTGTTCAATATTTCCTTTAGAATTTACTTTCAGTGATGGAATAAGGGAAAATTTTACCTAGGTATACAGGGCAGAATGTTGTATTACATACATTCTGAAAAAAAGCAGAGCATCAGGACAAGAAATTTGAAGTCACAGATAATGTCTCTACATGTGCATTCAAATCAGATGCCTATGAAAAATGCCATGGCTCTGATTTGCCAGAAGGCTTGGTTAAAGGATTAGACATGGAGTTAGTTAGTATTAGCTAGTACATGCAAATGTGCGAGAATGAATCGTGACCAGCTCTTCATTCGTACCCAATGTGATGACAGAGAAGATTCCATCTCAGTTATCAAGACAGAAAAGAGAAAAAATCCACAGTTTATTTCCCTTTACAGAGGTCTCTGCTATCTGTGTTACTCTCACTCATCTAACTATTTATAAGCAACAAACTCCAAATCAAATTCAGTCCCTAAATGATTGAAAAAGTTATGCTTACAGGTAGGTCAGAAAACAATGAACACATTGTTAGAAATGACAGACCCTCCTGGTTCTTAGCGACACAATGGGTGCTATCACCTAACTGGCCCAGGCGATATCTGGAGCACTGCTTCATTTGCCTCTTTATATCACATTGTGATGAAAACTGTCACAATGTGCCTCTTTAGGCACTGAGCAATCTGTGATTTATCAAAGTGCCATCTTGCTGATGAACTGAAAAACAAAACCTGTCTCATCAACAACTGGAGCATTTTACATTAAAAACGAAGTCTACAATAGCCTCCAAAATTAATCTTCCAACATGGTTTTCTCAAAGGAAATAAAAATAGAGAATATTTTTCATGGAATTTCCTAGTTGGTATTCAACCTTTTCAAGTTTTTAAAGTCTATCTCATTTAAACAAGTTTAACTCTTTCATCCCCAGTTTTTCAGAACTTCAAGTCCAATTTCATTTGTGAGATACCTTGCACCCATCCCCAGATGCCTGCCTGCAGCCTGGGGGACATCAGGAGTCCAGTCCCACTCAGAAATAGGGATCTCAACACCTCTGTGTCTGATTATGTAATCTGTGACCCAGGGTGAGTTCCTGGGATCTGGGAAACCTGGCAAGCTAAAGGGTGTGCAACATCATTGCTTTTGAGTTGCTAAGTCTGGCATGAGGGAGGGAAAGCAGAAACAGTAGGAGTACGAGATGCCCAAACAAAAACCTCAGATTCCCCAAAACAATTGTGATTCTGAAGGACTAGAATTCATTGAGATTCGAGGTAAAAGTGCAAGAGAGAGTACGAAAGTTTGAAGGGGATGATGGGAATGGAGGCTAGAGCCATTCCTACTCCTAAATGTAGGATAATTATCTTTGATTTGGGAGAAAATGTTTAATTATAAAGGCTGCATAGAGGTAAAGTATTAGTCTAGTGATAACATTTAAAATGTGGACTCACATGATCTTGTTTGCAAAGCGTATTCAGCAGGTACTTCTAACTCAAAAACCTTTGCTTTTCTTCCATTAAAATATCTCTGTGGCAGAGGGGCATCAACGGGCCACCCCAAGGAAAATTTAACTGAATTTACTTGTTTTATCAAACACACACATCCAAAAGTTTTATCATATGTCATAGCGTATTTGCCAGTTTTTGTTTTCATATAAAGATATAGTTTCAGGCCAGGTGCAGTGGTTCACACATGTAATCCCAGCCCTTTGGGAGGCCGAGGTGGGTGGATCACCTGAGGTCAGGAGTTTGAGACCAGCCTGGCCAGTGAAACACCGTCTCTACTAAAAATACAAAAATTAGATGGGCATGGTGGCAGGCACCTGTAATCCCAGCTACTCGAGAGGCTAAGGCAGGAGAACCACTTAAACCTGTGAGGCGGAGGTTGCAGTGAGCTGAAATTGCAGCATTGCACTCCAGCCTGGGTGACACAGCGAGACTCCATCTCAAAAAATATATATATATATATATATATATATATATATATTTTATATATAGTTTCAATTAGATGATGAAAACTCCATGATATAAGAGACTGTGCTTATCTTATTTATCACTATATCCCCCAACCCTACCGTAGCACAAAGCACATGTCCTTAGTAAATATTTGCTGCATTTATATTGAGACTTTTGGAAGATGAAGAATTATACTGTGGTTTCTCATACATACTCCCTGGAACACTAATATCACCTTCTGATGGTAAAAAGCACATAACAAGACATGTCCATGGTTAGAATAATTTCTGATGGTTAGGCATTACAGAAGGCAGCCGTTTAAGTTTTCAGAAAACAAGGCAGCTTTCTGGATCTGTAATTTCAATAGTGTCGTGAGTTAGGGACTCAGGTGGCAATTGCTCACGTGATGGACAGCAGCACTTGTTCCAAAGCAAGATGTTGTCACTTGTGTTTGTAGAATGGGTCTTCATGTATACTGGACTGCCTGTATATAGTTTTGCCAGAGTTTACTTTTTTATACTAAGTCATAAGTCCTCAGGTACTTAAATGGAAAGACTCTCACACATGCAGACTGAGGTCAGGCATTGGAGTCACCTCAGTGATATGCCCTCATGAAGGAGCGGTACACCCAGGCAGCTGCCAGCATCCAGATGTCTGTTTCCACCCCAAGGTGGAAACAGATTTGAAGTTGACAGGCCAAGGCATAAAGACAAGAGTGCCTTTATTGACTATGTTTTCATTTGGAAATTTTAGCAAAGAATCTAAGTGAGAGAACTTTACTTTTCATAGAAAAGTGAAAGTTGTTATCACCTACTTGGATTGGGATGAAGCCTCTGTGTTTTTTTGTTTGTTTGTTTTTTTGTTTTTTTGTTTTTTTGGGTTTTTTTACCTGAATGATTTCAGTCTTTCATGAAGCATGTTGTTGTAGCTGATTGCCAGGGGTACCCGTGAACTTTCTCTGTGGAGTCACCATGCATGTGTTGCTAAAACGGCTTCCATAGAACACCACCAATAAATTATTTCAAAGCTGATCCAGAAGGCAAGTCTACGTTATCCTCACAGTAAGGCTACGAGGTAGATAATGTTATTTTTCTTTATCTGATAGACAGACATGAACCTGAGGTGAAAGATAATTTTATACCTTGCCCAAGGTTATCCAGATGATGCTAGGACTCTAATCTAAACAGCCAGACTGCAGAAGCTGAACTCTTAACTACTCCAAGACCATCTTTCCATGTCTCATAACTGAAAATAAAGTTCTTCGTTATAAGTTTACAATGCTCTTTGGAAAACTAAATCCATTGTCAGATTTGCTTACTGTCTTCAAAGGCAGTGTTAGCCTCCTAAGACCATACCCCTCAATTATAACCTTTATTTGTAACTGCACCATTTTGTTCTGGCTTTTGTAACCATATCATTTTCTTGTTTTTATTACCTCAGGTTTTATTGTACTGGTAAATAGTACTGAAATTAAATATTCATTAATATCTTGAAATAAATATCACTGAATGAGAATGGAATGGTACATTGAGCTATTCATTGTCTTACAGTGGTATGTTAAAAGCCATTAAAGGGATTTCTTTAGTGGGATTTTTAAAGCTATAGCTTCACTTAGAGTGGATTATTCTATTCTATTTTATTTTTAAATGATTAGTTTTTATGCCTCCTTTCATCCTCATCTGTCCTCACAGTTTCAGTTCTGATTGGGGCCAAGCGGTCTCATCTTCAATAGTAGATGCAAAAATGTCAGCCATATGGGGGTGAGTACTTGGTGTTCATGACACGTATGTATCAAATGACAGGATATCAGGATTAGACTTCTACAAAAAGAAGCTGTATTTTTTTTTTTTCTTTCCTTCTGCTGAAGTCAATTTTATTTCCACATATAATTACAGGTTGGGTTTTTTAACTTTGTATATAAATAATTGAAATATACTGTATTTTCTTCTTTATAAACCAAGTGGTAAGCCTTCTTAAGTATCACTGAGATTCAGCTTCCAAAATAAGATTGCTATGTCATTTTTCTGATTTATCAAAGTTACTCTGAAGTAATTTCATAAAGCCTATTAAAATTAAAGTAACCCCTAAAGTAAAACATGCCATTTTTTTTCTCTAGCAAAACTTTCTGGCAACAAAGGGTAGTCACCAGTGCTCATAATTTTCTTCTTTATTTTTGTATGTTTTTCTTGCAAATGCAATACAAAAGTTAAATAAATCATAATGCTTCCATATGCATATTAACCTATATTTTCAAATCATTTTTGCTTATTGCATTCTTAAAACAAGCCTGCCCGGTGATAGTGGTTCTCAAGCCGGAGCATGCATCAGACTCAGCTGAAAAGCTTAGTAAAGCACCAGTTTCTGAATCCACCTTCCACAACTGCCTCCCTCCATAATTTCTGATTGTGAATATACAGGGTGAGGCCAAAGTTTCTAGCAAGAAATTCCCTGGTGATGCTGATTGATATTCCAGGTTTGGAAAAAAGACTTTGAAAACCACTACTGTAGAACGGAAGCAGGGAGAGGGGGGTGGGTCTCAAACATTTTCTATAAAGGACCAAATAGTAAATAATTTAGACTTTGTGGGACATATGGTCTCTGTGGCAAGCAGTTGCTCAACTCTGCATTTGTAACTTGAAAGCAAACATAGACAATAGATAAACAAATGAGCATGGCTGTGTTCCAAGAAAGCTTTATTTATGGACATTAAAATTTGAATTTCATATAATTTTTACATGATACAACATATTCTTTTTTAAATCATTTTTTAAATGTAAAAAACATTCTTAACTGGCAGGTCCTAGTGTAGTTTGCCAACACTGGACTTAGAAGGAGAGAGTAAACAGAACCTTCAGTAGTAAAATTTATGGTAAATGCCAAATAAGGGCCTCACACACACACACACACACACACAAACAAAAAGGGATAACAATCTTAATTCACCTCTGGGAAACTCATTTTTACTGCAAAAAGAACAAATTGGAAGTTCCAGAGTCACTGTGATTGCTTCAAAGAATAGTTTTGCCAATTAATGGGTTGTATCATTTATCATTATTCAAGTTTTTAGGACCCTGCAAATAATAGAATCTGAGACTACTTCTTAGATTAGTAAACCAGTCTTGAAATTTATATGATCAAATTTATATAAATCAATTTTAAATAAATTTGAAATTTATATGATCAAATTTATATAAAATAAGAATGATTCCTTTAAAAGGTCTAATCTCATACTTGCAATGTATTAACTTAATATTCCAATTTGGTGGTAGTTAAAGTGTATCTATATACACACATTGGGTTCAAGAATTTCAAAATCTGTCCATTTTTAAGAATCAATCAGAAAATGTTTTTAAAAAGCAAAGTCAAATATTTTTGGGTGACCTTATTATCACCACAACTGCTCCACATGTGTTTAGTTATTGTCATTCTAAAGGCCACCTGGAGTTAGTGAGCACTGGTAGAAATGGCCCACCTATTTATAAACTGTGTTTCCTAAATTACCTTTCTATGTCTGAGGGTCATTTCTATTGGTAAAAATGTCATGTTACTTGCCAAATATATTTCTGATCCCTTATAAATGACAATTATTATTGTTTTTACTTATGTCAGAAATAGTCTCTAAGGCTGGCCTCTCATAGCAATAATCAAATATTTTTGGAACTTCAGACACATCTTCATTTAATCATGTAGATATTGAATGCAATAATCTCCGAGGTCCCTTCGAGCTGTGAGATAAATTAGTTGTGAGGATCTGTTCATGGTGACTATAAGCCCTAACCAAAAAGAAGAAAAACAACAACAACAAAATCCTATTACAGTGGTGCTCAAATTTTAGTGTACATAAGAATCACCTGGGGTCTTTATTAAAAGGCAAACTCCTGAGTCTCACATCAGATACCCTAATTGAAGAAGTCTAGGACCCCAAATTTTGCATTTAAAATGGTACCCCATGTAATTTTGACATATCTGGCCCATAAATCACACTTTGAGAAACACTGACTTACTACAACCAAATATGTAAGTGAGCTTGACAGTAGAATTAAATTAAAAAAATATATAACGAATTTACTTTTAGCCATGTACAGCAGTGGTTTAATACAGCTACTAATGGATAAACAATGTAAATCATGGAATTCTACAGGCATGATATTCTGGATCACTTCTGTTCAGCATGAGAAATTATCACACTGGAAAATGTGTATCAAAACCCCTCTTGAAGTCACATTTGTGGTCTGATGTCACTCAACACTCAAAAGTGTAGTTTTCACAAGGAGAGTCTGTTGAGTGGGTGGAGTGGACAAAGAAGTAGTTAGGTGAAAGCACCATCAGGCACTTGTTTTCCGTTCTTCATGAAGGACATCTTCAGTTAGGGTGTTTTTCCTTGGGTTGCATTGGTTGATGATACATGCCTATGTTAGTTACCTTTCCTTAGATGTGATTTGATTGTTGCAAGTTTCCATTGTCAGGTATCTTTTGCCTGAGGGAATATAGTCAGGTATCAGAACATCCTATGAATTTGAACAAGGAAAAAGGCCATGACCATAGTCCCAATCTCTGACCAAGATCCAATTCTGTTCTATTGTGCTCCCTCCTTGCTTCTACACAGGACAAAGCCAGCTCACTCCATGTAGCCCAGCTTAGACATGAGGACAATTTTATCTTTACCTTATTTCCTTCTTAGATCCACTCCAAGAAAATAGATTCCTATTAATATTGGCCTAGCAGCTTTTTAAATTGCAGTTGGGGGTGAGGAAGGGGCATGTTAGAGTTAGTTTATATCTTTTTATTCTTATATTTAACTTAGAAATTAAAGCTTTGTGATGACCATGTATTCTTGACTAATACAAAAGTATCTCATAGTATATATTCTAAATTAAAAGCACACTCAATATCTAAACCTAAAGATATACAATATACTTTTCTTTTTTTTCCCCTAAGGAGAATCATTATAAGCAATAATCAAGGGAAATTTTCTGTACACAGCTTGAACCTGCTGTGAAATACTCATCTTTCTTGTGGCAGTGGTCCCAAGGATAAATTTAGGAAACTTCTATTAATATTAATAGTACATATAAATTGTCTGGTTTAGTTAAGTTGGATGTTAAATAAATAAGAAAATGATTCACAGTGGCCAAGATAGATTTTGCTGCCTAGCAACATGTACTTAGATTCTTAAGGAAAGATAGTATACAAGCCACAGTTTTAACCTAATTGCACTAGTGCATATTCTGGAATTTAAGCTATTAGGCCTATGATCTTCAATGACATTAAATTGTGCAAATCACGACTATCCCCTTTACTTTGCTGATATTTGTTTAAAAGTTACTAATTAAACTTTCCGAATATCTTTAAACTCATACATTTCCCAAATGGTGAGGTGATGCAGTTAGACTAAAACATGATATAAATACTTTTAAGATGTAATTAAAATATTTTCTCATAATTTTAATAACAATATTGCTTTTGTAGTATAGCAAATTGCCATTAAAGATTTGTGTTTGTTTGTTTTTTGGGCTTTTTGTTTGTTTGTGTTTGTTTTGGGGGCTTTTTGTTTGTTTGTGTTTGTTTTTTGTTTGTTTGTTTTTTGACAGAGTCTTGCTCTGTCGCCTAGGTTGGAGTGCAATGGTGCGATCTCAGGTCACTATAACCTCCACTTCCCAGGTTCAAGTGATTCTTGTGCTTCAACCTCCGGAGTAGCTGGGATTACAGGCACGTGCCACCACGCCCTGCTAATTTTTTATATTTTTTAGTAGAGACGGGGTTTCACTGTGTTAGCCAGGATGGTCTCGACCTCCTGACCTCATGATCCACCCGCCTCAGCCTCCCAAAGTGCTGGGATTACAGGCGTGAGTCACCGCACCGGGCCTAAAGAATGGTTTCAATCACTTCAATAAATCTTTAACTGATTTTAGATACCACTTAATGTTTCCAGTTGACATAAAAAAAATGACCTATTTCAGATTTTATTGAAAGCTCTTTACTACATGTCAGCAGATTATTTTGGAACAGTTTCAAAAACTGACAAATTGCAGCAAATCATCTCACAGCAGCTCAACACCACTATAGCCATTATGAGGTAGAATGCAGGGCCTTGTAAATGTCTGATCACATATCAACTCAGGGTTTTGTCACACAGCAGAAATAGCAAATACGGATCTGTCAGGGTGAGATGTTCCCTTTCCTAGTACTTCACTTTATTTAACTTTTGTAAATGTTGACATACTATATGGATCTGTAATGAAAGAAGGGACTCCCTCCATTCGTTTATCAGACACGTGGCGGGGTTGCCAAGTTATCACTGTAATAATAAAAAATTTGATCTTAGAAGAAGTGTGCCTCCATACACAGAACATCTGCTCCTAGATGGTCGAAACGTATCTAAACATCTCTGGATGAATGATCACATGAGAAAACCTCACAAAACATGTACTGAGATATTACATGTTAGAGGAAATCCTTTTTGCTTCATTGAGATCACTCGGCACAACTAGTCAAGTTAGTAGTTTTTATAATTGGTTATGTTACTGTCCAAACCATAATGATTTTCTACCCAAGAACTGGCAGTATCAAGCCTTCCTCTCCCTGAGGATAGATGAGTCAATTGTTCAGTCAAAATGTGTGACAAAATTATTAGGCCAACTATTTTTTCATAACATACAATGTTTGTGAATGCCTGATGTACTAAACTCTTAATATTAAAGATATTTGAAGAGACCCATATTGTGATGATCTCCTGTGACTGCTAATTATGCCATTAGAAAACATTCGCTCTTTAAAAATTACTGTGATTAACATCCACATTACCATAAATGATTTTCATCAATAATTTTAATTTAAAGGCGCTCCCTTTCAATGTGGGATCTTTACTTGGAAAAGATAATAGAAGGTGATAATGAGTCAAACATTTATTCAATATAATGTGGTTAACATGATTAAATAATTGTAGAAAATGGAGGCAGTGCTGGGGTGTGGAAGAAACATTGTAATAAGAGTCAAAATTGCTGAATTCTAACCACTGACTGACCAGCTGTGTGACCTTAAGCAATTCATTTCTTTTTCTATGTATCAAATACTTCAATTACAAAATGGGACAAATATTTTATAGATTCAGCATAAACATCAAATGAGGTGGTTGCTGTGTCAGGGGACTCAGAGGTGAATAAATAGCATGCTCCAATGAGGAATTTGGGAAGAATTTAATAAGCAGTCTATTTGCAAAGGGGAGAGGAGTAGAGAGACCAAGTGGTAGTGAAATATTACCATTCATATGGGTGAAGAGAGAGAATGGGTATTGTAACACAGAGACAGAAAGCTTTGTGGAGAGAAAGGGTCATTCCCAGGAGCTCTGGCCTTCCTCTGAGGGATACAGCTAGGGTCTTTAGCAAGCATTCCCTCTCTCTGCTCCTACAGTGTTCCCTAGGGGTTGAACTCAACAGGAAGCCAGAAGACCAGGAAGCCCAACAATATGGCCCTATAGATTAATCTTCCAGGACACAGAGCCAGACGAATGAAAATAATGAACTGAGAGGAGCAAATGGAAATATACAGGACAGATGGGGTATGTGAAAATACTTTAAAAAGAAAAACCACCAGAAAAATAGAATTCAATTACAGGAGTCAGAAATTCTGAATTCTTTCCTGTCCTCTGCTACTGTATAACTTCAGATACATGTAGCAGTTCCTTTTTATATCAAGTGATGTACAGGAGTTACAAACATCTCTAATTAAGCTTAAACATGCAATGAACACTATTCGAAAATATTAAAATACAAAGGGCAATTTAAAGTATACCAGCTGCACATAAGTCCCTGCTAACTTTGGCAAAGTTTCTAAGAACTGATTTCATCGCCAAAGGGGTAAATTAATTTTGAAGTTGCTGATGGCAGCCACTTACCCATCACTGCATTAGTGCTAAGTTCAAAGAGTGATGAAGAAAGCATATTTGTAAGAATAAAACTCCCAATTTCATTCTAAAACCTCAGTTAGAGAGACTGTAACTCACTGCTCATTGACCAACCTCTCCTGTCCCTTATGCCAGTCATCCTGGTGGTCCTGTTACTGGGCCCCTCAGGAGGGAGGCCTCAGTGTTCTCTGGAGATGGTGCCAGCACACCTGCTTGCTGCTCTTCTAGGGCTTCTATGGGCTTTGCCTCTATGGAGCTTAAATGATAATGAGCTTGCATTCAAAGAGCACCTGTCCACAACCCACACTTGTTTTGCAGAACTGCAGATGGTCCCTACAAGCACAAGGAACAGACTGGCACATTGAATTACTCAGTTTTATCAGCACCCAGTTTTAATTTCCTAATGGAGCTCCACTAAGACAATCACTGTAAAGATGAATGTGTCTATGTAGCAGTCAAACCACATGCTTTGCAGGCATTATTATTGCTCTCTGATGGAAAGGGACATGAGAAAGCCCAAACTATTAATCTATTAATGATAAACTTCCGTGATTCCCATGGCCCACCTTCATGCCCCAAGCATATATTCCAGAATAAATAGTTGCACTTTTCCAGAAACTTTGTTAATAACTATTATATAGACATATATGATAATATATGAATATGTTTATATTATTATATGAGATATGAATATTTGTTTACATTAGATATATACCAGATAATATATTTATCTATAATATATAAATATATATTTATATCAGATTTTTTAATGTGTGTTTGTGTGAAAGGGCTTCTTCATTCTTCATGATGTGCACTGTTCCCGGAGGTTTGCTCTCAATTACGTAAAGAGGAAACGTGGGTGGCTAAGGAGAACAGTAAAATGTATTGAATTTATCCTTTTCTAGAACTACATTTTAATGTAGTGGAAAAATAATAAACTACTTTGTGCCTTATTATTTCCAGTGCTAGTAAGGTTATCTATAAAAGAGAAACTACCATTTTAAAGTAGTCAAGGTAGGATAACCACTGTAACAAAGTACCCCACAATTTCACTGGATTAGAACAACAAACCTTTCTTAATTACCTGTGTTATGGTCCAGTGCGAGTATCCAGGCGCTCTGTTTCATGAAATGACTCAGGAACCTAGGGTCTGCAATGCCTCGGGGAATAATCTTCCCCTGAGGAGAGAGGAAGCAAAAGGAGAGGGAGGAGAGAGAAGGGGGAAGGGAGGGAAGCAAGCAGATGGAGAGACAGAGACAGAGAAAAAAAAATAGAAGTGGAATATTTACAGAATTTAAACACCAAGCATGAATTCCGTAAAATTTTGTTTATATGTCATTGGCACTCAATCATATGACCTAATATAATTTCTAACCACAGGGGAAGTTGAGAAAAGTAGCCCAGCTACATTCCCTGGAAGAAAAAGAAATGGAGTTGTTAAAGATGTAGTCCTGTTTCTGTCACAGTGGCTTTCCAATTCCCAGGGTCTTGAAATAGTCCAGAGTCCCGGTTGTCATCTGAATGTTGTTATTGCTTGGACTGCTGAGCTTTTGAATCTAGGAGACCCTCAGATATTTTTCAAAGGTTATATCTGTCCTTCTTTAGTATTTCTCTCTATTTGATTTGGTGCTACACAAGAAGACAAGTACAAAAAAATAGTGGGGATTTAAATGTGTGGGTATGTACACATATGCCAAGGGTTAGCCAATACAGGAGAAAATAATGTGGGGTGTATATAACCTATCAAGATAAAACACTGTGTTTAGTCATACTGGACAGCCAAACAGGCCTTCTTATTTATTTATTTATTTTCCATACATGGATTTACACAGTCACTCAACTCCTGTGAAGGGATTTTTCTTTAGTTCCTAATAGTAACTTCATTCGGGAAATGTTAGACTCTTCTTCAGTCTTACAAACTGCTCATTGACTTTGGTTTCCTGACTATAAGAAATCTTTCCTTCAAACAAAATAATCCATTCTCTTCATCAAGAACAGCAGGAGGTATACATACAATTATACTAGATATTCCCACCATTTCCGTAATGAGTGAAAATCATGGACAACCAGGGTACTAGGACTCTTCAAATTTATCCTTTTCATGTTTTTACACTAATTAGTCTGAATTATCAAATATGCATCTCCCTAAGTGTGGAGTAGTTTAATCGCAACCTCATAGAAGGCCACTGTTGCCAGTACAGTGGTTCCCTCAGCCGTGGTTACACTTTCTGCAGTTTCAGTTACCTGTGGTCAACCATGGTCTGAAAATACTAAATGGAAAATTACAATAGAAATAGACAATGCATAAGTTTTAAATTGCACCATTCTGAGAAGCATGATGAAAATCCTGTGCAGTCCCACTCCTTCCCACCCAGGACATGAATCCACCCTTTGTCCGGCCTATTTATACTTTCTAAGCTACCCATTCCTGAGTCACTTAGTAGCCACCCTCGACTGTCACTGTATCACAGAGCATGTGTTCAAGTAACGCTTCTTTTACTTAATTGTTCTATTTTGTTATGCGTTATTGCTGTTAATCTCTTACTGTGCCGAACTTATAAATTAAACTCTATCATAGGGATGCAAGTACAGTTAAGTCTTCGGTTAATGTCATACATAGGTTATTGAAAACTGGGACTCTAACTGAAACAATTTATAAGAAAAGTACATTTTTTTCCCTCATCAACATTATAAAGAAACTATTTTGAACTAAACGATGTTATTTGAGGACCTGCTGTATGTTGTTTCACTTGAAGTCACATTTCCAAGGACCTATGGATGTCATTAAGTGAGGAATTACTATTACAGAAAAAAAAAAAAAAAACATAGTAAATATAGGGCTCAGAATGATCTGCATTTCCAGGTATTCACTAGGAGTCTCAGAATGTATCCTCCATGGATAAGGTGGGGGCGGTGGGCGGGGTGAGGGGGTTATGCATAGCTAGTAAGAATGGAAAATACCCAAATTTGGATTTGAGATTCTATCCTGGCTCTGCTATTTAGTGTCTATATGTTTTTAAGCACATAAATAAGTAAATATAATACCTTAATGAAGATTACTATAACTATTATTGTTATTATGCTACTATTTAATGCCTAAGGTAGTTATAATAACCAAATATAATTTTAATTGTATAAAAACTGTAATTTTAGCCTAGAATGGTAGCATTATATTAAACATAAAAGGGCCTAATTTGTTCATTTTTAAAATACATAGTTATCAATGCTTATTAATGCCAAACATTATTCTAGATAAACAATTCTATGTTAAAATATAGAACTGTTTAATTTAGTTCTGTATTAAAATGTGTAGCATAAATTAAATTACTCCTCATAATATTCAATTTGTAAAATCAAGTTAAAGAATGTACCTTAAAACTATGGTTATTCCCTCCCCACACAAATACAGATATCATCTTTCCTTGGCACAATGAACAGACTATAATTCCAAAAAGTTGAGGCATTTATTACACGTAAAAGATATGGGTAAATGGTCACAAGTCACCTTTAAAATAATTACAAAGCATGTTTTATGATATTTATGAATTTCCAGTAGAGCTATTCTAAAAGTAAGAACTTCCTCTGATTTAAGATATGCTGGACTTTTAGGTGCAAATAGTACTCAATAAAGATGATAAAAATTGTATGTAACAGTCATTGAGAACTTCTTTGTGTCAGGTACATAAGCTATTTCATGTTAGATAAATAATTATACTTAACTCTCACCATATCTCAATATTATATCTCCCATTTGGGAGATGATAAAGCTGATGCAGATACTGTGTAATATAATTGTTTTCGCTATTTCTTTATATAGTCAAATAAAATAGTCACATTTTGGGAAGTTTTTAAGCACAGTGTTTCCAGAAGAAAAAAAAAAAAAAAAAAGATTTCTTTGCCTTTGATTCAGCAGGTGTTATTCATCTGCTCTGGCCTATCATAGGAGAAACGTGTTGAGCTTTAGCATCAGACAGATCTATGTAGTATCTCAGCTCTATCCCTTACCGTCTTTGTCATTTTCAACAAGTAACTAAATATCTCTGACCTGTTTTCTCAGTTACAAAATGAGGTAATAATACCTGATGCATGAATTCTTTTGGGGGAAGTCAAAACATTATATAATGAAAGCAATGCTTGGGAAATGGAAGATGATATTATTTAGACCTGCATTGGGGCTGGAGATAAAATAAAGAAAGAACAACTTTATGCCCTGCTCTGTGTGGCTTGTGTAACCTCATGAGAAAAATGGATGCCCCAGGAATCCAGCTGTAATATACAACTGTCAGAGAAACTCTTTTAACCGAAGTACAATGTGCTGTGAGAGTGCAGAACAGAAATGATTAATTCTGATTTGATTAACATTTTTGCTTCATACGTTTGTTATACTAAATAAACTAATTTGTTTAGAAAACGACACCAGCCCTTGTTCAACACATTTCACAAAGAAATTCATCCATGGTTTTAATATGCACCCTTGGTTATTCTATGGAGAGTTAAATAATAATTTTATAACTTTGGAGCTATTAAGAGGGTTGTTATATATCCATTCAGTATTAGTTTCCTATATATTCAGACAGAAAAACTGAGGACAAAGTAAAGCTTCTTGTAAAAGTTTGCCAAGCAAGTTATTGGTAACTTTACAACTTCTCAAACCCAGATTTGATAACATCTACTCAATTAATGTTTTCAAGACAGACCAAGAGAATGATATGTTAAGGCAAAATTGTCACATCTGGTTTAAAACAACATAGCTCAAGGAAGGTTGTGCAGAAAATTTAAGGCTGAAATAATAAATTATTGCAACAATAAAAATAAGAGTTCATGTATCAAAGCTGAAATGCAGCTATTGTAACAAGAGAATCAATAATTCCTCTTCAATAGCAATTTTCCTTACTTGATTCTGCATTCCAGAAACAGTGAAAACATTTTTCTGTGATTCCATTAGCAATAAATTACATCTTGAGCAAGTGAAATCGTGTAAAGTGGGGCTTTTATGATCGTTGAAAAAGCTGATGCTTTATAGTTAAAGACCAAACAATAAACAAGAAGAAAACATCACCTTTCTCTCACTGCACTGCCAGTGGAGATCTAGTTTATCTGTGAGCAAGCCAGAGACAGAGTAAATCCCCTGCCAAGTGGCAAACCTTAAACACAATCCCAAATGGGCATTTCACACGTTGAAAATATACAACTCCAACACTGATAATGTTTATTTTACTTCCAAAATTCTTCCATGGTTCCATTTTGTTTTTACATTTATGTTAAATTTGTCATACAGACAAACAACATAAGGATTGATGTTTTGATCCTTTTTCAAGAAATTCATCTGCAGGGGTAAATACATACAGGTAAACTGCTGCCCTCTTTGAAAATCTTTACTACATGGAAACACCGAAGTTGAAAATTTTTAACTGTTGGGCTATTTATTTTACTAAAAGAGAATTAATTTTTGTAAAATTAAATCACTCTTCATTTCACATATTATCGTTTGATTTGCTAGTCTTTCTCTTTTTAACCCTTTTCTCTAGAATCTAAGTAGTGATTATATTTGAGGTGTTCCATTAATTGAGTTTTTTTACCACCTTTATCTACATTTATGAAAATGAATTCAGATGATGATTTTAAAGTGTTTGTATTTTGTTTAATGAGAACCTACAGCTTTTAAAACTTAACATGTATAAGTAAATAATAAAGAGAAAAATGTTTTATAGAATGCTACCAACTCCTTATAATAAAGTAGTTAAGCCATGTTAATCTAAAAACAACCATAACCAAAAGAAGATGTTAATTAGAAACTTAAAAATCAAGTTGGAATGAAAATACTTGAGCTTCTAGTGCTTGCCATTTGTTTCTCCTAAATGTGAACATAAACTCCTTACCACAGTGAATTACCCTGTATTCAACATTTGATGAAGTTGTAAAAGCTGAGAATTCACCTTTTTATACTTCGATGGTACGTTACAAAGTTGAGATGTTTCATTAGCAAAAGGAATATGTTGTTCTCTCAAATTACTATGTATGTGTGTGTGCATGTATGTAAGTGTATGAACACGTGTGAATATACATAATAATCATTTATAAGATGATTTAAATAAAAAAATACAATTTTATTATCATTAATATTTAAATGGTTGTCATAAGCTAACAAGCTTATTCCAAAATGGTTACTTGACCTTTGAAGAACAAGAGGGATGACAGAAAACTGTGGGGTTTTTTTCAAGCTGAATATTTCTAGTTGTGACCAGGTGAAGCTGCTATTCTATCTGTAAACTATTAAAAAGCATGTAATAAAATAAATTCTTACAATATAACATTAATAGCCAAAGTTGTAACATAGGATATATGTTCACAATATTTTGATCCAAATAATCCTGCATAAAGTGAGTTCAGTATTGGATTAATGAATTAGTAAGCATTTCCTTAGTAATTAGCTTCAAATCCGATATTTTCCCTCTTTAGTGTCTCCTATCGCACTTAGCCACCTTCTGAGAATGTAACAGAAAGCAGTGAAAGCCATTTTCTTTCTCTCTAGCACTAACTCTTGCAATGAGAATTAGTCAACAGCAATGTGAGGAAGTCCTGGTGGCAGCCATTGCAGGGAAAATGATCTCATTATTGTTAATCCTTTAAATTCTGTGTATACACACATCGATTTGGGCTGTTTTATTCAAAAAATTCAATCGAGAACTAGAGAAGTTAAATGTTTCTCTGAACCAAAAGATTACATAGGAAGCAATAAATCAAGAGATATTTAATGTATTTTTCTACTATGTATAAAGTATTGTACTAGGTGCCAGAGGAATTGTTTGAAGTCTAAAATCTTCGGAGTCGAAAGCATAAAATCAGAGTGGAAAGACATGAGTCCTCTCTCAGTTCTGCAAATTGAGGCAAAATATGATACCTCTTTAAACTTAGTTGAGTTATAGTTCCAAACACAATTACTATCCTTAACCTCAAGGAATTTATGATCTCGTTAACATAGACATGCGATCTCAAATTAATGTAATTCAAGGTAAAGCATAATAAAGCCCATATGAGTACATCACAGTGTCATTGCACAGAAAGGGCCTATAATCGTTGATTATATGGTGGAAACGTTCCTTACCTCTATCTGCTAAGATTACATCCTATGATATAACTACTGATTTTTATGTACCATTTCTAAAATTGCTGAACACCTTCAATGTACCTGGCAGTGTTTTAAGGGTTGGGTATAAAAGGTGAAAATACACGCACACACAAGCCTGCACCCCAAATACCAGATTTCAAGGAGCATACTGTTTCTTGGTAGGAATCATACAATAAAGAAATAAGAGAGTAAAACACACAGCAAGTCAGATGATGAAAAGTGCTATGAAGACAAAATAGCCAGAGGAAGCCATGGGTGTCCTGGGAGGAGAAAGAGAGAGTTTTCACTGGGCCTCATGGGCATTTCAAATACTTAAAATTTATTCTCGATAATTTGGAAAATACCTGAGTTTTGTGTGGAAAGAGATGTGGTATCGATTTAAAATTATCAATTTGGCTAGGTGAGAATCAGAGAGACCTGTTTGGAGGCTATTGCTGTATTTCAGTTTAGCAAGTGAGACGAAGTAGAGGTGTGAGAAGGTAAAGCCAACAGAATTGCTGATAGATTAACAGATGGGAATAGAGGAAAAGAGAGTTAAGAAGGATTCTATATGAACTATTAGAAACTGCAGGTGCCAAAGACTGCAGGAGTAGCAGGTTTGGGGATAGAGATAAAGTATGGAATTTCACAAATGGTAAGTCTGAGAGATCTATTAGAGTATAGAAGTCTTCTTGCTCAAGCTGTATAGAGCCTTATCCAGTTCCCTTTCAGCACTGTTGTGTTCTGGGTAAATTGGGACTGTGTTGACGCCCTTATGAGGAAATGGGAGCCTTTCTCATTCTACATGTGCACAGGCAGCTCATCCCCTGTTCCCTAAAGCCCTGTACTGTTTCTACCGATGGAAAACAGTTGAAAACTCTGTGTGCAGCATCCTTACAGACTCAGTGGCCATACCTGACTGTGATTGTTCAGTAACTGAACAATGGTTCTTTCATATTCCAGTGTGATCCAATAGTGATTTTGACTTAGTACTCACATCTCAAATCCCTACGTATCCATGTCTTCAAAAGTGAGTTTTCTTATAACAACTCGTTTAAAACGTTTCCCCTGCCATGTACACATTATTTTGTTTATGAAATATTTCTAGAAATTCCCTCTTGCTTTCTTTCAGTGTATACACTCTAATTCTTAATTTCTTAAAATGAATTGACCATCCTATATTAAATGGATACTGAATCTATATTATTCATTTGAAGATAATGTTGATTAATATTTAGAGAGCTCCAAGTTATGCAAAATAAATGTCCCCGGGGAGCAGGTTTTTAAAATGAATTTTAGGAAACTTGCCAAGCCTGGAACATCATATGAATAACCTAGGAAGGAGTCTTTAAATATTCAGACAACATCACCATCTATCTGCCAACCAACACCTGTCCTACCTCTGTGTAATTCTCTTTCAGTGGTTTTAGGATAGGCCCCGGAATCTGTATTTAACATGCATTCATTTGTTCTGATTAGCCAAATATAGAAACCACTAGAAAAAGAATTCCTTTATGTCTGTAAAAATAACCTTGATTGCATGATATGAAATAGATCAGAAATAATAATATTAAAATATCATCTATTGAAATCAATACTCTTAGAGTAACTTAAAAAATGAAAAAAGAAAAACTAATGTGTTTTATTTCCTGTATTGGACTTTATTAGATATACAAATGAATATAACTTAAGATTATATATGCCATCCCTATTCTCAGCATCAATACATTCTCCTTCTTTTATATAGCATTTAATCATATATCACTCTTTGGTTAAAAAAAAAGTGAGTATTTAGCCCTATGTATTTTGCACACAAGTATTAGTGTTGTGTAGTGCATTCATTCCCTACAGCATGGCAAGAAGATTTGGAATCTGCAACATTGCCTACAGTTCATTTAATTATGATTGCATATTTGGTTAGGGACAAAGTAAATTGAATGAAGCATTAAAATCAAACATCCTTTTAATTAAATTAGAAAGAGACTGACTTCGTCTTAGATATTGTTTGTTTTTATTAATAGAATGAGAATACTATGTCTCCAAAGAAGGTGTCATAATTTCTTTGAAATAAAGATATTTTTTTCCAACTCCGTTGTCTAAAAGCTTGAATTTGACCCATGTTTCATCTAATTTAATATTTAATAATTTCTTCTGCAAGAACACTTTCAATGCATAAAATGTTATATAAATTATTATTGTTACTGACGTACTTTATGTAGTAATTTGCACATTTGCAGATTAGGTACAGATGGACTTTACCCAAATCATGCAGGATTTAGGAAAATTTACAACCTTCAAAACTAGTGGCCAGGCCGGGCACGGTGGCTCACGCCTGTAATCCCAGCACTTTGGGAGGCCGAGGCAGGTGGATCACAACGTCAGGAGATCGAGACCATCCTGGCTAACACGGTGAAACCCTGTCTCTACTAAAAAAATACCAAAAATTAGCTGGGCATGGTGGAGGGCACCTGTAGCCCCAGCTACTGGGAGGCTGAGGCAGGAGAATGGTTTGAACCTGGGAGGCAGAGCTTCTGGTGAGCAGAGATGCGCCACTGAACTCCAGCCTGGGTGACAGAGCAGAGCGAGACTCTGTCTCAAAAAAAAAAAAAAAAAAAAGGAAAAGAAAAAACTAGTGGCTCTTACTTAGGCTCAGTAGACTAAACAAGTACCCCTCAAACAAGAGAAATAGTACAGCTGTCTTTCAAATTCATTACAATAAAGCATGAAAAGCCTTATCTCACTAATACCTTTAAAAAATTTTAATGTCATATTAAGAAACATATTTTACTACATGAACCCCTGTGTACATTCATCTACATCCTATCAAACTCTCATAATTAAATCACCAATCCGTTATGGTAAATATTTGAATTGGCTATTAATATATGATATTTACAATAGAGACAATTTTTTTTTACAAAGAAACTCTTTGGGCATATACTGATATTTCAATTAATTTGGAATAGCATTACATGCTTTTCCATACTTAAGCAAAGTCCAAGTAACTATTACTAAGTGTAATTCTCTGTAAAATGACAATTTTACTCATGGAGGGAAATTCTTTAACAAATAGAATATGTTATGTATATAGCATGGTGTGGAGTTTTTACAATGTTAATAGCGAGCTGCTACAATCTGTTCCATGGGATATTATTGTTTGAACTCCACTATTTATAAAAAATATTTCTGAAATATCTGTTTGCTGATTTATTCATATAAATTTGTATAGGCCATGAAAAGTCCATTGTTTCTAGTCATAGGTTTCTTATTGCTACTGGACATGCATTCTTCAAAATGATATTTTTGTTCCTCCACAAATACTAAAAGTTTTCAGACTGAAATCTGAAAGAAAACAGTCAAATTGAAATAAGATTTAATTTGCAACAAAATGTAAGTAAAGCAGAGATAAATGCAAAGGAAAGGAAGGCATCTAAAGCACCAGGATTTTTGGAGTTTGCCCTAAGTATCACTGTTTATTCTCTCAACTTTTTTTATTCCTAACCTCAACCTTTCTATTTCCCTTTTCCTTCCCGACTATTTTTCAGACTTTTTCATCCTAGAAAAGCACTAGATTTGCTTTTTTTTAAATCTTGTTTTAGAAAAGAAAAATGACAAAATTAAAATTATTTGTACCAGGAAATGAAGATAGAATTATTTTACTAAAGGGTTTGTCATAGGATACGTTAAAAACAAACTGCTTTTAAATGGATATTTGATGTGTAAGTAATTAGGGAAACTATTCCTGATATACAATGCTAATCATCATAAAAACCTGGTACCCCTGAGGCCAGGTAGGTAAAATGACTACCGCAAAATAGCTCAGCAACCTAATAAACATACTCATTCAAAGATTTCCATTCAATTGTTATCCATACGCAACAACACCTAGGTAATCACAATTCAGGAAGGTCAGCAGGAACCAAATAATATGACATATATATATAGAGATTCAGTCTTTAAAACAATTCCCCTCACTTTGAGGTAAGTCTCAAGAAGAGAATAATAACTAGATGAAAGAGAATATATAAACACTTTTTATACAGGATTCCTACTTTCGTTCCTAGATATTGATTTTTTTCCAGAATTTACCGTCATACTTTGTCCCCACAAAAAATGCATGACCTCTGTTTTATACAAGTTGTAGACTATTAAATTGGTAACACACTGAAACGGAAGGATAGGTCTCTAAAAGTGTAAAAAATGATTATGTTTACATGACTTGGAATTCCAACAAAATTTAACTGGAGAAACTCTTTAATTTTACTTACAATTTTGATGTTTTATTATAAATAGATGAAAAGTAAATGCCCAAATTTTAATAGTAATAATTTATGTTCATCATCCATAATTAAATTAGTTTCCCTATATTCTGGGTAAATATTTCAAGATCTGGACTTACTCCTGTCAAAGTACTCGTTATTCTGAAATTACTTGTCTCGTTTGTACATTGTCCAAGCCAACCTGAAAATATCTTCAGTGCAGGAATAGCTTTTTCAGCAATCTATCCCTAGTACTTAACATAAGATAGACAAGCACATCTTAATAGTTAAAATGATAGCAGTATATAACATTAAGACCCTAGTATGTGTCAGGCACTCTTAAGTGCTTAATATATCTTAATTCATACCTTCAGATGTTGTTATCATACCCATTTTCCAAATAAACTCAACAGAGAGAAATGATGTAACTTGCCCAGAATAAAAAAACTGGTTAGTGGAAAAGCTGAAGTTCTGGGGAGTCTGCAGTCTCCTAAAGACTATGCTGCCATGCCTTGAGTATAAATAAATCCATGGTAAATATTTTCTGGTTGGACAAATAACTACAATGTCAATATGTATGTGGGATATAGTCAAACAGTAGATCCCAGTTAAATAATAGAAGGGAAAAAATCTGGCTAATGACTAACTCAAACAACTAATTCTGAGACAAGGTATTTGTTAGATGTAAGGTATCTTTTAGTTTTGTTGGGGTGGCACAGCTACCGCTTGAGGGGTAGAATATTATCTAGAGTGATATATAAAATTTGTGAATCTGGTCATCGATTGAATGATGTATCAGCTCTCAGAAGCTAACAGGGACAAGACTTCCTGTGGTTCTATTAGAAAAGTAAGGGTGGACTACAATAACTAAATAAACATATAAATAAGAAAAGAGGAAGGGAAATCAGTTGAGTTACAAGAATCGAATGTTTCATTATTTTATTTATGTATTTATTTATGTATTCATTTATTTATTTATTTATTTATTTATTTATTTATTTATTTATTTATTTTTCAGATGGAGTCTCACTCTGTCGCCCAGGCTGGAGTGCAGTGGCACAATCTCGGCTCACCGCAACCTCCGCCTCCTGGGTTCAAGTGATTCTCATGCCTCAGCCTCCCAAGTGGCTGGGATTACAGGCATGTGCCACCACGCCTGGCTAAGTTTTGTATTTTTAGTAGAGATGGGTTTTCACCCTGTTGGCCAGGCTGGTCTCAAACTCCTGACCTCAGGTGATCCACCCGCCTCGGCATCCCAAAGTGCTGGAATGACAGGCGTGAGCCACCACGCCCGGCCTAATTCATTATTAGATAAAGCCTTGTGTTAGGACTGCTTGTAAGAGCAATACCCTCACTAAATGTGGTTGACATGGACGTCTGTGGAAGAATGAAATACAGCTTTATATTTCTCAAGTAGACTCTTCTGTAGTTTGCTTGCTAAATATTCATTTATTATGACTTTCACAAGTCTGTTTGGAATGAGAAAAGTGATGTTACATTTAACATTTATTTAGACTTAAGATTCATAATTTCAAAATTATGCTCAGACCACAGTGAGAAATACTGCTATTCTTTGTATACTACGCTAACTTCTCTGCTCTGCCGCAGGCAGTGTTACCCACAGGAACAAAGCTGCAACTACAATTTATTCAGTCTTTTACACGAGGCCTAAACTCCACTTTTATCTCATCATACTGAGTTCTTCAAAATATCTAATAGGCATGAATGTCATCGCAAGTAGTATATACATGAACACTCAAAAAGTCATATGATATTCAGAAAACTGATATATTTTTTTAAAAGCAACTACAGGTATAGACTGTTATACTTACAGCCCTCAAATCTGTTTGTGCTAGCTAAATTCCTGATCCTGTTAGCCTTGTATCATTTAGCCACAAAATAAGTGAGATAATGGGTCATGATGCTATTGTGCATACATGTGTAATTGAATATATGGTGTACAGTATGCAATAGAATGTAGGTTTTGACATATACTTCTGAATTATCAGTCATCTGTTTACTAATACTTGGACAGTATGTGCATGTGTATGTGTTTGTATATGTGTGTTTATGTTTCTGTGCACAAATGTATGAGTTTGGAAGGTTAAATGAGAGCTAATGAGCTAAATATTTTGAAACATAGATATACATACCTCATATTTAGAAAGACCGATTAACAATGGTAAATATTATGAGTTTTATTTTTAAAATGAAATAGCCAAAGCATCATGGTCACACACACATGCTTTAAGCTGATGATCCAGCATCTATTTTGTTCATGTAGTAAAATCATCTGGCCTCAAATAAATGCATATAAAAATATTTGTCATGCCCACATCTTTTTTAAAAAAGTGATTTCGGTAAGTTTATGGATTTATTTTAGAGCCTAAATAAAATTGGCAGCCAATTTGGAAGGTATCAAGGTGAATAGAGACAAAAGAAGTAGGAGGACAGAGAACTTGGAGTACCTTGTAGGCCAGATATTCTAGTAGAGGCAAATTCTGGCAAAGTTAGAAGATATATGAAATTCAACCAGGGTGCTTCTTCTTGCTAAATTCCTCTCTCTAGCCATTGTCTCTTTTTGTCCTTCATATTTTATTTTTTCTGAGCTTATTTTCTTTACTATTTCCTGAGGTAATCTCTTCCACACATTTGACTAAAGATTGACACATGTATATATAAATTCACACCTCCCATCTTGACCACTACCTTTGGCTCAAATATGAAAGCTCAGTCCCTTATTTAGCATATATATCTGAATGTCACATAGACATCTAACTTTATCATGTTAAAAACAGAACTTTGAGGGGTGGAGCAAGATGGCCGAATAGGAACAGCTCCAGTCTCCAACTCCCAGCGCGAGTGACACAGAAGACCAGTGATTTCTGCATTTTCAACTGAGGTACTGGGTTCATCTCACTAAGGAATGCTGGACAATCGGTGCTGGTCTGCCTCTGCAGCCCGACCAGCAAGAGCTGAAGCAGGGCGAGGCATCGCCTCACCTGGGAAGCCCAAGGGGGAAGGGAATCCCTTTTCCTAGCCAGGGGAACTGAGACACACAACACCTGGAAAATCGGGTAACTCCCACCCCAGTACTGCGCTTTAAGCAAACGGGCACACCAGCACACCAGGAGATTATATCCCACACCAGGCCGGGAGGGTCCCATGCCCACGGAGCCTCCCTCATTGCTAGCACAGCAGTCTGTGATCTAACCACAAGGCAGCAGCGAGGCTGGGGGAGGGGCGCCCGCCATTGCTGAGGCTTAAGTAGGTAAACAAAGCCGCTGGGAAGCTTGAACTGGGTGGATCTCACAGCAGCTCAAGGAAGCCTGCCTGTCTCTGTAGACTCCACCTCTGGGGACAGGGCACAGCTAAACAACAACAACAACAAAAGCGGCAGAAACCTCTGCAGACGCAAACGACTCTGTCTGACAGCTTTGAAGAGAGCAGTGGATCTCCCCACATGGAGGTTGAGATCTGAGAAGGTACAGACTGCCTGCTCAAGTGGGTCCCTGACCCCTGAGTAGCCTAACTGGGAGACATCCCCCACTAGGGGCAGACTGACACCCCACACCTCACAGGGTGGAGTACACTCCTGAGAGGAAGCTTCCGAAGTAAGAATCAGACAGGTACACTCGCTGTTCAGCAATATTCTATCTTCTGCAGCCTCTGCTGCTGATACCTAGGCAAACAGGGTCTGGAGTGGCCCTCAAGCAATCTCCAACAGACCTAAGGCTGAGGGTCCTGACTGTTAGAAGGAAAACGATTAAACAGGAAGGACACCTACACAAAAACCCCATCAGTACATCACCATCATCAAAGACCAGAGGCAGATAAAACCACAAAGATGGGGAAAAAGCAGGCCAGAAAAGCTGGAAGTTCTAAAAATAAGAGCGCATCTCCCCCTCCAAAGGAACGCAGCTCATCGCCAGCAACGGATCAAAGCTGGATGGAGAATGACTTTGACGAGATGAGAGAAGAAGGCTTCAGTCCACCAAACTTCTCAGAGCTAAAGGAGGAATTACGTACCCAGCGCAAAGAAACTAAAAATCTTGAAAAAAGAGTGGAAGAATTGACAGCTAGACTAATTAATGCAGAGAAGGTCATAAACGAAATGACAGAGATGAAAACCATGACACGAGAAATACGTGACAAATGCACAAGCTTCAGTAACGGATTCGATCAACTGGAAGAAAGAGTATCAGCGATTGAGGATCAAATGAATGAAATGAAGCAAGAAGAGAAACCAAAAGAAAAAAAGAAGAAAAAGAAATGAACAAAGCCTGCAAGAAGTATGGGATTATGTAAAAAGACCAAATCTACGTCTGATTGGGGTGCCTGAAAGTGAGGGGGAGAATGGAAACAAGTTGGAAAACACTCTTCAGGATATCATCCAGGAGAACTTCCCCAACCTAGTAGGGCAGGTCAACATTCAAATTCAGGAAATACAGAGAACGCCACAAAGATACTCCTCCAGAAGAGCAACTCCAAGACACATAATTGCCAGATTCACCAAAGTTGAAATGAAGGAAAAAATCTTAAGGGCAGCCAGAGAGAAAGGTCGGGTTACCCACAAAGGGAAGCCCATCAGACTAACAGCAGATCTCTCGGCAGAAACTCTACAAGCCAGAAGAGAGCGGGGGGCCAATATTCAACGTTCTTAAAGAAAAGAATTTTCAACCCAGAATTTCATATCCAGCCAAACTAAGCTTCATAAGTGAAGGAGAAATAAAATCCTTTACAGATAAGCAAATGCTTAGAGATTTTGTCACCACCAGGCCTGCCTTACAAGAGACCCTGAAGGAAGCCCTAAACATGGAAAGGAACAACCGGTACCAGCCGTTGCAAAAACATGCCAAAATGTAAAGACCATCGAGGCTAGGAATAAACTGCATCAACTAATGAGCAAAATAACTAGTTAATATCATACTGGCAGGATCAAGTTCACACATAACAATATTAACCTTAAATGTAAATGGACTAAATGCTCCAATTAAAAGACACAGACTGGCAAACTGGATAAAGAGTCAAGACCCATCAGTCTGCTGTATTCAGGAGACCCATCTCACATGCAGAGACATACATAGGCTAAAAATAAAGAGATGGAGAAAGATCTACCAAGCAAATGGAGAACAAAAAAAAGCAGGGGTTGCAATCCTAGTCTCTGATACAACAGACTTTAAACCATCAAAGATCAAAAGAGACAAAGAAAGCCATTACATAATGGTAAACGAATCAATTCAACAGGAAGAGCTAACTATCCTAAATATATATGCACCCAATACAGGAGCACCCAGATTCATAAAGCAAGTCCTTAGAGACTTACAAAGAGACTTAGACTCTCATACAATAATAATGGGAGACTTGAACACCCCACTGTCAACATTAGACAGATCAACGAGACAGAAAGTTAACAAGGATATCCAGGAATTGAACTCATCTCTGCACCAAGCGGACCTAATAGACATCTACAGAACTCTCCACCCCAAATCAACAGAATATACATTCTTCTCAGCACCACATCACAGTTATTCCAAAATTGACCACATAATTGGAAGTAAAGCACTCCTCAGCAAATGTACAAGAACAGAAATTATAACAAACTGTCTCTCAGACCACAGTGCAATCAAACTAGAACTCAGGACTAAGAAACTCAATCAAAACTGCTCAACCACATGGAAACTGAACAACCTGCTCCTGAATGACTACTGGGTACATAATGAAATGAACACAGAAATAAAGATGTTCTTTGAAACCAATGAGAACAAAGATACAACATACCAGAATCTCTGGGACACATTTAAAGCAGTGTGTAGAGGGAAATTTATAGCACTGAATGCCCACAAGAGAAAGCTGGAAAGATCTAAAATTGACACTCTAACATCACAATTAAAAGAACTAGAGAAGCAAGAGCAAATACACTCAAAAGCTAGCAGAAGGCAAGAAATAACTAAGATCAGAGCAGAACTGAAGGAGATAGAGACACAAAAAACCCTCCAAAAAATCAATGAATCCAGGAGTTGGTTTTTTTGAAAAGATCAACAAAATTGACAGACCACTAGCAAGACTAATAGAGAGGAAAAGAGAGAAGAATCAAATAGATGCAATAAAAAATGAGAAAGGGGATATCACCACCGACCCCACAGAAATACAAACTACCATCAGAGAATACTATAAACACTTCTATGCAAATCAACTAGAAAATCTAGAAGAAGTAGATAATTTCCTGGACACTTAACACTCTTCTAAGACTAAACCAGGAAGAAGTTGAATCCCTGAATAGACAAATAGCAGGCTCTAAAATTGAGGCAATAATTAATAGCCTACCAACCAAAAAAAGTCCAGGACCAGATGGATTCACAGCTGAATTCTACCAGAGGTACAAGGAGGAGCTGGTACCATTCCTTCTGAAACTATTCCAATCAATAGAAAAAGAGGGAATCCTCCCTAACTCACTTTATGAGGCCAACATCATCCTGATACCAAAGCCTGGCAGAGACACAACAAAAAAAGAGAATTTTAGACCAATATCTCTGATGAACATCGATGCAAAAATCCTCAATAAAATACTGGCAAACCAGATTCAGCAGCACATCAAAAAGCTTATCCACCATGATCAAGTGGGCTTCATCCCTGGGATGCAAGGCTGGTTCAACATTCGCAAATCAATAAACGTAATCCAGCATATAAACAGAACCAAAGACAAGAACCACATGATTATCTCAATAGATGCAGAAAAGACCTTTGACAAAATTCAACAGCCCTTCATGCTAAAAACTCTCAATAAATTCGGTATTGATGGAACGTACCTCAAAATAATAAGAGCTATTTATGACAAACCCACTGCCAATATCATACTGAATGGGCAAAAACTGGAAAAATTCCCTTTGAAAACTGGCACAAGACAGGGATGCCCTCTCTCACCACTCCTATTCAACATAGTGTTGGAAGTTCTGGCTAGGGCAATCAGGTAAGAGAAAGAAATAAAGGGTATTCAGTTAGGAAAAGAAGAAGTCAAATTGTCCCTGTTTGCAGATGACATGATTGTATATTTAGAAAACCCCATTGTCTCAGCGCAAAACCTCCTTAAGCTGATAAGCAACTTCAGCAAAGTGTCAGTATACAAAATAAATGTGCAAAAGTCACAAGCATTCTTATACACCAGTAACAGACAAACAGAGAGCCAAATCAGGAATGAACTTCCATTCACAATTGCTTCAAAGAGAATAAAATACCTAGGAATCCAACTAACAAGGGATGTAAAGGACCTCTTCAAGGAGAACTACAAACCACTGCTCAGTGAAATAAAAGAGGACACAAACAAATGGAAGAACATACCATGCTCATGGATAGGAAGAATCAATATCGTGAAAATGGCCATACTGCCCAAGGTTATTTACAGATTCAATGCCATCCCCATCAAGCTACCAATGAGTGTCTTCACAGAATTGGATAAAACTGCTTTAAAGTTCATATGGAACCAAAAAAGAGCCCGTATTGCCAAGACAATCCTAAGTCAAAAGGACAAAGCTGGAGGTGTCATGCTACCTGACTTCAGACTATACTACAAGGCTACAGTAACCAAAACAGCATGGTACTGGTACCAAAACAGAGATATAGACCAATGGAACAGAACGGAGTCCTCAGAAATAATACCACACATCTACAGCCATCTGATCTTTGACAAACCTGAGAGAAACAAGAAATGGGGAAAGGACTCCCTATTTAATAAATGGTGCTGGGAAAATTGGCTAGCCATAAGTAGAAAGCTGAAACTGGATCCTTTCCTTACTCCTTATATGAAAATTAATTCAAGATGGATTAGAGACTTAAATGTTAGACCTAATACCATAAAAACCCTAGAAGAAAATCTAGGTAGTACCATTCAGGACATAGGCATGGGCAAGGACTTCATGTCTAAAACACCTAAAGCAATGGCAGCAAAAGCCAAAATTGACAAATGGGATCTAATTAAACTAAAGAGCTTCTGCACAGCAAAAGAAGCTACCATCAGAGTGAACAGGCAACCTACAGAATGGGAGAAAATTTTTGCAATCTACTCATCTGACAAAGGGCTAATATCCAGAACCTACAAAGAACTCAAACAAATTTACAAGAAAAAAACAAACAACCCCATCAAAAAGTGGGCGAAGGATATGAACAGACACTTCTCAAAAGAAGACATTCATACAGCCAACAGACACATGAAAAAATGCTCATCATCACTCGCCATCAGAGAAATGCAAATCAAAACCACAATGAGATACCATCTCACACCAGTTAGAATGGCAATCCTTAAAAAGTCAGGAAAAAATAGGTGCTGGAGAGGATGTGGAGAAATAGGAACACTTTTACACTGTTGGTGGGATTGTAAACTAGTTCAACCATTATGGAAAACAGTATGGCGATTCCTCAAGGATCTAGAACTAGATGTACCATATGACCCAGCCATCCCATTACTGGGTATATACCCAAAGGATTATAAATCATGCTGCTATAAAGACACATGCACACATATGTTTATTGCGGCACTATTCACAATAGCAAAGACTTGGAATCAACCCATATGTCCATCAGTGACAGACTGGATTAAGAAAATGTGGCACATATACACCATGGAATACTATGCATCCATAAAAAAGAATGAGTTTGTGTCCTTTGTAGGGACATGGATGCAGCTGGAAACCATCAGTCTTAGCAAACTATCACAAGAACAGAAAACCAAACACCGCATGTTCTCACTCATAGGTGGGAACTGAACAATGAGATCACTTGGACTCAGGAAGGGGAACATCACACACCGGGGCCTATCATGGGGAGGGGGGAGGAGGGAAGGATTGCATTGGGAGTTATACCTGATGTAAATGATGAGTTGATGGGTGCTGACGAGTTGATGGGTGCAGCACACCAACATGGCACAAGTATACATATGTAACAAACCTGCACGTTATGCACATGTACCCTAGAACTTAAAGTATAATAATAAAAAAAAAAACAGAACTTTGGACTGGTCTTTACTAAAATGGAATAGACATCCATATCATTGATTGCTCAAGTCAAACATTTCAATTTTGTTTACCAAACATTTCTCCCTTGTCTAAGGACCCCTTCTGTCTAAATTATCTGCAAGTCTTGTCAGTTATACCTTCCCAGTGTATTTTATATCAGTAAGTTTCTCTTCATACTTACACTGCCCACCTAGTTCATACTACCATTATCTCTCACTGTTTGTTGTGAGGCTAACCAACTACAGCAGTTCTCAAATCATGTCATTTTGTTCAACGTTGTTTCATTATAACATTAATGAGAAAAGCAATCAATTCCCCGCTGGGTCACTGTCTATGTGGAGTTTGCACGTTCTCCCCTTGTTGGTGTGGATTTTTTCCAGGTATTCTGGTTTTCCCAAACATCCCAAAGAAGTGCACATGAGGTGAGTCAGCATGTGTACATGGTCCCAGCCTGAGAGTGTGTGTATGTACCTGTGTGTGTATGTGTGTGTGTGCGTGTGCTCTGTGATGGGATGGCATCCTATTCTAGGTTTACTCGTTGTGCTGTTAGATGCTAGGACAGGCTCCAGCTACCTGCGATGCTGAACTGGAATAAATGGGTTAAAGAGTGAATGCATGAATGAATGAATACAAATTATTGTCAAATAAAAATGTGTCAGATTACAGTAATCCTACAAATGCACAACAACAAATGAAGCAGTATGAAAGCATTCAGTGATTGTCTTTGAGCTGTGAGGTGATAGCAAGAACTTCTTAAAATTTTCACTTTACAATCAATTATTTCTTGATTTAACTTGCTACTACTACAGCCACCATCACTCACTGATTCATCAAAAATTGAGTGACTATCTTGTTTTCATTAATCTTTCTTAAATGTATATATAGCTCACATTAATTTCAATGTTTAATATTTGAAATGTTTCGGATCTTTATTTAGAAGTTTGGTAACTTTTTGTGACCATAAGTATGCCATAGAAATTTTAATCTTGTTAATATCAATTGACCTGTGGTAAAATTTGTTTCATTGTATGTTGTTTCACTTAAAGTCACAATTTCTAAGAAGCTATCCTTGATATAGGTGAGAACTTACTGTATTCAGCTTATATTCAAATATTATGGCCTATTGGACAGTATTCATTCTGACTGGTTGGCAATTTTTCTGACTGATAAATGCCAAAGGCTATAAGAATTGCTAAATGTTTTGAATCCTGCCCCTAGTTCCTCTCTTGTTAGCGTCATTGTATTTTCTGCATCACTGACAAAGGCATTATCTATCTGAAATAAATTGTGGCTTACATCCTCCTCCTGCTTGAAATCCTACAAAGAGTTTCCATTGCTCCTAGAATAAAAGCCTAACTCCTAGCTTTCCTCTAAGAGCTGTGTATAATTGGGCACTGCAGACAGGGTAAATCTCATCTCTTACTATTCTTCCATGGTTGGCAATGCTGTAGGCATGATATCCTCTGTTCTGTACCTGGAGCACCCTAAGCTCTTACTCATCTTCACACAACTGTCCCTTCTGCCTGGACCATTCACCCCTTGCTGTTCACTTGGCTGGCTCCATCTCTTTCATGTTTCAGCTCAAAGGTAACCTCCTCAGGGAAGTCATCACAGCCTAAAACAGCTTTACCCCAATGAGTCTTTATTTGATAATACTCTTTATTTGTTGTTTATGTGTTGTATGTCCCCTCTCTTGGAGTATATGTAGTTCTATGAGGGCATGGATTTTTATTTCTGCCACACATAATTGTACCTAGTACTTAAAACTTAGTACATACTCAGTAAATATTAGCTGAATCATTTAGATCAGTGATTCTCACCCGGGAGGGTATGTTTTCTAATGAAATTATTCAAGAAGTATTTCTTGAGCACCTATTTTGTGCCAGATATTGTGCTACCTGTTGTGAAACTAATATAAAATGTAAAGTCCCTGCTCTGAAGGCTCATAGTCTGAAGTGGGAGATACTGCTTTTCTCAGACAATTGGAGCACTGTGAGTGAACTGCTAACTGAGAGGTAAGCACAGGTACTGTGGGAAGAAAGTCACACTGCAACTGAATGGTAATAGAGTGAGAGGGCAAATTAGAGAAAGCCTTCACACGAGGTAATTCTCACAGTGTGTCTTGACACTGAGTTGAAATGGCTTTAATGGTGGAAATATCAGCCCTTCTCTGGCAGCGAGGTGCTCCCATGACAGAAAGTTTGGCTAGATAATATAAAGTCAAGCAGGGCTTTGTTACACTCTCTGACCATACTGCTTAGGAGTGGCCCACTCGGCTAAGGAGCCAGTTCTGCTAAGGATAGGGCTGCCCTACTGTTGAGAAATCCAGGCTCAGGTAAATTTATATTGTCATGGATTTTTTTCTTTTTACATTTGTCTTTTTCTAGTAGATTGAGAAGCTTAAGGCAGCATACAGATGATACTAAAAGATGGATAAACAAGGGGTGAAGGGAGGGATGGCAGGAAGGCAGAAAATGAAGGAAGGGAGAGGAACCAATTGCTTGCTCAATGCAGCAGTTTCTTGTTATAACGAGTTAACAAAATAGTGACTGGAATTTTCATTGTTTGGATTATTTTCTGCTATGAAGTATGTCCAGTGGTTGGCAACTTTTGCAACAGTTTTAAAATCTGTGTAACACAGGGAAAATTGCCCAGATTTGTGACTTCTTTGTGGTTTTCCTCCTGTAACATTTTTGATACAAACATAAAGCCTTATAAACTGGCAAACAATGCAACAAGGCTGAATGGAGACTGGCTGACTTCAACTTTATTATTTGAGGTCAAAAAGAAATGAGGCTTGAAATAGCAGCCACCAGGTCTGAACTCACCAGGAATCAAATGAGGCAGATTTGGTATGAGCTGAACAGTTCGATTTTGTTAGTTCTTTGTATTTTTTAAAGGCAATTTTAGAGCTGAGATTCTATAATTGCTTGATTGTTTTTAGTCTTATAATTGTCTTGAAAGCAATTATGGCCATTTCATCATTTCTTCTCTGGTCTAATTTCAGTCTGTCTTTGACCAACCATATTAGAAATGCATCAGTAAATATATTGATTATATGGTGATATTTTTGCATCTATTTTAAGATTGCTATTTAGAGAAATCTGGGAATTCTCATTTTGGCACAAGGAAATAATTAGATAGATAGTTAAAAAGAATCTTATTAAGGTATAGAAGTAACACTTAATGAGAATTATCTTAAAAGTCTACCTTTTTCCAGTATTTGTTACTATCCAATACCTCTCCCAGGAAAATGTCTGCTGTTGCATCAAAGGCATCTATGGCATAAGACTTTATACTCAAAGTAGATATGACTAATGTTCTTGTTTCCCTACACAGATATGTAAATAAAAGATAATTATATCCGTGATTGCGTGATGACTTGCTTACTAGTGGTATTAACTTCCTAGGCAGTTTACGAAAACCACTTAACCTCCCTCACCCACCCCACCTTTTAGACAATATGCCTACATAAACCAATACCTACCCACTGGTCAATTTACTTTTTCTGAGGTGTGCTTTAGCTTAGATATTCTCTGTATCTTCTCTTCATCTGGTGTGACATCGTGATTCCCCACTCACATAATGTGGTTGACTGTGATTCATAGTGGCTATTCCTGTTGACCCCTCATCAGAATGACTTCTGATATTCTAAATTTGTATGTGATGACTTTGGAATCTGTCTTTCAACAAATGTTATCTTCCTTTCATTCTGGAAATATTTTCTCATATAATTTGATGTAAAATAAAGCAAGCTACCCCCTTTTGTTCTGAAATACTCCAGGTTTCACTTGAGAAAGTATAATTGCTTTTTAACCTCTAATTTGGTAAGATATTGTATGTTCAGTTTTTATCAGTCTATGGGCTGGTTACTTTGCTAACAACATGGAGCTTTCTTGATGCCATTGGCCAAAAAAATTGTTTCTCAGTACATATCTGATTGTATGTAGCTGAGGTAGCAGAGTTCTGTAATCTCTTTCTAATCTGGACTACAGTAAGCCTGGTGATTTTCCATAGCATGTAGCTGTCAGTCTCCTTCAAGTTGATAGTTAATATGTGACTTATTGTACTGAGGAGTTAAATTTAAAATACTCTTTTTATGTCATGCCTAAGGAGAATTGGAAAGGACACACACAGCTCGCTGAAGGGGAAATGGTGCTAGCATTTCAGAGAAATGTCCTAGCACCAACACCTGGGTTTCTAATACCAGAATTGCATTTTTGTACCTGAGTTGGAGAGACACGGCACAGATAGCATGAGGCCGTGACTATATGACTGACCCTAAATCTAACTGCAAATGAAAATATTAGTGTTTCAGTGTTCATCAAATGGCAGACACTTTTCCACCAAAAATGGAGGATTCTGCTGCACAAACAGAGCAGTCCTGCTTTGGTTCTCATTTCTTCATCTGTCCAGAGATATCAGGCTTGCTAAAACAAACAAACAACAACAAAAACAGGGAATTTAAGTGCCTTGTGGATATAGCAATGCCATTTTCCACATGTTGCAAACTCTATTTCTTTTTAAATAAATGGTGTAATTGTATTAATGGTGGTAGGTTACCCTTTTTGTACAAAGATTATTTTTAATCATCACTGGAAATGGGGTTGGGTTTGTACTGTTTATCCCGGAGTTGTTCATGCTCTTGCACATTACCCCATGGACTGGCATAAACATTAGATGAGAGAGGATGGGTATAGTCCATGTCTGCAAAAACAGAATGTAGCTAAATGAGAAACACGGGATTTCAATCCAAGGTTATCTGACTTCTGAGCCAAATCACCGTATGTTCATGTCATGTACTGAGGCAAGTGTCATAGCATTTCAAGATGGGAGGACACTTAGAAATTGTGAAGCTTAAAATCCTCTTAAACATTTAGCTAAAATTATGTTTGGAATGCAGAGGAGTCCAAAATAAAACCCAAGATGGAGATCTGACTAAAAAGGAAAAAAATAGAGCAATGCCTTCTGATGGTTTTCAGCGTTAGGCTAATTCTGCATTCATAAATTTAGGACATTTACTGACTCATCCATTTCTATCATACATTAAGATTCTTCTTTGAAATATTATATATCTTTGATTTTTTATAGTTATGTAGATAGAAGTAAAAAATAAAATAAAATAGAAATTCTTGTTTTAGAAGGCAAAGGATCCTCCCATATAGGTATATCTCTCCTTAGACAAGATCCTGAGTAAGTGTTGCTTCTCTTAATCAGCAAAGCTAGAAATAATATCTGATGAGTAACGATAACTCTTTTTTAACACATCGTTTCATTATAAGGTCTCAGAAAACTAGATATCACTGAGGGACATATGAAGTCTGCTACTGTTAATCATCAATCACTTTTCAAGCATCTACTTTTTTTGTTTTCTATAATAAATGGCTAGTAACTTCTATGGGCGGAGTAGAAAGGGAGTCTCCCCTCATTTAACAAATTCTGGGAACATTAAATAAATAGTGATAGTAAATACCTTGATGTTAATTAAACTTTTCTTGGGCTTATAAAACTCTTTAGAGAGATTCCTACATTGAATAATATTGTTCAGAACATGAGCGAAAATATATCTGGTCAAGTTTTTTACAAGAAGGGAGATTTTCTTTTCTTCATCTTATTTTTCCATAGGTTATTGGGATACAGGTGGTATTTGGTTACATGAGTAAGTTCTTTCGTGGAGATTTGTGAAAACTTGATGCACCCATCAACTGAGCAGTATACACTGAACCGTATCTGTTGTCTTTTATCCCTCATCCCCCTCCCACCCTTCCCCTCAAGTCCCCAAAGTCCATTGTATCATTCTTAGGCCTTTGTGTCCTCATAGCTTAGCTCCCACATATCAGTGAGAACATACAGTGTTTGGTTTTCCATGCCTGAGTTACTTCACTTAGAATAATAGTCTCTAATCTCATCCAGGTCATTGCAAATGCTGTTAATTCTTTCCTTTGTATGACTGAATAGTATTCTGTCATGTGTACGTATACCAAAGTTTCTTTATCCAATTGTTGATTGATGAGCATTTGGATTGGTTCCACGGTTTTCCTATTGTGACTTGTGCTGCTATAAACATGCATGTGCGAGTATCTTTTTCAAATAATGACTTATTTTCCTCTGGGTAGATACCCAGTAGTGAGATTGCTGAATCAATTGGTAGTTCTACTTTTAGTTCTTTAAGGAATCTCCACACTGTTTTCCACAGCAGCTGTACTAGTTTACATTACAAGAATGGAGTTTTTCAAATAAAAATACTTTTGTCACATTTTCATAAATAGTTGGTGACTATGACAGCATCTATGCCCTGCTTCTTATGTTCTGTTTACAACAAGAGAAATTATCCTGACTTTCAATAAGTATTTTAACTGAAAATTGGACTCCTGGAGGTGTTATATAACCTCCGTAAGTTTTCTTTTCCTCATCACTAAAAGCAGATAATAGTAATATCTCCATTACAGCATTATTGTGACAATTAAACAAAATAATTCCTAAGGTGATTAGCCTATTGCTTAGCACTTAGTAAACAATGAGAAAGTGATAGTTCTTAGTTGCATTTTAGATTCAAGCAAGGAAGAGTTTCTAACAATGATACCAACCCTTGGAAACATTTACACTTAGCCGTTACGATCTATGGAAATGTTGTAGACATGATCCTTGGACAATCTGGCCCAGACCATTAGTTCCCAAGTTTGGCTGCATAAAAGAATATCTGAAGAAAATTTAAAGCTACAAATACCCAGGTGCTACTTCAAATCGACTCAATCAGACTCACTGGCGCTGGGACCTAAGAGGATGAATTTTCACCCTCCTCTGGAGATGATCTGCTCCATGATTGAGAACCACTTATCTAGATAACTTATAGAATACCATCTATCTCAGAAGCTCTGCAAATGTTCGTCTAAATCTAAAGAGGTAGCTTTTATATGCAGTGGAGGCATGCACAGCTTTCATATTTGACAGACTTTTCCATAGCTCCAAATGTCATGTATGTATACAGGAGTGAATGATAATTGATGGTAATGAGGCAGATTGCCTGAGTGCTGCAGAGTTCCTTGGAGGTTCTTTTTAGAGGTTTCTAAAGCACTGCAAGTGCCTGATGGCATATATCATCACGATCTCCATGTAATTACTGATTCAGCATTTCCCAAGCTGATGCTCCCCCATACACTGTTCTGCAAAATGTTATTAATAAGCACTTCAATGACATCTTTCTTCAAATAAATTTGGTGAACAGATTTCTTCAGTCTAGTACTTCTCTATGATTTCCAAAAGCCTTCAAGATGCCAATGTGCACTGTGAATTTCCAGGAGATGAAATATAATTGAGCACATCATTTGCTCTTTAGACCGTGGGCTCTTTGCTTGGTGTCTACCTACTGGCATCCTTCAAGGAAAAATGTTTCATAGAACACAGTTTAGATAATGGTATGAATTCAAACATTATGTCCCAAACACAAATTTCTTTTGATTTGTGCAAATGTATTGAGTTCATGAGAATTTTTTTAATGTATATAATGCATAGTGATCTAGTCAGAGTAGTGAGGGTACCCATCTTCCAAGTACAATACACTTTTATGTATAGTCATCCTTCTCTGTGAGATTAAAAAAAATCACAGAATCTGGCTGGGTGTGGTGGCTCACACCTGTAATGCCAGCACTTTTGGAGGCTGAGGCCAGTGGATCACCTGAGCTCAGGAGTTTGAGACTGCCCTGGGCAACATGGTGAAACCTCATCTCTACTAAAATACAAACAATCAGCCAGGTGTGGTGGCACGTACCTGTAGTCCCAGCTACTCAGGAGGGTGAGGCAGGAGAATCGCTTGAACCTGGGAGGTTGTAGCGAGCCAAAACTGCACCACTGCACTCCAGCTTGGGCTACAGAGTGAGACTTCTTATTAAAAAAAAAAAAAAGTCACAGAATCTGAATTGGTAGTCATCTCATCTTGCAAAGTAAATATTTTTGCAGGAATGCTTCTGAGATTCTGATCCTGTGCCTGGATTTCAATATGAATCTCTTCAACTTTGTCCAGAAAGTAGAGTTTCATGTAAATATATCACAACCCAAAGAGTTATCTCCTCACCATTTTTACTAAATCCGATTTCTGAGACATTGCAGGGAAGGCTCATTTCTTTTGTTATTGTTAAAAAGCAATAGATAAAAACTAGTTACAGATGTTACAGGCCAGCTGGTTTTAGGAAAACAACTAACTGATTTCTGCAACAACTTACACGGGTGACTAACATGCTAAACCTATAAAATGACAAGCAGTCATAATAAGATAAACTCAACAAGATTAAACTAATTCACTTCACTTCTGTAGAGAACCCAGAAGGACATACTAAAGAACACACGGGTTTGTTCGCATGTTTTTCATGTTGCTGAAGAAAAGATTCCATTTGTCCCCTTAATTTTGCTGTCTTGGTCTTTCCACATGACATGGAAATATATTAACCTTAGTATATTTTTAGGTGAATAGTGTCGATGTCCACTACCGCAGCTTTAGGCCCTCTGACTTCCCTTTGTAATTGTGGAGTAAAATATGGTGTGATTTCATGTTCATCACTTTTGTTAGAAGTAACGAGAGTGTTGGGTTTGTATTCTATTAAAAAATAAAATGCTCTTAGAATTTACTTTAAGGTAGAATAAGTCCTTCATCCTTCACTGATCCTTTGGAATCGAAATTATAAAAATAAAAAGGGCAGGGTGTATTGAGCTAACTGCTTTTTAGTCACCTTATTTGTTCAATTATCAGCTGTCTATGCTTGCAAGTAACTTTCAGGCCACCAGCAAAACCCTGTCGTCTCAATAGAGGAAGGCTGCATCTTTATACATATAAGAACTTTATTTTCATTTCTTAAGGGAGGAGATGTGTGAGTAATGCTGGAAGGTTCCAGTCTGTTTCCATTATGCAGGCTACTGGAATAGTTATTTAGATTCTTGACATAGAGAATAAAAACAGACCTTCCTAAAAAGTAGATAGGAAGCCAGTGTGTGACTAAAAAGTTGCTAGGTACTAAATCACTGTGCATATAGTGTGAAATTGGGCAGGATTTTTCTATTCCTACTTTTAACTTCTGCGGAAAATGGTCAGTTAAGTGGGGCTAAGTGGACTGCGTCTGTTCACTCCGCTTGTGAATCTATATAGGTTTGGGATCAAGCTTACCATGTATTCTCAGGCAGATCCTGCTAATAATTGAGACAGTATTTTTACTTGCATATTATTTTTATAGTTTGCCATACCTAACAGCATATTTAAATACTTTTATTGTGTTATGCATCTTTCAAATCCTGCAGAGCCACAGTCAAATGTTGTAACAATTGTGGTTTAGGTAATGCAATGGTCGAAAACCCAACTGTGGGTGTTTCTCTGTCCAACCTGCCAGAACCTGATTTGGCTTGAAGCCAGGGAATTTATGCTTCTAGTGAGCTTCAGGTCCCTCACTTGCGTGTCCCTATCTAAGAACGTGTAGTTAAATTTACAGTTGTAATTTTACAATTTATTTTTCCAAAAAACAGCATCGACATTGTATAAACTTCAGATACCGCAAAACCTGGATCCATCCCTTCATGTTTTTTTTTTTCTTTTCTTTGCCTCTACTATACATTCCAGGTAATGCATCAATTTAGTTTTTCAAGCAATGGGACAAATGACAGGTTCATTGTTTCCAAAAAGACCACCCACGATGTTACAGTTGGTTTTATCCTCTGAAAGATATTTTTTCTTAGCATACTAACATTAAAATAAAGCTTCCTAAGTTCAGTTTATTCTAGGAAAGACTAGGGATCCGTTCTTTTATTTATGCTTTCCTTTGTTTAGTAAACTTTTATTCAGTAATGATGTTGCTGCATGGCTCTTAGCATGTACAAAGATAAAGTGATAAAGAGAAAAACAAAAGATCTTGTTCCTCAGTTTGCCTACCAACTTTACATTTGGAGTGGGCAAAGTACTTAGTGAAATTCTCAATTATAAAATAATTTTAAAATAGCTGCATGTATAGTGTCTTGTGGGGTGTCACCATTTCATGTGCATTATCTCATTTGAATCCCTTTATTATGCTGAAGTACAATAAGTGTTTTAAGTTATTAAAATAGTAAGTTAATAAGTAAAACAAGATGTTAATGGAAGTATTAAGGCACAATGGAGCTATGTTTTACAAATCTAACAGTGCTTTTGTACTCACGAATTAATTACTTGAGTATAAGTTAATCATACCCTGAAAGACAAAAAAACAAAAAAAACAAAAAAAAAAACCCTTAATTTCCTGAGCTCTCTGCTGGAAAAAGATACTAATTTTAGATCAGATTCCACTTACTTATAACATGCTAAAAATTCACCAAGCTCAAAAATTACTTCAGAGTTTCTATTCAGTGTCCGGATAGCATCCTTCTGCTTTCAGAAGTCACCTTCCTTTAATATATTTGGGGAGGAGAAAAGCCTGTATCTGTCCTGTTTCTCCCATCTCACGCTCTTCTCCCCAACTCTGACACACACATACCCTGAGCGTTTATCATTTATTTGACAAATATGTATCCCTACTACGGATCAGGCATTGTAACAAGCATTGGAAAGCCAATAGTGAGAAAACGATGCTCTGGATTAATTAAATAATTACATACATTTAATTACAAACTGTGGCAAACACTAGGAATGAAATGCACAAGGTATCTGGAGGAGATAATAATTGAAGAACTTGATCCTCTGCGTTTAGGGGAGCATTCTCCGTGCAAGGAAGATTTAAGGTAAGATCTGAAAGATGACTTGAAGATAACCATCTCTTTCCCTTCCCCTACCCTGAAAAACAATAAGTAAATAGAAGGTTTTTAGGTGCACGAGACTTTGCTAAAATGAATTTTAAAAAATTCTACAGCTTTAGGGATACAAATGGTTTGGGGTTACATGGATGAATTGTATGGTGGTGAAGTCTGGACTTTTAGTGTACCCATCACCCGAATAGTGTACATCATAATCAGTACGTAGCTTTTCGTCCCTGAGCCCCTCCTGCCCTCCCCTCTTCTGACTCTTTCATGTCCATTATAACACCCTATACGCGTTTGCATACTCATAGCTTAGCTCTCACTTGTAAGTGAGAACATGTGGAAAACCAAATGGTTTTCCATTCCCGAATTACTTTGCTTAGGATAATGGCCTCCAGCGCCATCCAAGTTGCTGCAAAAGACATTATTTTGTCTGTATTTATGGCTAAATAGTATTCCATAGTAAGTATGTATTTATATATATATATATATATACCATGTTTTCTTATTTTTTAAATAATTTCAATTTTATTTTAGATTTAAGGAGTACATGAGCAGTTTGTTACATGATATAATGTGTGATGCTGAGGTGTCAGATATGAATGATCCCGTTATCCAGGTAGTGAGCATAATACCCAATAGGTCATTTTTCAACCCTTCCCCTCCTCCCACTCACCCTCTCAGTGTCTGTTATTCCCGTCTTTCTGCCCATGTGTATCCAATGTTTAGCTCCCACTTGTAAGTGAGAACATACAGTATTTGATTTTCTGTTCCTGTGCTAATTGTCTTAGGATAAGGGCCTCCAGCTATACACATCTTGCGCAAATGATATAATTTCATTCTTTTAATGGCTGTGTTGTATTCCATGATGGGTATATGCATTTTCTTTATCGAATCCACTATTGATGGGCACCTAAGTTGATTCCATGACTTTGCTCTTCTGAATAGTGCTTTGATGAACGTACACATGCAACTACATTTTCTTTATCCATTCATCAGTTGATGAGCATTAGATTGGATTCTATATCTTTAAAACTGTGAATTGTGCTGTAATAAACATATGCATGCAGGTGTCTTTTTTATAAAAGGAATTATTTTCTTTTGGGCAGATACATACTAGTGGGATTGCTAGATTGAATGGTAGATCTTTCAGTTCTTTGAGAAATCTACATATTGTTTTCCGTAGAGGCTGTACTAATTTACATTCCTACCAACAATGTATAAGCATTGCCTTTTCACTGCATTCATGCCAACATCTATTGTTTTTTACTTTTTAGTAAAAGCCATTTTGGCTGTGGTAAGGGGGTATCTTATTGTGGTTTTAATTTGTATTTGCCTGATGATTAGTGATGGTGAACATTTTTTCCTATGTTTGTCAGCCATTTGTTTATCTTCTTTTGAGAAATGTCTGTTCATGTCATGGAAATAATTATCCTCTATATAAGATTATTTTCAAAATGTAAGTAAAAAGCATCCCAAATGAAACCCTCTACAATTAGGAGCATAGCCCAATCTCTAAATTTGCTTCCCTGCCCTGCAGGCTTCCTTCTTCAAACCTCACTACCAGCACACCTCTTCCCTTCAGAGAATCTGCAAAATAGAATAAATACCACCAGAAATACCTTTACCAAAGTCAAAAATTATTCTGCCTCCAACAACACCATAGATTAGAGTGTAAGTAAAGTGATCTTTCTACACTCCAGTTCAGGACAGCCACCCAAGCTTTGTTTGGATACCTTATATACGGTTCTCTCTAAAATCTGCCCACAACCATGAAATGTAGATAACCATTTTATATGCAGCGTCTCCTAAGAACAACACTGATTCTTGAGCTCAGTACAGTTTAAATTCAAATTGAAGAGAATGTTTCCCTAAATGTCCTGTAATCCAGAATAGCTTATCTTCTAGATTATGCCCAAGGCCCATAGAAGCATAAGAACTGGGACCAGTTTCAAAGCCATCTCCCCCTAATGCCGGCTGTCAGGCCTCTGAGCCCGAGCCCCATCACATCCCCTGTGACTAGCACATATACGCCCAGATGGCCTGAAGTAACTGAAGAATCACAAAAGAAGTGCAAATGCCCTGCCTCGCCTTAACTGATGACATTCCACCACAAAAGAAGTGAAAATGGCCGGTCCTTGCCTTCAGCGATGATATTATCTTGTGAAATTCCTCTTCCTGGCTCATCCTGGCTCAGAAGTCTCCCCCACTGAGCACCTTGTAGCCCCCCACTCCTGCCCGCCAGAGAACAACCCACCTTTGACTGTAATTTTCCTTTACCTACCCAAATCCTATAAAACGGTCCCACTCTTATCTCCCTTTGCTGACTTTCTTTTCGGACTCAGCCTGCCTGCACCCAGGTGATTAAAAAGCTTTATTGCTCACACAAAGCTCACACGAAGTGAGCTTTGTTGCTTTAAAGCTCACACACACCTGTTTGGTGGTCTCTTCACACGGACACTCATGACACAAGCCATCTGCTTAACTATAGAAAGAGGAGGCAAAAGGTTTACATTGGTTTTTTTCTTTGTTTTTTGGAGCTTATAAGATTTTTGTTCAGGGAGTATCTTGACATCTTTGTTGGGGGAAGGGAGGCAGTCCAAGTGTTTTTTATCCTCATGACCATAAAGTCCCCAGGAATGAATAAGAGATTGCTCTGACATATACGCTGGGTCTCAGGACCATGTCAATATTCATGTTGATGTGATCAAAAAATATTAGCCAAGATGAAATCAGCTTACCTCCCTCCCTTATTCAGATACCTTCAGATCATGCCCAGCTGCAGGACCAAATGCTCCCACTGAGGTTTTGTGTGTTGAACAAGCCCTGAATAGGATTTTCCTAGTGTAAGGGGCCTTTCCCAGGCTAAGGCTTCTAAAAAAGATTCTTATCATTTTACAATTCAGCACATTCATTGTTTCATTATGGAGATAATAAATAACAGGACACATACACAGACACAAATGCCCTTGTTTCAACTGGCCATCAATACCCATCTCTGTTTGCACCTAAACTACCCTGTAGAAACCTAAGTAATTGGAATCAGACCTTAAAGGCAACATGATTGGCCTGCAGTCTTCTTGTTTTGTTTGCATTGACTAAGCTTTAAATGATAGTTTTTCTGTTTGAAAATTTAGGTCAAAAGGACATGGTTTATAGCTCTTCTGTTTGTTCTCTTAGAGTGATTCTCACCATTTTATTCCACTTGCCAGAAACAGCCCACTTGTCAAATATAGAGTAAACCTGGAAAAGAAACCTGCTAGCTCCTTCCATCAACAGACCATTCTTCTCATATTCTTTTGCTCCAAATATCAGACCATTTTTTGGTGAACACTAAGCCAATTGATACCTAACTATAGCATATTGCTATCTATAAAGAGAACTGAGTCTTTATTTCCTTTCATTTTACTTTTTTGGCCAGAATTCTTCAAAGTGTGAGAAAACGGCTACACTACTTTGTGAATATTCTTGGAAAATACTTGGATATGCCTTGCTGAGACCCTGGCAGCACTAGTAAGAATCTTGTAGCATCATCCTACATGTTACCCCTAACCCAGAGTATCAGATGCAGAGATACGATTGACACCACTTTTAGTTCACAGAAGCCTGTTTAGCTAACTACTAATTACACAAATCTGGGACTGGAGTTTTAGATGTCACCACTTCAAAACACATCCCTTTTCTCACCATGTTGTTTCTCTTTATGTCATAAAAGTGATTGAATCAGAGAAAAGACTGACTTTGATTATTTTAGTTCCCCCTAGTTTTCTGGCCTAACTCAGAATGACTCCATCAGTCTTTACCATAATACTGGAAACTCCTTTAGGACAACACTCTCCCCCTTTTTTTGTTAGTAACTTGTGTGTGGTCACTGCACAGTAAATATGGAATACACTTAATGTAAGCATCAGCTGGAGAGATGGATGCAATAGACAATTTCATGTATAAAAAAGAAGTATGGCTGGGCATGGTGGTTCACACTTGTAATTGTAGCACTTTCGGGGGCTGAAGCAGGAGCCTAACTTCAGCCCAGGATTTGAGATCAGTCTGGGCAACATAGTGAGACCCCACCTCTAAAAAAAATAATAATTTTTTGTAATTAGCTGGGCATGGTGGTACACATCCGTAGTTCTAGCCACTTGGGAGGCTGAGCCAGGAGGATCACTTGGATCCAGGTATTTGAGGCTGCAGTGAGTTATAATTGAGTCCCTGCACTGAAACCTAGGTGACAGAAAGAGACCCCCATCACTAAAAAAAAAAAAAAAGTAGGAACTCAGATTTTTAAAAGTTTGTCCTGTTGTGATCTTATTAGAGAAAGAAAAACACATTTCCTTTTCCTCATCAAAAGTTTGTAATGGAAACACCTGCTAAAGTAATTCAAAAGATACGAAACATATTTGCTATGGTCCCATGAATTTTATCTGCTTTTATGTTATCTCATTGGAAATAGGATTCAGAACCCTGATTTCCCATAATTTCTTTCACAATTTTATTAAGACTAAAATTCTGTGTGATTTTAAGCCTGCACATTTATTCTCTTTCTTAAAAGCTTTTCATTTTGCCATTTGATGAATATTGGAAGTGAGTGGATTATCTGGATAAAGAGAATTAGTCGAGGTTTGCATCAGTCAAGAGAATAAAGCCACCAGAGGCTTTCAGGGAGTGCCTTACAATATAAATAGTCCTAATCTCCTTCAAGCACTGACTTTCAAGAAAGAGAATTTTCTCAAGGCCAGTGTTTTTAATCAGCAAGATCTGCAACATGATTGAAAGTAATGCTGGTGATAACCGAAGCAGGCTCTGCAGGAGAAAAAGCAGCGAGCAGTCAATGATCTGATTCATGAAGAATGTTAGAGGCTGGAGAGGAGGGGAAAATTAAGAAGTATCTCAGATCCCCTAACTACTTCTACCTCTAAAACAGTCATCCAGAGACATCCCTGCCTGAAGTGAAAATGTACCATTTGGATGGGAGCGAGTTATTAGCTAGAGGAGGGCACCCAGTGAGATGCTGGAAATGTAGACAGTGCTTTCACGGTCCCAGTGTTTCCATTTTTCATGCCAAAAAGGATCAGTGCCAGCTACAAAACAGGTGGAATTATTCTAGCATGGCTTTGCAGACAGGAAAGAGAATGAATATGTGTTTTACCTGAGATGTTGGGGCAGCAGTAAAAGCAGAGGAGGTTACAGCAAAATGAGAAGAAAAATGACTCCAGCCACAAATTGTTGGAGCCTGGACTCCCCATGGCAATGGCATGGACCCCCATTTTTGCACCTTCTTTTCTCCTAGAAGAAAGAAGGAAAGTGCCTCTGAAGTAGTCGTCCTTAATGAGCAGCGGAAAAGTTTTTTGTTTTGTTTGTATCATGCAGTGGAAGTAGGCAAAAAAGTAAAGGAAGTAAATTCTTCTACAATTATTTCAGATTTTTTTTTAGTGTTTTTTAAAAATGTTTTCCTTAAGTGTCTCCACAAAAAGGAAAAGAATTTTCACTAGGAAAAAAAAGAAATATGTAGCCAAAATAATTTCAGATCTTGTGTGTAATTTGCCTTTAAAAACATTTGAGCAAAAGGCCACAGACCCTTGGGCAAAATTGTTACACCAATACTCTTCTATCCAGGTCACTGGCTACCAGATGTAAAATGCAATCTGATAGTTACTACTTTTGGCAGTTCCCAAAGTGTGTGTTAGCCTTGCAGGAAGAAATTTGTTTAGAGTTTTAATGTGGGTTGTTTGGGGTGCTCGAAAGTGGCATTCCATTGCTACCTGGATCACGACTGACCACTTCCAAAATGAGGACTCACCCAGCATGCCCAGAGAAACCATCTAGAAAGGCAGTGATCAGAAGTTTCCCACTCTGAAGACAGACTCACTGGATTTTATGAGGTGATCATTGAACAGTCAGCTAGGTTAAAAAATCAGAATGTACTGAGGATTAGACCAAACACTGAGAGAAGCTACAAAAAAAAAAAAAAAAAAAAAAAAAGTTATTTCAGCTGGTTTGAACACTTTTCTTCCTCTACTTTTTTTTCTTTATCTAATGAATTTCTATTTATCCTTTGAAACTCAGCTTTACTTCACTTTCCCTGGAAATCCTTTCTGGCTCCCCATAGTGTAGGTCAGATGTTCCTGACCTAGATAACTAGATAGCTCACTTTAACTTCTGATCTTCCCTGTTGGACTGTCAGTTCCATGAGGATGTAGATGGCATCTTTCTTTTCCGTACCCAGTGCCAATCATGGAGATCGGTAAAGTTTTTCTGTACAGGATCAGATAGTGAAGATTTATTTAGATACTGTGGGCCACACAGTCTCTGCCACAACTACTCTACTGTTGCAGTGAAGCAAACAAACACAAAAGCCACAGGTGATATGAAAATGAAAGATTGTGGCTACATTCTAGTAAAATCTTATTTACAGAAACAGGCATGAGCTGGATTTGTCTTGCCATCTATAGTTGCTGACTCTGGCTTAACACAATGCCTGGCACAAAATAGTGGTTCAGAGAAGACTTTCCAAAGTACAGGCTGAGTTGATGGTGGTGTGTGGGCAGGGAGATAAGAGGATATATTTGAGAGCTATTTGGTGATTTGATAATTTGGTGATTTAATTTGATGGGTGGGTAAGAAGTAGAGTAGAAATTCAAGTTTCTGACTTGAACCTCTGGCCTCAAGGAGGAAATATTTTTGTAAAGACAGTGGGACTGGGTGTGGTTAGCAAGAGTGGAGAGGAAGAGGTGCGTCACATTTGGCGCATACTGAATATGAGAAATATGTGATGTACTCCATAACAATGGCTCTTAGACTTTGTGTGCAACAGAGTCACCAAGAGGGCTTGTTGAAACACAGATTCCTGGGCCTCACACCCAAAGTTTCTGATTCTGAGGTTGGGCTCGAGAATTTGCATTTCTGTCATATTCCCAGATGATGTTGAAGTTGCTGGTCTGGGGACTATTCTTTGAGAAAAACTGACTGAAGACGTGTGCTAGGGTTTTTATTTGCGTATCACCAGTATTAAAAGTAAGTGGAATGGAGAGAGAACCAAGCAAACTTTTGAGAATGCCATAGTAGCAGTATACATACTACTATCCTTTACACAAATAATGAAGTCCTTTGAGACTACAGTACAATTCCTTTTCTTCTCCCCATGCCATAACATTTTCTGTGAAAGGAGCCAAGAAGTCAGTCCTGTCCCCATCGAAGCCTTGACTTCTGTAGTGTCTCTTTGGCTCTCCTGGTTTGGTGCCAAGCTCATTTGGTTGAGTCGCCCCAAATCTACCTCATATTGCTTTTCCTCTGTCCCTGTGACCCCCATACAAATGTCTCCCTCATCTTCATTCTACATACAGATTTTCAAAATCTAAGCTTTCCTTATATTGGCCCAGTATTTCTGGCACATCCCCAGACTGTCCCACTCAGACCAGGAAGGCCACCATATCTAGGCAGAATCAAAAAGAAAATAGATGTTGATATTAAACAATTATATTTCATTCACAGAAAGATGGAAAAATATTGGAAAGGTATAATCCAAGAAGAATATAAGAAGAGGCCTCAAACTTGTTTGCAAATATTTCCACTACTAAAATCAGGGCCATCTCCCAGACCTCCATCCAGACTGCGCCCTTTGTGGCTCTCTTCTCCTACTCTCTGCATTATAACTATTATGATTATTAGTATTAACAATTATATTGATAGCCACTATTCATTGATGCTTGCCACTTCATGCTTTGGGTACATTTTCTTATTTCATCCTCACAGCTACTGCTGAGGTAGGTCTTTGTATCTTCATTTTAGAGCAATACAGAGTCTAATGAACTTATTCAAGATCAAATAGTTCATAGGCAACAGTGAGAGAATTTCATCTCAGAGCTTACTGACAATAGAGCCTCTCTTCATGATCATTCTTCAGCACCCCAGATTTCCTTTCTCCTTACTATATTCCTCAAAGAAAAATGCACAGATGCTACATTTTTAAAGACTTTGCTGTTAATCTCTGCTAGATATAGATAGAGTATAACAAGCTTAGCAAGGTTTAAAAGTTGAGAAACTATTTTAAAGCTCTCAATATCCTAATCCATAGCAGGATACAATCTTATAAATATGGAGGTACAGTTGGAATTCTTCCCTCAAGGTTTATTACTAAGGAAGGAACTCATCGAAACTTCACCACCCCATCCCCACATCATTTTCTTTATTCTTGCCTACAGGAGAGGAACAGGCTGACTACTTTATAAAAGAAAAGCACTTTGAAAAGAGTAGGAGAGAGGGAAATTGGATTCAGTTGGATGAGATGCCAGTCGTATCTCTAAGTGGAAATGCCAGTTAATTAAAAGGATAACTCTGAATAACAGAGGCATGCTAATCGTAACTATTTAGTTGCATTCCATTGCTCCCCACCCCAGACTGAGTGGAGTTGGTGCCAGAGGGCCTCAGCAGTTACACAGTGCTTGCTCTAGGAAAGCACTAGGCAGAGATGATCACTGCTCACCTGGTATTTATAGTCCCCTTGCAGTTAGGTAGTCGTTGGTGATTTGGTCTGGTCAATGTGCTGTAAAGAGAAGTAATTTGTATCACTCTTGGGTAAAGCATTTAAGATCTGGTAGATAACTTTCCAACTGTTTTTTCCCATTGCTTCGGTGACCATAAAAGCCAAGTGTTATAAGTGGCATAAGCCCAAGATAAAAGCAGCCTGGATCCGTGAGTCACTACATAGAGGAGAGCCACCTGGAGAGTCCCTCAACCTTGGGTGGACTTTGTAAGAGTGAGAAAGAATTTGTTGTATAAATTTGTTTAGTAAATTTGTTACCATGGATTGTTTTGGATTGCAGCATAGCACAGCCTACCTAAACTAATGTAACTGCTCTTATTAATACTAAATTTATTTACTCTGCTAGGTCAAATGAAGGTTTCTGTTGGTTCTACAATGTATCTTCACTCCTTGTTGAAAGAGATTATAGTTACATTTAAAGATGAAAATGAAAACAAAAGGTAGGGAGAAAAATTCAAGAAATGCCATTCTGGGGAGAGAATATTTAATTCATATAGACAAATGTAAATAGTATAAATTTTAAAGGAAAAACTGTAACTTAAGAAAACTATGATGCTGCAGGCTTGGAAATAGAATTCCATGATATGAGACCTAAGGGTTTTAAGAAGTATTTATGACATTGTTTACTAAATGGTTTTCTGATTTCAAAGACATGAGGAAGAAGTATGACAACATTAAAAGAAAGGAAGAAAGCAATAATAATGAAAATTTTGAGGGGAAAAAAGTGGCTTGAACATTTGTCATGCGTAGAAAGTAAAAGGAAGAACATTTAAACCAGATTTTTCCATGAAATATACACAGCACAGGCTTTCAAAGAACAAATAAAGGCATGTAAGTTGGCATGGTAGTCTGAAGGAGAGTGCTTTTGAGCCATCAATCCTGAAGGTGACAGGGATATGAACAAATGTAGTTAAGTGTATATCACAAAGAATGTGTTTCCATCTCTGTAGCAAAAGACAAATGGCCTGATCACTGTAAGAAATTCAGGAGAATTTGTGGATGAAAAACTTTCCAACCAAAGGGGACAAGGACAACTAAGCCCATATATAAACAGTTGGCAGCCTGACTCTGTGGCCTACTTCATCCCTTTTATTTCACTATTCTCCTGTGTGTGTGTGTGTATGTGCATGTGTGTGCACACACACAGACTCCTGCTACAACCTGATCTAAGGCAATAGATCATTCACAACTAGTAGGTTCCAGGTGGTCAATAAAAGTTTCAATAGTAGAGTCAGGTAGAGGTCATAAGTCTCTTCCTACAACCACATTATAGTAAAAACAAGGCTGGCAGATGAAATTTGGTCACACATACAAACCCTTATTGGAAATCAAGTGTGCAGCTTGTTCAGTACCTTCTTAGTGTTTTAACGCCAGCTGTGTGACTAATTTGCTTGAAGTAAACACAACGAATATTCTAGCAGCAGAATTTAGTGTGGCAGCAAGTATCTTCAGAATCAATGGGTTTATACTAGATTATTTCAAAGTCTGGCTTTGGACTTCCTTCTAAAAGATACAGACTACATGGTCTCTAGATTCTTACACTCTATTCCTACAATAATTCCATTACTCATATCCTCATATGAGCAATAAAAAAAAATTTTCTAATATATCTGTTATGCTAATCGACAAAACCTCTGACGTTAATCAGACACAAGAATCTTAAAGATAAAAATAGCTGAAGAGCCTACTTTTAGAAAGTGGGCTTCAAAATAGAGTTTTTAAAATGCTAGCTATCCTTGGAGACTGTTCTCCCAATTAGGCCAACTGATCCCCCATAGAAGTCAGATTAAGTTATCACAAATACATACAGACATTATATCACACTGTCTATGCTGAGGTATATTCAAGGATAGTAAGAGATACAACAAAACAATTCCAATCCATAGAGGTGGAGAAGGGATAGATTTCCTTTAAAAATACATGGAAAAAGAACAACTATTGTGCATTGAAATTTTTGTAATGAGCATTTAAACCACCAACTGCAGAGTTTGCTCAATATTTCTTAAATTCTATTGACAAATTATGCCCCTATTAAAGTTAGGCAGGAGCCTGCAGATGAGACTTTTTTTTTGCCTATGGAATATAGGTTAACAGCAAAGATAAAACACCCTCTGTTGTCTGCCTTTTGTGGGAGCTTCTCTGTAGTATAGTGGTATTTCTGTGTGACCTCCGGAGTCGGATCGCCTGGCTTCAAATTCTTGTTCTTTTACTTATTAGTAATAACTTTAGGCATATTTAACTGTAGCTCATAATTTCAATGTGAGGATGATAACTCTTATGGATGCTGGAAAGATTAAATAAATTAACATGTGAAGTATTAATATTGATAAGAATCCCTAAAACACAAATGGTATATGCCTATTATTATTATTGTATTGACATTATATTAATATTATTGATATTATTATTATAACCTTCATATCCAAATCCTGTGTACTTCCCTCCACTGCAGATGTGACTGAGATGCATGGGGAGAATAGGATTCTGTTTCATAGGATTCAGTATAGATTAAATGAAACTATGTACTTGAAGCCCTATAATACAGTGATCCACTAAGTGGATAACAAAAATGGTGAGTAAGATTTCCTACAAAACTCTTGCTATGTTGTAGTTGCCATGGTCAACCTTTGGAAATTCTTCCAGGTATCTTAAGTCATCGATCCCCCCTTTTCTAATTATGATGTCCCTAGAGAAATGCACAATAACTCTAAGACCCTGCAGGTCTACGGAGATTCTGCCTTAGGAAGTTGAATGCTTCCCTCCACTCGCCGACCCTGAATGTACCAAGAAGAGCACTGGGTGGAGTCGTAGCTAAGTGAAGAGTGTGGATCCTTGTCTTTAACATGAACATAGCAGGAAGTCAGAAATATAAAAGTTCAAACCCCAAAATGGTACTGACACTTAAGCAGAGCCACATCAATTTCGCCTTCATTGAATGGATTTGAAAAGCTAAACTGATAATCCCTTGAACATTTTCAGTGTGTAGCTCTCTCATTCAATACGTTTAATCCACTCTCCTAGATCATTATACAAGTGTTTTGTTTTGTGCCATGGGAAATTCTGATCTTAGCTGATGAAGTACTCAGTCACCTATAATCTTGTGAGAGCCACAAATGATGATAATTGCAATTTATGGAGTAACCTGGAACGAAGAAGACAATATACTGAGTCTGAGAGCTGAGGTAATTGTGTTTTTACTTCAGATCAGCAGAAAATTTTTTAAAGGGAACATCTTTTGTGCATTAGTTCCAACTGCATTTTCTCAATTTTTATCAACTATAGTCATTAAGGAATCACTGAAGAAAAGATAAGAGCTCTGAAAGTTGACTTAGAGAATCTGCATAGAAAAGAGAGAATCAACAATGCATAATCAGTGAAAGGCTATGGAAGAGGCACGAAAGGCTTAGTGTAGTGAAAACAATGCTGAGTTGGCTCTGAAGAGCTTTGGAGTTGAATAAGGCCACCTCTCAAGAGGTGAATGACCTTGAACTTCTCACTTCTCTCAGGGCCACTTTTTCCTCATCAGTCAAAATTTGAGAATTCAAAGAAGTTATCATTAGGATGTCTTTCATTCCTAAAATTCTGTCTGTAAAAGGTGCAGAAAATTGCTACAATGTTGCATAAATAAATAGGATATGTATTATCTGAGGCTGATGTCAATAAGAGTTCTCTTCTTTGAATGTCCTAAACGGATTTGTTTCTCTGAAGTCTTCATTGTACTTTCCGTGTTGTGCACAGCATCCGTTCTCTTCTGTGACAATTATCTTTTCCTATCTCACACTTATCACACTGGAATCCAGCCACCAGTTTGTTTGTCTCACTCGCGGCTATTATCAGTTCTTGCAGTTCAGGAATCACATCGAACTCCCCTGTTTCTCGAGTGCATAGGAAAGTGCTTAGCATTGAATGTGCAATAATAGAAGGAACAAAGAAATGACAAAATGAGTAGGTGAATTAATGCATGGCTTAATATCAGCGATGCAGGAAGTTAACAGACACTGAGCACCAAGTAATTCAATACAATTCAATGCAATTCACCACGAGAACTTATCTTTAAGCTCCCATTGCATGAGGTTAGATACTGTCCAACATGGTTCTTACAATGCTTGTTTTAGCTGACAGCACTGGCATTCAGTGAAAATTACAGTGGGCTTGAGTATCTTTAGAAATAACTATTTTGCAAATTTGATTACCATTAAACAGCCTTTTCAAAACACCTACCTGAGTAGGAATGGAGTATATATGGTAGCCAAGACTTAATTATTCATCTCAGGAATTGGCACACTATCTCTTGGCTAAAGCCATCTTCCTGTCTTACTTACCTTATTGTCTGTTTTTGTAGAGACCATGGTCTAGAAATGATTTTTACATTTGTATACGTTTGGGGAAAAAATTCAAAAGAATGATACATGAAAATTACATGAATTTTGAATTTCAGTGCCCATCAGTGAAGTTTTATTGGAACACAGCCACAGTCATTTGATTACTATTGTCTGAATGCTTTGATGCCACAACAGCAGAGTTGAGTAGTCACAAAAGACTGGATGGCCCAGAAAGCCTAAAATATCTACTATTTAGTCCTATACAGAAAAATTTGCCAAGCCAGGCTATATCTGATGGTCCTTTTTGATAGTGGTATTATCAAAATCAATTTATAAACAGAAATGACTGTGTGTTTAAAAGAATTGCTTCATCTTTTTTATTTATTTATTAATTTTTTTGAGACAGGGTCTTGCTCTATAGCCCAGGCTGAGGTGCAGTGGCACCATCTTGGCTGGCTGCAACCTCTGCCTCCCAGGTTCCAGCGATCCTCCCACCTCAGCGTCCAGAATAGCTGGGACTACAGGTGCACACCACCACGCCCAGCTAACTTTTTTGTTTTTTTTTGTAGAGACAGGGTTTTGTTATGTTGCCCAAGCTGGTCTCAAACTCCTGGGCTTAAGCTATCTGCCCATCTTGGCCTCCGAAAGGGCTGGTATTACAAGCATGAGCCACCTTGCCCAGCCAAATTGCTTCACTTTTAATGGAAAGGTGAGATACTTGCAAAAGTTGAAGAAGGTTCATTGTCACCTCTTCGAATTTTTTTTTTTTTTTTTTTTTTTTTTTTTGAGGCGGAGTCTCGCTCTGTCGCCCGGACTGGAGTGCAGTGGCCGGATCTCAGCTCACTGCAAGCTCCGCCTCCCGGGTTCACGCCATTCTCCTGCCTCAGCCTCCCGAGTAGCTGGGACTACAGGCGCCCGCCACCTCGCCCTGCTAGCTTTTGTATTTTTAGTAGAGACGGGGTTTCACCGTGTTAGCCAGGATGGTCTCGATCTCCTGACCTCGTGATCCACCCGTCTCGGCCTCCCAAAGTGCTGGGATTACAGGCTTGAGCCACCGCGCCCGGCCTTTTTTTCTTATGGAAGCAAAGGATATGCTAAAGAAGCAAAGGATATGCTAATTTTTTTTCTTTAGATTTTTACAACATTTAGACCAAGAACTATTGTGAGCAATTGCTTTCTTTAAAATAATACATTCTCATTTACCATATATAAGTTTATCATATATTTGCTTGTTTATTCCAAATTTTCTTTTACTCCACAATTACTTACAAAATTTTTTTCATACTAACTCAAGCAGAGATCTGACCATTTTTTTAAAAAAGACATTTGGCTTAAGACAATTTATAAAATATCATTATGCCATCTGAAAGTTGGTGCAATGGGGAAAAAAATAAAAACACTGTTTCCTAATGATATTAGGTGACTAAAGGAGTTCCCTTAATCCCTTTTTCTCAAATTGTATCTGGAAGTAAGACATTAGAAAATAGTATTAATTAGACTTTTAAAAAATACGTTGGTTAACCCACCCAAATAAAGATTTATAACTTGGAATACCTGTCACTAGCAAGACAAGTACAAAAGAGCTAGAAAGTTCTAAATAGGAAAATCACCATTGAAAAATAAAATTTAATTTAGAACTGTTTGATTACTACACGCTTCCACAAATAAGAGCCAGGACAATGCAGTATCAAAGACACAGAGACCATAAAAACTGACCAAAGACACAAATAGATCAATACCTGCTTTAGTTTTCTATTTGCAAGAAAACAAAATCACGCTGCTCAAATTATAGCATTACTTCATTCTATTTGAAACTAACAATTTGCAAATTTTGCTTTTGTTGTTATTTTGTTTTTGTCTTCTTATTTTTTCCCCAGTGTGTCATGTTTCAAAATTGAGAAAAAAATCTCTACCAATTTAACTGCCTGAAAATATTAATTTGTACAATGAAATCGGGGTCACTTATAACAAAACTTCCATGAATGATCACATCATAAAATAATTGTAGTCTGTATATTTAAGAAAATGTTGTCATTGGTAAATGTTTTTCCACATGAGCTAAATTATCTATGTAATGAGCAACCCTGGTGGGAAAGCGAATCTTTCAGCTCCAATTCAATGAGAGGGCAAGTTGTTATCTTTCTGATTGATGGTGATTAGGCTCTTGGAGCAAATCTGGCTTACATGCTTCTGAACGCCAAATGGCTGAAGGCCACCTCTCTGTACCCCCTTGGCTGGCAGTTATCTTTGAACGACTTGGAAGAAGCAACAGTTCCAGCAGCATGATTCTGGTTCAGTGGCTCAAATTGGCAATTTTCTTCTGTTTAGATCATCACCTCTACCCAGGCACTACCTGTTGGTGGCCATAGAATGGTAAATTCAAAAAAGAAAATAGACACATCATAATTGCCTCTTTCTTGCCCTCATATATGGATGACAGAAGATACTCTTACTGTTAAGAGTATTCTTAAACATAAAAAGCTATTAAAAATAATGTAGCAGCTACAACCTAGATATTTTTAAAACATATGAAATAAAAACTCTGACTGTTGGCTTCAATAATTACATAAAAGAACAAGCAAATATTTAAATTTAAAAGAAGATTCTATATGCTTACCAATGAAGCACTGGTTATATTCTTATCTTGACAGATGGTCCATTTTTGATCATTTATGTTAAACACTAAGTCAAATTAACCCCAAAAAAGTTGTGTGTGTGTTTTAAATTCCGTGCAAATATAGCCAAGAGGTATCATTATTTACCTCACATCAATAACTCAGGATAGTCAATTTTTTAAAAATATGGATTAAAATTTTAAGTAATCCTAGAATTCTGGAATAATTGAAATAAGATTTTCTATATATATGATTAAGGAATAATTTTCTCCTACATCTTCTTTTAAAGTAAAAATATTCTCATTTACTATACATGTGGATTAATCATATGGGTATTTGGAAATAACTCAGTGGGGTAACATGCATAAGTGACAGGCACACATCATGTCTCAAGTCTTTAGCTCCTCAAGTTGTTTGTGCATAATGACATGGTTTTTAATGCTTGAGAATTCTTTTTTTAATCAGGTGCTACAAAAGATAATAATTCTCTTATTAGTTTTCCCGTTTTGTAAATGTCAATCATGACAATCTTGAGCAAGCACTTTGGTTTTATCATCACATCCTGCTCTGCTACCTCATTAATGCATCAAGAATATCTTCAGAATCACTTTCCTTCCCCATTCTTGATTTCATGGGAGGAGAGGATGCTAATCATATCTGTGCAGGTGTATTTTTATAGAGCTGCCAGAAAAATCCTTCTGTTCATTCAAGAACATCATCTGTCTATAATTAATGTTCCATTTGTCTTCTTAAAAATAAGAAACTACTACCTACCTAATATCCCAAATTTCTTCCAGCAATGAAACCCTAAGCATCCATTTAAGCTCAGGTCTTTCTGAAAGATCTTTCTTTTTATATCTATAATGAGAATTGTTTTTTTGTTGCGGGTTTGTTTTGTTTTGTTTTGTTTTGCTGATCATTATTGTTCATTTGTTAAAGCTTCTGGTCTCTTGCTCTCTACTCTCTCTCTCATTTTATATTGGCCAATTGGTTCAGATTTCCTATTTACATCTTGTACGTGCTGGTTTTTAAACATTTTTATCCTCTTTATTCTTTCCAAATAAGCAGGTATAATAAAAATTAACAAAATAAATCTGCTTTCACTTCAAAGTATCTGTAGTTATATGAAATCCAATTTATGCATTGTAAATTCTTAAGCAATCAAATTTCTGTATATGATTATACACACAGTACAAATGAGAATTTGGAAATCAATGTTAATAATATAATATGAGATCAGGAACTCCTTAAAATTAGGAACTATATATTACATCACTGTGAGATTTTTATATCTAGATTCTAATATTAAGATTTTCAATACATAATTTTGAAGGTGGAAATGGACCTGCCTAGAAATATTCCTGAGACAGGAACATTCTCTTCAAAATGTGGCTACTGTTTTCTCAGGACTTTCACCTATAAAAATGCTTACATCTGTTTGTCATTAAATTTTTGTTTTGTTTTGTTTCATTTTCTGGTATAAACAAATAAATGATAAATGTGGCTATCATCTTCTTGAACAATGTTTGGTCTACCTGATCATATCAACAGAATTGTCTTCTGGGTCATGTCAGCCTGTCCCATCATAGAAGAAGAAATGTGGGGGTGGTGTTCCCCAAAAGAAACAGTAGCATTTGAATCAAACCCAGCTATTTACCCTACTCTGTGTCACTACAGATACATTTTCAAAGCACTTCTCAGAAATCACTATATCTTAGGACATCATGATCTTCTCTATAAATGCTGATGCCAAAATGGAAGAGCTACAGGGTTGCAGGCATATTTGGGAGCAGATGGTAATACCTACTGCTGTGTCCAAATAGGCTGGTAGGCATATTTATCTGATATGTTTTTGAATTATGGTAAGAAGCCAACCATCTCTCTTTATTCACTACCCAGGAACACATGCTTTCAAGTAAAGATACCCCATTCTGTAGAGCCTGCTTGCCAGTTAAAAATAAATAAATAAATCATCTACTTTCTGAATTTTTATATTCTTTTAATTATAATCATCACAAAAAGAGGATACTTTGTATGACTCTTTTAATGTTTTCTTTTAGAAGTATTTCTTTAAAGCACTTGTATATAAATAAGACCATTGCATATTAACATCACACACTAATTGGAACAGATTTTCCCCTGAGTTGCTTAAAATATAGACTTTTGAAATCTGCAGTGTTTCCTAACCCTTCAGTATAGCTCTCCCCAACTCTAATTAATTCACATTGCAAAAGCAATGAGTTTGATCTCAGCTGTAGATGTCACAGTGACTTATCCTTTCAATGAGGTGATAATTGGTGTCTGGTTAATTCTATTCATAGAAACCATGGGCCATAAAAAAGTAATCCTCACTTTCATTACACAGCGTGAAGCTTTCAGTAACACCTATGTTGTTTCCTACTATGGAATATTTTTATTCTTAAAAACATAATTACAATTGTAGAAATGCATCCCATAAGCAAATATCTGCTACCCGCCCAATAGTAACTCAAGTAGATATTGTCCTCCTACTTTGCACATAGTTAGATGGGCTTTGACACTGAAGAAGATGATATGACTTACCTCCAAAACTTGCAATACACCCAGGCAGGCATAAGTTAAAATATCGCCTTGCAAAATAATCTCTAAAGACTAAGACTGATGCAGTGCGTAGACATTTATTCAAGACAAAGATGATTAGCAATACACAAGGCAGTTTCATATATTCCATTTTTAGTGTGTAATATTTTGACACATGTGAGAGACACATCCTCTCTGTATATATTTATAGATAATAAGACTAATAAGAAAATGAATAATCATGAACCAGCGCCCAACTGAAGAACTAGAATATCACCAACATAGTTTTAATCTACATGGATTGCTTTTTACCTCTCCCATCACCTGTTCCTAATAAATGTGTACATGGCCTACTGTGTTTATCACTGTATTGTCTTTTTAAAGGTTTTATCACATTTGTAAATACATGCACAATTTTATTTTTATTTTTATAAAATTTTTATCAAAATGTCATTGTACTCACTTGCTTTTTCCAATCAATATTGTGTTTCCGAGAATTACCCATTCAATTTTATCAGACCACAGTTTTTCTTTTTTACTGTCACGTAAATACCAGTAATGTGACTATACCACAATGTATGTATTCATTTCTTTATATAGAGATATCACAGTTGTTTCCAGAATTTTACTAACATAGACAATACCACTGTGAATGTGTTCGTGTAATTCTCCTGGTGTAAGAGTCTCTCTAGGAATAGAATATCTGCCTTGTAATACATACAAATGATGAATTTTGCAAAATATACCTAATTTTTCCCTAAAATGTTGTATCCATTTGTATTTTTTCCAATAGCATGTAAGATCCACATAGTTGCCAATAGTTAATATAAGTCAATGGGTACATGATAAACGTAATTGTAATGATTACTCTTTTCATCATTAGTAACTTCGCTGATTACATTACAGACACTCAAATTCTAATAATAATAAATATAAATAATAACTAAAATGAAATAACAGCCCAGGCATGATGACTCATGCCTGTAATCCCAGCACTTTGGGAGGCTGAGGCTGGTGGATCATTTGAGGTCAGGAGTTCAAGACCAGACTGGCCAACATGGTGAAACCCCATCTCTACTAAAAATACAAAAATTAGCCAGGTGTGGTGGTGCATGCCTGTAGTCCCAGCTACTCGGAAGGCTGAGGCAGGAGAATCACTTGAACCCAGGAGACGGAGGCTGCAGTGAGCTGACATCACACCACTGCACTGCAGCCCAGGAAACAACAAAAATGATACTGAAAATAATAAATCTATGGACAAAAGAATAAGAGTCAAAAATAGGAGGCAAGAGAGCACACTGGAATTTGAGGGAAAAGACAGAAATGTAATTTTTGGAGCAAGAATCATCATTAATGTGTGTGATTTGAGGGTATACATGGTTTATGAACATTTGCTAATTTTTTATAATTACACAAAATCCATATAAATAGATTCACTTTGATTATATATAAATATATTAACACTGTTAAAAAATTAATACACTTCTAATAAACAAAATCCCTTGACCACTAAGTTATCACATCCCAATTCCAGGTCCCTCCCTGGATCTTTTATGATGGTCAGCAAGCATGCCTGCCAGACGAGGCAGAGAAGCATCTTTATTGCATTGGATGGTACACAAACCCAATGTTCACTCCTTAGGAAAACACCATCTCTATCTTTCAAGGCTCTTCACTATACTAGCATCCTTGAAAAACAGTTCATAACAAAGACAGAGCTTCTGCTCACAAGATCTGTAGAAACATGAGACCCATAGAGAATTGTCTCCCAACAATTTCCTTCAGAGAGGATGTGCACTTGATTGCATCAAGAGCCATGGTGTCCCAGCACTATGGGAGGCCGAGATGGACGGATCACGAAGTCAGCAGATTGAGACCATCCTGGCTAACATGGTGAAACCCCGTCTCTACTAAAAATACAAAAAATTAGCCGGGCGTGGTGGCAGGTGCCTGTAGTCCCAGCTACGTGGGAGGCTGAGGCGGGAGAATGGCTTGAACCTGGGAGGAGGAGCTTGCAGTGAGCCGAGACTGCACCACTGCACTCCAGCCTGGGCGGCAGAGTGAGACTCCATCTCAAAAGAAAAAGGAAAAACAAAAAAGTGTGCTACTAACCTGTGGCCTCTTTAAACCCTTCCTGCAGTCCTTAGCTTAATTCATGAGTATGAGGTTTAGTTCCCCAAAACGTTTGCTTTAGGCCCCAATCTGAATCTCCTAATTAGAGTGCTGATACTGCGTTTGTTTTCAGGACAGGTTTTCTCAAGTCCTTTGCCTGCATGCAGGGATCAAGAAAACAAAATGTCTGCCATGCTTGCAAATCAGAGAGTATGCCTCTTATGCCTAGGAATCAGCCATTGCTTAGATGCAGCTAACTGTTGCCCTGCGTGTATGCAAACCAAATGTTGCCTTATATTCTGATGTTTCAAGAGAAGAGTGAAATCTGTATTTTGATGAGAAAACACCTAATTTTCAAATGTTGCTGATTAGTTGTAGTTCCTTAATAATATTTTCAGAAATATGAAATGCAACACAGAATCTAGGGGGTAAGGGAGCTAAGAACAGTGACTTTAACATTTCGGAGGTCCTTGGTGACCTCACTCATCAAAGTGTACCTCAGATATCATGTTACAACGAAGGCATCCCTGACATGCACTCCTACACCCCAATTATGGCTTCATTCATGAAGCCTCCATAGCATTATATAAACTTCATTTACTTTAGCACAACACATAATCATAATACATTTTGCTAATTTAGTTAAAACATGTTTACTGTTCTAGAGGCAATTAAACTGAAACTATTGCGATTAATCTGTATCAAACAGAAATCATCTGTATCTTCACCTGAAAAATATATCTTACATAGTTTTCTACAAGTTAACATCTAATTGTAAAAAGAGTCATGGGACACAAAAATATCTAATCAGTGTACAAATTAGTGCTTGAAAATAATTTTCGGTGCTTGAGTTTAACCAAAATGTCACATTCCATTTGTGAGATTGACAATTGTTTCTTGGGGCCTTTTGTTTGTTTGCTTTGATAAATTGTATTGTGTATATTTAAGGTCTACAGCATGATGTTATGGGATACTGGGAAACTCACAGTTATCCCTTTTTGTGGCAACAGTGGCTAAAATCTACTCATTTGGCATGAATCTCATGTCAAGTACAATTTTATTACCTATATTCCTCATGTTGCACATGAAATCTCTAGACTTGGTCATCCTACATATCTGCTACTTTGTATCGTTTGATCTACATCTCCCCATTTCCTGTTGTCCTCTAGCTCTGTGTATTTGAAATGTGTTTTTTTGTTGTTGTTGTTGTTGTTCCCTGTATAGGTGAAATCATCCAATATTTTTCTTTCTGAGTCTGGCTTATTTCACTTAGCCTAATGTCCTCCAAGGTTATCTTTGTTATGGTAAATGGCAAGATCTCACTCTTTTGTGGGACTGAATAATATTCCATTGTATATATGTACCACAGGGGTTTTTAATCCATTTGTTCATCAGTGAACAGATTGTTTCCATATCTTGGCTATTGAGAACAATACTGCGAGGAATATGGGAATGCAAATATCTTAACAAGGAGATGAGTTATTTCCTTTGGGTTTATGCTCAGAAGAGGGATTACTGAGTCATATGGTAGTTCTATTTTTAATTTATTTTGAAACCTCCATACTGTTTTCCATAATGGTTCTACCAATCTACATTCCCACATACAGTGTATTCAAGACTCTTCAAACCAGGTGTGGTGGCTCTTGTCTATAATCCCAACAGTTTGGGAGACTGAGGCAGGAGGATTACTTGAGGCCAAGAGTTGGAGACAAGCCCCAGGAGACTTCCTCAGGCCCTGCCTGTCAACAGATATATTTTTTAATATACTATAAATGTGTTGATTCCATAGCTCAATCTGGAGAAAACTGACATTGTAACAACTTAAATACATTTGATTTTTGTATGTTGACTTTGTATTCTGCAACCCTAGTTCAAATAGCCTTTTTATAGATTTCTTCAGATTTTCTATGTAGACAGTCACATTGGCTGTGAATCGAGGTCATTTTAATTTTTTTCTATTTATATGCCTTTTATTATAGTTGTTGTGCTGTTGTTACACAAGCTAAGACTTGCAGTATGTTAGGTAGGAGTGGTGAAAATAGACATCTTGCCTTGTTCCTGATTTTAGGAAGAAAATCTTCAGTTTTTAAACATTAAGTGTGAAATTAGCTGTAGGGTTTTTTTTTTTTTTTAATAAATACCACTTATTAGCAAGTATGTTTTTTAATGCCTATTTTGCTGCAAGTTTTTACCATGAATGGATGTTGATATCAGTTGTTGGTTGATTTTTCAAATGTTGGGCTAGCCATTCTTGAGATAATCTCCATTTGGTCATGAAGTATTACCACTTTTGTCTATTTGCTAGATTTGATTTGCTATTAGTTTTCTGAGAATTTGTGCATCTATGATCATGAGGGATACTGCTTTACAGATTTATTTTCCTGTGATGTCTTTGCCTGATTTGGGCGTCAGGATAATGCTAGCCTCATAAAGTTTTCCCTCCTCTTCTGCTTTTTGTAATAGTTTGTATGGAAATAGTATGTTGTTGTTGTTGTTGTTAAATATTTTATGAAATTTTTTAGGGAAGCCATCTGGGCCTAAAGTTTTCTTTCTTTATTTTAATTTTTTATTCCAATAGTTTTTGGTGTACAGGTGGCTTTTTTGTTATATGAATAAGTTCTTCCTCGGTAATTTCTGAGATTTTAGTGCACCTGTCACCTGAGCAGTGTACACTGTACCCAATATATAGTGTCTGATGCCTCAGTTCCTCCCAACATTCCCCCAACCCTGAGTCTCCAAAGTCTGTTATATCATTCTCATGCCTTTGCATCCTCCTAGCTTAGCTCCCACTTATAAGCGGGAACATAGGATATTTGGTTTTCCTTTCCTGAGTTATTTCACTTAGAATAATCATCTCCAGCTCCATCCAAGCTGCTGCAAAGTACATTATTTGGTTCCTTTTTATGGCTGAGTAGTATTCCATGGCATATGTATATTCTTTATCCACTTATTGGTTGATGGGCACTTAGGTTGGTTCCATACCTTTGCAACTGAGAGTTGTGGCTGCTGTAAACATGCATGTACATGTGTCTTTTTCACATAATGACTTTCTAACGTTTTCTTTGCTTGAAGACTTCAACTTCCAGTTCGATTCATCTAATTGACATAGGACTATTCAGGTGACTACTTCCGCTTGAGTGAGCGTTGGTACTTTGTTTCTTAAAAAGAATTATTCCATTTCATTTAAGTTGTTGAACTTATGTTAATAAAGTTGAGCTTAATATTCTCTTATTACATTTTTATTATCTGTATTGAGGTCATGCATCCCTTTTCATTCTTGATATGTCTTTTTTTTCTTTCTACTAGGTCACTCTGGCTAGAAGTTTATCAGTTTTATTGATCTTTTTGTAGAACTGTTTTTGGTTTCATTGATTTATGTATTGTATTTCTATTTTTCATATTATTTATGTCTGCTGTTTATTATTTTCTTTCTTCTGCTTGCTATTCTCTTTCTAGTTTCTTAAATAGAAGGTTAGATCATTAACTTGAGAACTTTTTTCTTTTCTAATAGAAGCAGTTAATGCTATAAATTTCCCTTTATATGGCTGTTTAGCGACATCCGTGCCCCCACCTCAAATTTTGACAGGTTGTGTTTTTATTTTTATAAAATTTAAAATGTTTGTAATTTCCCATGTGACTTCCCTTTTAACCCATGAATTACTTAGAAATTTCTGTGTTAATTTCCAGATTATTAGTGGATTTTCCAGATTGTCTATTACTAATTTCTGCTTGAATATGTTACAGTCAGAAAACATTATTCTCTTCATAATTTCAATTCTCTTAAATTTTTTAAGACTTATTTTATGGCCTGGAATATGGTTTATCAAGGTGCATATTTCTTGTGCATCTGAATAAACTGTGTAGTCTGCTGTTATTGGATAGAGGGTTCTATCAATACAAATTAATTCAAGTTGACTACTAGTGTTATTCATATTTCCTGTGTCTTTACTGATTTTCTGTCTAATTGTTTTATCAATTGCTGAGCAAAGAATATTGAAACCTCTAACTGTAATTATGGATTTGCTTAATTTTCCTTCTAGTTCTGTTAATTTTTGTTTCTAGTATTTGGAAGTTCTGTTGTTAGGTGTATACACATTTAAGATTGTTATGTGTTCTAGGTTGATTAGCCCATTTATCACCATCCAGTGTCCCTCCATATCCCTGTTCTGAAGCCTACTTTTATTTTAATATAGCCATTTCTACTTTTTTTGATTGGCATTTGCACTTTCTTTTGCTCTGCGTTGGTGTCTTTTGTACTTTTCATTTGAACCTAACTCTGTCCATATATTTAAAGTGGGTTTCTTGTCAATAGCATATAATAAGAGTATTGGGTTTTTAAAAATAAAATTTGAAAATTTATATATTTTAATTTGTGTGTTTAGAACATTTACACATGATGAAATTGTTGGTATGGTTAATGTTCATAATTTTTTATTTGTCTTTCTAAATTTCTACAGTATTAATCATCTTTATATTTAAAGCACATTGCACATAACATGAACATGATAGATGTTTATTAAGTTTATATATCTTAAATGATAGTGGTTTCAGATTCATTGTCTTTTTCAGTCTACTGTGGATTTGTCCTAAACAGAGTATCTCTAATATTTTCAAGTCATAACTTTTTCATATGTTATAAGTGAATAGAATAACTATTACACTTAATTTGTAAATAACATTTTATTTATTTACTTTCGAATACACTTCCCTTGTCCATGAAGAACAAGAGTAATATAGTAGCTATTCCCCAATCTATGAATATTCAATTATTTACCATTAACATGTTTACTGCATGTGATATTTATAACAATACTAATATGAGTCAGTTGAGGAAATAAAAACAGCATACATTTATAAATACCTTGGTATAGAAATCAGTAGCAGGATACAGTCATGAATGAAGGGAATCACTTATTCAATATCTGTGTCTTCTTTAGTTTCCAGTAGTATTATCTGTAGAGAACTTTGCTCTATAATAGATAATATGTGTAACATTTGAAAATGGTGCATTATTTCTAAGAAGAGAACATGATAATGTGTTAACATTAGCATGTTTGTAACAATAGTGAGCCTAGTGTTTTATTACCATCCGAAACATTATAATCCTTCCCCATGTCAAATAAAAGTTTAAGAGGGAGTCTTCTAAAGAGGCATGACTTTCTATCTTGAGAAGAATGCCAAAGGTAAACTGAGAGAAAAGAAAATGACAGGGGACCCTTAAAAACCATTGTAAAATCCTTGCAGATAGAAGGTGACATTAGTGAGAGAAGAACTTTTTGTTAATTAGGTTTTCAAAGGTCTTATTCCCACACTCAACATGAAACCCAATTGAGTTTTAAGCATGATGGTAATAATACCTAGATGAAACCTGAGAGTAAACAGTATCCCATTTACCCCAACCTGAAAGTTCAATTCTTCAATGGAGTACGGACTTTACTATATTGGCTGGTTCTATGAGGTTTTGTTTAGTTTCCTTGTGATTGGGAATTTTAGCAAATGTGGTACTCGTTACAGGCAGATATATGTCCAAGTCATGTCTCTGTGACTATTCACTTCTCATTCCACAAATGCTTACTGAGTGTGTTGGGCGCTGTCCAAAGTGCTGAATAGGCTTATTACTATGAAAAGGAGTTTTAAGAGTTGATACTGGAAATGGGGACTATTATTAATTGCTGTATGACAAATGTCCACACTCAAGCTACCTAGAATTCCTATAAGCCTACTGATGTCTTGGGAAACAATTTGCAAGACTCACAATGTATTTTTTAAAGGAATAAAACTTTAATAAAAACCAGAGTCATAAGGTGATTGGAGATTTACAGAAATGTACAGTTCCAGAAAAATACGCAGCTATTTAAAGAAATTTTTAACCTGTCATCATTGTCAATGGAAAAATATATCATTGAGATGTCATTAAGAGTTATTTCAAGAGTGCAGCAACTCAGCTAAAGATGATGCAACTTGAAATCACTGATGTTTTGAGTAAGGACATGGTCTTTGTTAAAGAGTCATCATTAGTTTTACCTCACTTAGGAAGATGAAAATGTTTTTCAAGTTTGTATGAAAGTTCCAGGCTGCCAACTATTAATGTTACCTGAAGCTGCTGCCCTTCATCCAAAAATAGGCTTATAAAAATTTCAATAATGGCCACTGAAGACCTAATAACACTGACATATTCACTATTCAATCTGTGGAAATACTAGAATGATTATAAATATATAATATCTAAGAAGCCATTACCCACGTGGTACAATCTCAGAATGATGTTCTGATTAAAGACACACAGCTCACAACAAAAAATCAATAATCTTCAACCATCAAAAAATAATAAATCCTGTCATTTGCACAAATATAGATGGAACTGGAGGTCATTATGTTAAGTGAAATAAGCCAGGCACAGACAGACAAATATTGCATGTTCTTACTTATATGTGGGGGCTTAAAAATGTACCTTATGGAGATAGAGAATAGAATAATTGTTACCAGAGGCTGGGAAGGGTATGGAGGGCCAGGGAGATGAAGAGAGGTAGGTTAATAGGTACAAACATACATTTAGATAGAAGAAATTCTACTGTTCAATAGCACAGTAAGGTGACTGTAGTTAACAACAATATATTTCAAAATAGCTAGAAGGGAATATTTAAAATGTTCCCAATACAAATAAATGAGTGTTCAATGTGATGAATATCCTAAATACTTGAATTTGGTCATTACACATGTATGCATGTATCAAAATATCACATATACCCCATAAACATGTACAAACATGTTTCAATAAAAAATAAAAACTGGAAAAAATTTCAAAATAAACTTGTCTCTTTTCATTTTTCAAACACAGTGAAAGGAGTAAATATGGCATAGCATTACTACTTTATTTACCTTCTGCTTTTCCCACATATTATAGATGTTTCCTTATTTCTTACTTTGGAAACTTTCACAAAACTATTTTCCCCAGCCCTGACAAGTATGTTGACATTACCCTCCTACCCTAGCCCTTTGTATTTACTCTGCATTATAAAATCTCAAAATCATCAGTCAGGAAAAATGGGAGAGGAGAATCTAAACAGGCAAGCAGGATTCTATTTAGAAGAAATAGAGGAAAGTTTAGGAATCTTAATAGAATAGTGATAGTTTTGCTACATGGGATCAATTTGTAGGCCCTTGCATACTAAGAGTTAGTAGAGTTATAAAGAAGCTTCATGGAGCATTTATTCTAATTCATGAATGAAAAACTTTGGTCAGAAAGGTTAAATGGTCTGCCCCAGATCAAATATTAATATTCATAATGAATCTGAGGAGCAATTGTCCCAACCACATATTCATTATTTGAGCACTGTACCCATAGCAGCAGTCAGCAAACTATAGACCTTGGACCAAATCTGGCCCACTTCCTGTTTTTGCCAATAAAGTATTATTAGAACACAACCACACTTACTTGTTTACCTATTATTTGGGACTATGGCTCACAAGGCCTAAAATTTTTATTATCCAAACATTTACAGAAGGCGCTTTTCAAAAGTAGGATCACTGTCAACTTGTGTCAAGTCCTTCAGTGCAAGAATACCTTACCTACGCCACCCCACTCAACAGATACACACACTTAAACAGCCACATTAAAGGGTTTTGTTGACATTTTTAGTAAGTCACACATTATTTGAGAAAGATAGTCTTTTTACTAGGGGGTAAAAATAGGAGTAATGTTGAGTGAAAAACCATTGTGGTCCCTTCAAAATAGCTCACATTTATTGAGTGCTGATCATTGTTCTGGCACAGTCCCTAGGTGCTTTACAATATTTACTCATTTAATACAGAAAATCTATAATTATCTATTATAGCATATTGAGGAAACAGAGACTACGGACATTAAGTAACTTGCTAAAGTATAGCTGTGAAGTGGCAGAGTCAGGTTTCAAATCCAGACACTGACTCCAGAGCTCACAGGCATAAGTTCTTTCAGAGCCTCTACAAATACTAAGAAAACCTTTGTCTTCTGCAATCTCAGCAAGCTAGGCAAGGCTATATTTGAATATCCAGGGCTAATTTGGAGTAGTCTGTGTTAATGTTTGTAAAGTATAAAATTCCTTTCAAGCATATGTTCAACAAATACTTCTTGACCATCTACTGCAAGCCAGACTTCTTTTTTTTTTTTTTTTTTTTTTTTTGAGACAAAGTCTCACTCTGTCACCCAGGCTGGAGTGCAGTGGCACGATCTTGGCTCACTGCAACCCCGACCTCCTGGGTTCAAGCAATTCTCATGCCTCAGCCTCCCGAGTAGCTGGGATTACAGGCGCCTGCCATCACGCCCAGCTAATTTTTATAATTTTAATAGAGACGGGGTTTCACCATGTTGGTCGGGCTGGTCTTAAACTCCCAACCTCTGGTGATCCACTAGCCTTGGCCTCCCAAAGTGCTGGCAACAATGGCGTGAGCCACCGCGCCTGGCCCAGACTTCATTTTATTAGCTCAAGATGGTCCTTTCCTTGACAGCTTTTAAAATTTAGAAGAACTTTCTTTTCTCGTAGGTTCAAGGGAAGAAGAAGGACACAAGAATCAAGAGTTTAGGGCTCTGGTCGGGTACGGTGGCTCGCGCCTATAATCCTAGCACTTTGGGAGGCTGAGGTGAGCAGATCACTTCAGGTCAGGAGTTCGAGACCAGCCTGGACAACTTGGTGAAACCCTGTGTCTACTAAAAATACAAAAATCAGGCAGGTATAGTGGTGCACACTTGTAATCCCAGCTACTCGGGAGTCTGGGACAGGAGAATCTCTTGAACCTGGAAGATGGAGGTTGCAGTGAGCTAACACCACTGCACTCTAGCCTGGGCAACAGAATGAGACTGTGTCTCAAAAAAAAAAAAAAAAAGATTTTAGGGCTCTGGTGGAAAATAGGATTATTACGTTCTGTTTGACATCAAGTGATTGTGTTGAGTGAAGAGCAGGCATATTGTGAAAATGAAAGGAATGTGGATTTTTAAAGCCAGAAAATAATGACTTTGAATTTAAAATTTAACTTTGGAAAAGTTACTACAAGCTCCATGAGCCTCAACGTTCTTTCTTTGGTAGTTTGGGATATCACTTCCCTGTGCTTTCCATAAGGTTAAGTGAGATTATGTATGTGATGAACTCTAGCACAAAGTAAGTAATTTATCTGGCACTCAGCATTCTCTGTATTTTCCTTGAAAACACTTCTCTTTATGTTTCTCATATTTAAATCCTAGCTCCTAGTTCGTTTTCCTCCTTGAAATGCCACCTACATTTCTTTATGGAAGGACAATGTCCCCTTGGTATGCAGGAGTATAGTGGCTGCCTTGAGGACCTTCTCACAGTTTTTCTTATTCTTGAAGTTATTGGTAAACCACTGAACAATGGTCACACATGGGTAATACATATAATTATAAGTTTATTATTTGTGATTTGTCTTCTCTATTACATTCATCTATGCACATTCTACTTCTGACTATGAAAATACCAACTCTTCAGGGCCAAGGACCAAATCTCTGCTTTGATAACTGGGGAAATTTGTGGATGTTTCACGCATTTATAGTAATAAAATATTTTAGAGGACTCGCTAAGGTTACCTTAAGTAATGTTGGAAAAACAACAGAGAGAAAAATCCAAGAGAGAAAAAAAGCCAACTCGGAGACAGTGGAAATAAGTTTTTTGGTTTTTTCTGTGTGTGGTTGTTTTTTGTTTGTGTGGCTTTTAGGGGGTTTTTTTTGGTTGTTTTTTTGTTTTGTTTTGTTTTGTTATTTTGCTTTTCTAGGAGCAAGAATTACAGCTCTGACATTTAATAGGAAAATTCAGCTTGTGTGTGTCACTCTGTATATCACTTCAGCCATAATGACTGTTTTTCATTATTTCTCTTTTCTTCTCTTCTCCATGGCATCTGTTTCTTCAGTTTTTGATATCGTATGGTACCTACACACTATCATTTCTTTGTATCTCTTTGTTTCAGTTTGCTATGGTCAGCTTTCTTGTTTCACTGGCCCAATTCCCCAGACCTCTGTGACTCACCTAGCCAGTCATCTCTGTTCACATTTTAAAAAAGCATTTGCCCAAAGCCACACCAGATGCTGTTATCCTGCCCAAATATTATCCACTTAAAATAGACGTCCATTGCTAGTCATTTTGGCTGTGACCAAGGGAATGGCATCCTGATGTACAAATTCAGCCACCTATATTTTCTAGGAACAATTTAAGCCCACTTTCCACAGCTAGAGGGAGGGGTGAGGACAAGAAGGTTGTGGCTAAATGATTGAAAAGGCAGCCAACAATTTAGAATCCATTCTAGGGATTATAATGGTTTATAAAGGTGATAATAATCCAGTGCAGGAAACAAGCAAATCAGTAATATAAAGGCTGATGTGAGACAAAAATCAGTCTTTTGGCTGCTAGCCTTCTTAAGAGGGACAGATTTTCTCTTCATTTCCCCCAGTAACTGTTCCAAAGTGTAGCAAATGATAGGCTAGCCATATGTTTGTTTAATATGTATTGAACAGCATGGGTTCTAGATTAAACCAAACATCTCCATATTAAAACCGCAATTACTATACTTCTCACTCTGTGTTAGTCTCAATGAATAGTACCAGTCAGAAAGAGGTTCAGTGTTCTATACCCATAGATTTGGAATATTTTCATAAGTCACCTTTAGTGAAAAATGTGTACAGGTCACACTTCAATTCAATTTGGTGCTGTTCTGGAAGCGATCCTTACGTAAAAAGAAAACTTAAGTCCAAGTTATGTGAGTTAGTTAATCATTAACAGAATTACCTTGAAAATTTATTTCGTTTCTTATATATCAGCAAATTATATGTGTAAGTTGCATATGTATTCACTGTTGTAAGGCTAGCCCAAAATGTTTTCACGGTCGAGAAAGCAAAACCACATGAATCTGCTAAAAGTGAGCAGCTTAGAGTTGGACACGAGTAACTGACAGTCCTTCCTGGGGACAATTTCAGCCTGAGCAAAAGACCTCTCTAGATTCGAGAGGTTTCAATTAATATAGAACTTGGAAAGGTCTGGTAGTATACAATATATAAAATATTTAAAACATTTGGACTTTATATCTTATGGCAGTGCGAAAGGAAAGAGATGCATTCGACCCTGTATATGGCAATGAGGCAGCAAACAGACAATTAAGAAAAATCTGAAGGCCAAATGTCAGAAAAAAGAGCATTAACCCTGAGTTGTTACATTTTAAAAATGTCCTTGGCTCACAATGAAGTATAAGTGCTAATGTGACCATTTATTTGTCTATTTATAGGAGGGAAAAAAAGCCCTGAGTTTCTAAAGTGTTTGAAAATAGATCTTTATTATTCCTGAAAAATAACAAGGAGCTGTTATTTTCACCCTAAGGGTCAAAAATAGGAAGAAATGTCCATTAGTACCCGTCAAAGCTTACATATGCACTATTCGCGTCTTGAAGGAAGAATTTGCATGCTGTATATTTTGCTTGGCAAAAATCAACATTTTCTCTGAGAGAGAAGTAAGTAATTATTATAAAGTGTTCACACTTAATGATAAAAGTAGAATATTCTAGGAATCCTAAAAATGTAGTTATAAAATAATTTGAAAGGTGATATGTCCTCATGTCCATCTTTCTTTTCAGTCTTGATCTTTTTATTGCAATGCCATTAAAATCACAAAGAGAAAGTCACTCTAAGTGTTGACCAAAAAAATCACTAAATACGTATTTATCAGGCTTGTAAGCAGCCACAAAAAATTGTTTTGTAATGAAATAACTATAAAATTACAGAATCATACATTATAATCAATATCTCCTTTTGTGCTTAACTGTACAGTAGCAAAGAAGTTTCAAAGGAATCTTTTCAGGGAAAAATAATCTTTCCCTGTCTGTGCTAAAAATGGTTGATTAAAAGTGTCCTTCATTTTATAGTCTTAAAAATACATATGAGAGAGTGGCTAAGAAATATTTAAACATTAGAGAAAATAAAGTGTTAGTATTTTGATAAATGTAGAGATCTCGTTGGATGGCTCTTTTGATGAGAGATCAAAACAACAGTCCTTGAGCTATGAAGCAATCTACTCTTGCTCTTTCAAGTGTCCTTCTCCAAGCACATTGCCTACATTTTGCTATAGTGTGTGTCATTTCGAGTACATTTTTACTACCATTATCAGGCACAAAGGTCAGTACATTACCTCTGCTTAACAATAGCACTCTCAGATCCCGTTCGTTTACCATCCTTGAAATTCTCTAGATGTTATATACATTGACTTTGGCTCCCGGAAATGTGTGTCAATGGGAACTTTTTATTATTATTATTATACTTTAATTCTGGGATACATGTGCAAAACATGCAGGTTTGTTACATAGGTATACACATGCCCTGTTGATTTGCTGCACCCATGAACCTGTCATCTGCAATAGTTATTTCTCCTAATGCTATCCCTCCCCTAGACCCATAACCCCTGACAGGCCCTGGTGTGTGATGTTCCCCTCCCTGTGTCCATGTGTTCTCATTGTTCAACTCCCACTTGTGAGTGATAACATGCAGTGTTTGGTTTTCTGTTCCTGTGTTAGTTTGCCAAGAATGATGGTTTCCAGCTTTATCCATGTCCCTGCAAAGGACATTAAATCATTATTTTTTATGGCTGCATAGTATTCTATGGTGTATATGTGCCACATTTTCTTTATCCAGTCTATCATTGGTGGGCATTTGGGTTGGTTCCAAGTCTTTGCTATTGTGAACAGTGCTACAGTAAACATACATGTGCATGTGTCTTTATAATAGAATGGTTTATAATCCTTTGGGTATATACCCAGTAATGGGATGGCTGAGTCAAATGGTATTTCTGTTTATGTGATGGATTATGTCTATTGATTTGCATATGTTGAACCAGCCTTGCATCCCAGGGATGAAGCCAACTTGGTCGTTGTGGATAAGCTTTTTGATGTGCTGCTGGATTCGGTTTGCCAGTATTTTATTGAGGATTTTTGCATTGATGTTCATCAGGGATATTGGCCTGAAATTTTCTTTTTTGTTGTGTCTCTGCCAGGTTTTGGTATCAGGATGATGCTGGTCTCATAAAATGAGTTACGGAGGAGTCCCTCTTTTTCTGTTGTTTGTAATAGTTTCAGAAGGAATGGTACCAGCTCCTCTTTGTACCTCTGGTAGAATTTGGCTGTGAATCTGTCTGGTTTTTGGCTTTTTTTGGTTGGTAGGCTATTAATTACTACCTCAATTGCAGAACTTGTTATGGTCTATTCAGGGATTTGACTGAGACCCACTTCACATGCAAAGACACACAGGCTCAAAATAAAGAAATGGAGGAATATTTACCAAGCAAATGGAAAGGAAAAAAAAGCAGGTGTTGCAATACTAGTCTCTGATAAAACAGACTTTAAACCAAGGAAGATCAAAAAAGACAAAGAAGGGCATTACATAATACTAAAGGGATCATTGCAACAAGAAGAGCTAACTCTCCTAAATATATATGCACCCAATACAGGAGCACCCAGATTAATAACACAAGTTCTTAGAGACCTACAAAGAGACTTAGACTCACACAATAATAATGGGAGACTTTAACATCCCACTGTCAGTATTAGATAGATCAACAAGACAGAAAATTAATGAAGATTGTCAGGACTTGTACTTAGCTCTGGAAGAAGCAGACCTGGTAGACATCTGCAGAATTCTCCACCCCAAATCAACAGAATATACATTCTTCTCAGGAGCATATCACACTTATTCTAAAATTGCCCACATAATTGGAAGTAAAACACTCCTCAACTATGCAAAAGAATGGAAATCATAATAAACAATCTCTCAGACCACAGTGCAATCAAATTAGAACTCCAGATTAAGAAACTCACTCAAAACCACACAACTACATGGATACTGAACAACCTGTTCCTGAATGACTACTGGGTAAATAATGAAATTATGGCAAAAGTAAATAAGTTCTCTGAAACCAGTGAGAACAAAGACACAAAATACCAGAATCTCTGGGACACAGCTAAAGCAGTGTTTAGAAGGAAACTTGTAGTACTAAATACCCATGGGAGAAAGCAAGAAAGATCTAAAAATAGACACCCTAACATCACAATTTAAAGAGCTAGAGAAGCAAGAGCAAGCAAATTCAAAAGCTAGCAGAAGACGAGAAATAACTAAGATCAAAGCAGAACTGAAGGAGATAGAGACACGAAAAACCCTTTAAAAAATCAATGAATCCAGGAGTTGTTTTTTTGAAGAGATTAACAAAATAGATAGACCACTAGCCAGACTAATAAACAGGAAAAGAGAGAAGAACCAAATAGATGCAATAAAAAATGATAAGGGGAATATCACCACTGATCCCACAGAAATACAAACTACCATCAGAATACTATAAACAACTCTATGCAAATAAACTAGAAATTCTAGAAGAAATGGATAAATTCCTGGACACATACACCCTCCCAAGGGAACATTTTCTTTTTAAAACAATGTAGTAAACAGTTTAGAATCCCACCTCTGGTTAAGTGGGATAGAACCAGAAGAGGGATAGAGCCTTGTGATTAAGTGGGAGGCTCTGGAGTCAGACTGCAGGAGTCATATGCTATCTCTACTGCCTATAGCTATGTAATCTTGGGAATTACCTAACCCTGTTTGTATATTATTTTACCAACCTCAAAAAAGAGGATAATAAGATGATAGGATATCCTTTCTAAATTTATGAAGGGTCTATTCAGGTAAAGCACTTCAAACAATATGTAGCACATAGTAGTAGCAAGCCACTTTTATTATAAAATCAGTATTCCCATACAGTTTTTTATCACCTTTTTGAGCACAACCATTTTAAATTACTTTTCCACATATTTTGAAGGATTTAAAAATCCCATTCTAGAGTGGCAACATGGTAAATTGGTAGAGAAAAAGTCTTTGTAATCAAAGATATTTGGTCATCTCTTACACCATGTGTAAACTTGGATAAGTTGTATAAACTCTCTAGACATCAGCTCTCTGTTTTTAACGTGGGGAATATAAATTGAGAAATGAATAATATAATGCATTCAGGGATCTAGTACAGTGATAGATGTTCAATAGACAATAACTATGGATTATGATTTGACTAAATTAGATTAAATCCAGAATTCTAATGATCACATAAAATACCAATGACTGAATTTAGAATGTTCAGGAAGTCATTGAACATTTAGTATTGCATTGGTAGTTTCATCAAGCATATTGTGTACACTTAAGTATTAAACATCAGTAGAAACTAAGGGCACCCTTATTCCAGCAACACATCATCACCAGTGTATTAATCTGGTAAACTCATGAACTGGATGAAATCCTAGCTCTCCTTAATCTACCTTTGTCATAACTGCAGCATATGGGCTGAATTTTGATGTGAGAAATCTGATACTCCCTAAAGTACATAAGCGCATATATATTGTGATCCTCTGTGTCCTGATCCCCTCCCTAAACTGTTTCCCTCAGCTGTCAAGAGCTGCCTGCCAAAGGTTATGTCACCTCCCAGAGGAGATATGTGACCAATAACTAGCTAATTCAGGGACTCAGAGGCCCCAGTCCAATTGTAAACTAGTGCAACCACTGTGGAGAACAGTATGAAGGTTCCTCAAACAATTACAAATGCAACTACATATTGTCCAGCAATCCCCCTACTGAGAATCTATCCAAAGCAAAGGAGATTGAAGAGACGTCTGCGTCTCATGTCTACTGCAGCTCTTCCACAATAGCCAATATATGGAATCAACATATACAAAATGGAATATTATTCAGCCATAAAAATGAATAACATCCTGTCATTTATGGCAACATAGATGGAACTGAAGGATATTCAGTGAAATAAGCCAGAAACAAAAAGTTAAACGCTGCATGCTCTCACCCATATGTGGAAGCTAAAACAAAGTTGATCTAACAGAAGTAAACAGTAGAACAGAGGATATTAGAGGCTGGGAAGGGTAGGAGAAAGGAGGAATAAGGAGAGGTTTGTTAAAGGATACAAAATTACATCTAGATAACAAGAATAAGTTATAGTGTTCTATGGCACTGTAGGATGACCACAGTTAACAGTAATATATAGTTTCAAATAACTAGAAGGAGAATATTGAACATTACCAACACAAAGAAATGATAAGTATCTGAGATGATGGATATGCTGATTACCCTGATCTGATCACTATACATCATGAGTATTGAAACATGGCTATGCTAATTACCCTGATCTGATCACTATATATTGAGTATTGAAACTATTGTACTCTATAAATATGTACAGTTATTATTTTTCAATTACAAATAAATAAATACAGTTCCCTTCCACTGCCTCAGTTTTTTGGCACAATTCTGAAGGGCCATCCCAGCTCCAGGGCTCACTGCAGGATCGACCGGGTCCTCTGTTGTAACCATATTGCAGATAGTATTTTCCTGTGCCATCCTTATTTTCCTGCAGCTGTATCTCCTGAGAACACTCCCCAGTAAATAAACCTTCTAAACACAACTCCTTTCCCAGAGAATACTTCTGGAGAACACAGTCTAAGGCTTCCTCTAGTTTGAAAGATTTTATAATAAAAAAGTGGAACATGAGCCAAATATTTATTTCTTATCTATCATGGCACAGCAAGCAATGGATGAATTCAAAGTGGAGCTGTTTTAAGAACTTGGTCGGCCCTTTGGAAGCCACAGCATGCCTCATAACAAACATATGAAAGCACACCCACATTCAACATTAATTGTTTACTGCAAAATTCCAGAAAGGAATGGTGTAATTTTGCTTTTGAAATTATTTAACTATGGTATAATTAATGATGGGCCATGATTTTTCAACAGAACTCAGAAATTCTTGCAAAGTGGGAACAATGTATCCAGCAAACTGTTTTCCAATTTAATAAAACTTTTATGAATACTAAATTTAATAATTAATGAAGTTGACATAATGTTATGTCTTGCAGACATTTAATTAAACATTTATTCATTTTGATTTTGTGGGTTCTTTTTTGTATTCCAAAGCCAATAAATTTAATTTCAAGGACTCAAATGTTATATGAAGGTCTTAGAATATCTCATAAGCCACTGAAAATGTCAAGGCCCTTGAAAATATCTGTATAGAAATCTAGCATACATTTACAAAATACAAAGCATAAACTTTTTCCTTTTTCTTATTAACTCTTATTTCTAGGCTGTGGTCAGGTAGATAAATGTTCAATGGCTTTAATGTAAATAGGTGTTTATTTAGAGCTCACTCAAGTTTGAGAGAAAGGAGAAAATGTACACAGAGGGAATATTTGAATACAAAACTGACCCAGGTTAAGCTGGGATCATTACCTTTCACATTTCCAAGGAAATGTTCCATGTCCTTAATCTTTCTCTTGTGCAGGTAGGCATAGCTGTGTTTTTAACCATGGACCATCATATGTGACTAGTCCTCCCTCCCCCAGTAAAGTGATATTTCACAAGGCTCTCCCAACCAGGGTGCATTAAGCTATAAGTATATACATTTAGTCATAAATCTTTGCATGGCACTATCTGCTATTAGCTTTAGAAAACTGGCTCTTTACATCAATTTTTCTTGATCTCTGAAAACATGAAAAAGGAGTAATAGATTCTGGCATGTGTATGTATTTTAATCCAGATGAACCAACCACATCTTATATTCACTATGTTTAATCATAAAAATCACCAAAGTTAGCAATGGAAAAGACTTACTACATTAGGAAATAGGTCCATTAAGCTTATTCAAGATAATAACGTTTTCAGTCATCTGAATTCACCCCCACTCTGTTTCTATAAGCTATGGAGAAATATACACCCATGGTATTTTTTCATTAATAAGACCATCTTTGAAACATTCAACATAGTGAAAAAACAACCCACAGAATGAAAGAAAATATTTGCAACTGTACATCATATCTCATGAAAGGTTAAAAACCAGAATACATAAGGAGCTCAAACAACTCTAGAGAAAAAAAAAAAACTAATAATCTGATTTTTAAATGGGCAAAAGGATGTGAATAGACATTTCTCAAAAGAAGATATACAAATGGCAAACAGGTATATGAAAAGGTGCTCAATATCATTGACCGTCAGAGGAATGCAAAAAAAAAAAACTGCAATAAGATCACCTTATCCCAGTTAAAATGGCTTTTATTCAAAAGACAGGCAACAGCAAATGCTACCAAGAATGTGCAGAAAAGGGAACCCTTGTACACTGTTGGAGGGAATGTGAATTAGTACAACCACCATGGAGAACGGTTTGGAGGTTCCTCAAAACACTAAAAATAGAGCTACCGTATGTTCCAGCAATCCCACTGCTAGGTATATAACCAAAAAAAAGGACATTATCATATTGAAGAGATATCTGCACTTCCATGTTTATTGCAAAACTATTCACAGTAGCCAAGATTTTGAGGCAACCTAATGTCCATCCTCAGCAGAATGGATAAAGAAAATATGCATTCACACAGTGGAGTACTGTTTAGCTATAAAATAGAATGAGATCCTGTCATTTGCAACAACAAAGATGGAACTGAAGGACATTATATTATGTGAAATAAGCCAGGCACAGAAAGACAAATATTGTATGTTCTCACTTACTTGTGGAAGCTAAAAATGCAAATAATTGAACTCATGGAGATAGAGAGTAGAATGATAGTTACCAGAGGCTGGGAAGGGTACTAGACAGGGGAGCAGAGGGGATGGTTAATGGGTACAAAAATAATACTTATACTAACTAAACTAAAGAGTTTCTGCACAGCAAAAGAAACTACCATCAGAGTGAACAGGCAGTCTACAGAATGGGAGAAAATTTTTGCAATCTACCCATCTGACAAAGGACTAATATCCAGAATCTACAAAGAATTTAAAGAAATTTACAAGAAAAAAATCAAACAACCCCATCAGAAATGGGGTGAAGTCTCAAAAGAAAACATTTATGCAGCCAACAGACACATGAAAAAATGCTCATCATCACTCGCCATCAGAGAAATACAAATCAAAAGCACAATGAGATACCATCTCACACCAGTTAGAATGGCTATCATTAAAAAGTCAGGAAACAACAGGTGCTGGAGAGGAGATGGAGAGATAGGAACACTTTTACACTGTTGGTGGGACTGTAAACTAGTTCAACCATTGTGGAAAGCAGTGTGGCGATTCCCCTAGGATCTAGAACTAGAAATACCATTTGACCCAGTCATCCCATTACCGGGTATATACCCAAAGGATTATAAATCATGCTACTATAAAGACACATGTATACGTATGTTTATTATGGCACTATTCACAATAGCAAAGATGGACAACTCAAATGTCCATCAATGATAGACTGGATTAAGAAAATGTGACACATATACACTATGGAATACTATGCAGCCACAAAAAAGGATGAGTTCATGTCCTTTGTAGGGACATGGATGAAGATGGAAACCAGCTTTAGCTTTTTCATAACTAAATAATATTTATTTGTGGGATTATTTTAAGGATAACAAGACAGCTTCTATTGAATGAAATCTTAGGTGTGTCAGGCACGATGCTACCCACCTGACTTCTCGCATAATTCCCACTTTTCTGGAAGGTTATAGTATAATTGGTCCTGATTTCACAGGTGGGGAAACTGTTGAGACCAAGATTACACAGATTAGATGCTTAAATATATTTAGCATATTATATATGCATTATCACATATAATATAAAAATGAGGATTTTTAATGTATTTTGGAGAATTAGAACTGGCATTTAGTTCAGCTGGCATATGTATTAGTCAGGGTTTCTCAGAAAAACAGACACAATAGGATACACATATAGAGATTTATTTTAAGAAATTGATTTACATAATTGTGGGAGCTGACAAGTCCAAAATTAATAGGGCAAGCCAACAGGCTGAAGGTGCAGCTAAGAGTCTTTCATCTGAAGGCTAGAAACTAAGGCAGAATTTCTATGTTGCAGTCTGCAGGTAAAATTTCTTCTTTTTTGGGAAACCTCAGTTTTGGCCTTCAGCAAATTTAATGAGACCCATTCATATTATGGAGGATTATCTGCTTTTCTTAACTGGTGGTAAATGTTAATTGCCACTGAAAAATAGCCCTAGAGTAATATCTACACAAGTGTTTGACCAAACAACTGAGTACCATGGTCTAGCCATGTTGACACATAAAATTATTCATAACCAAATATTTGATTTTTTAAAAAAATAAGTCCCATATTGTCCTATTTACATACCATCTCAGATATATTATTCAAAGCCAGATCATCTGATTTGAGAGTCCACAAGCTTATGACTCTGAAACATCACTAGAAAACATGTGACAATGCCTTGCACAGTGCTTGTACAAAATGAACAGTAAATAATTCTTGGTTGAATCTGAGTTCACATTAGATTCTGGGTAGTTTCTAAGAGGAACCTCAACCATGTTATTACTTATTAGTGTTTCTCTCAACATTCTTTCATCTTCCTTTACCCCTTTTTATTCCTCCTCATAATTTCTTCCATTGGTTTCACCACTATATTATTGAAAAGCTGTCTTTTAAGTTTTATTCTGAGCTTCCATATTTAAGATCTTCAAATCAAAAATCTCTCTCAAATATGCTGTCAGTAGAGACCTGTTCAAGATGGCAGGTAATTTTTATGTGCCTTCATACTTGTCTTATATCCTCTTTTCCATGAAATGCTCGTTCAGTTTTCTAGGTTAATCTATGTGTGAAATCAATATGGACAAAAAGGAGTATACACAAAGCAAAATGTGACTCCATGTAACATTCTAACATAGTGTTTAAAAGTGTGGGCTAAATAACTTAAGATCACTTCACTTTCATCAAGTCCCTGCTACGTAAGATTTCCCAGGAGCAAAATGATGATTATCATAGTAACGCAAATCACAGGACTATCCTAAAGACTCAGTGATATGATAAATACCAAATATGTAGAATGGTACATGGCAAATAAGAGGTGCTATGTAGATGAAGAAATACTTGTATAAAAGTATAATTAATGGGGTATAAAAAGACAGCTTATACATTTCTAGTTCACTCCTTCAGAAAAGCATCTTAAAAGATAGTAAGCAGCCTGAAAGAAGTAGCAGAGGATGACATCTGCTCTGCCCAATAGTTTTTAAAACAACTTCTTACAACACTGGCTTCCAAATGACATTCTATAGTCTGGTAGCAATCTGTGACAATGTTCTGTTTATTCTGATCAAAGGCAAAATGGGAATATTAAGGAGTGTGTGTATGTGTGTGTGTGTATGTGTGTGTGTGTGTAAGTTGCCGGCTCTTCATTTGTGAGAAAGACTCTTTTCATTCTGAGATTATAACCCTACTAAGCTTTTTGGTATTATATTTTGGTTTTTAATGATAAAATAATTAGATACTAGCTGGTGTTTTTTAAAATATTGTTATGTGGTTAATTTAAAGTTTGGCAACACTATGTCTATGGCCAAAACATTTTTTAAAATTATCCTGCTTTGTGAAATCAAACATCTGCAAATCACTGCCTGAGGAAACAATCACTTCTTCAGTCTGGCAGGAGCTCTAATATGACTGTGCAGTGATGAGGAAGGGGTGTGATATGTGAAGCAAGACTACAAAAGAGCAGACCATTTCTATGTGTTATACACAAACAGGTTAAAAGCATATTTTACTCTCAAGTACGAAGGGGAAATTCTCCACTTACATAGCACTTTACTTTTCTATACCAGAGTAACACATTACCACAAAACTAGCAGCTTAAAATAACACACACTTGTTTTCTACCAGTTTTTATGAATCAAGAGCCCAGGTATAGCTTAACTGGGCCCTCTCTTCGAGATCTTACATGGTCATGTCTTATCAGCTGGGTTGCGTTTTCATCTGTAGGTTTGACTGGGGAAAATTTTTCTTCTAGTTTCATTCAAGTTGTTGTCAGAATTAATATTACTTTGGTCTGTGTGGATGAAAGCCCGCACTGTTTGCTGATTGGAGGCTAGAGGCTGACCTCGGGGACCAGAGGCCATCCATAGTTCCCAGGAGCTACTCACAGTTCCCTGCAACTTAGGCTTCCTCGACATGACTGCTTGCATCATCAAGCCAGCAAGAAGACTCTCTCCTGCGTAAAGTCTCTAACCTCAGAGAAGGCCTAGTTCTTTTTGTAAGGGCTTTTACCTGATTCAGTCAGGCCCACCCAGAATAATTTCCCTCTTGACTAACTCAAAATCAACCTATTCGGCATCTAAATTGCATATCTGCAACAGCCCTTCACCTTTGCCATATTTACTAATGAGAAGTTTTATGCCTTGTCCATGCTCAAGGAGAGGGCATCGATTACACAGGGAATGAATATAAAAGTTCAGGGTAGAGGGGAAAGGGTCATGCAGGCTACCCCAGGTTTTGCATGCCATAGAAAGAATTAAATGTGTTTTAATGTGTGTTTAAAGGTAGCACTGGCAACACAGGGAGACCCTGTCTCTACAAAAAAAATTAAAAGATTAGCTGGGCATGGTGGCGCATGCCTGTGGTCCCAATCACTCAGCAGGCAGAGGTGGGAGGATCCCTTGGGCCCAGAAATTCGAGACTGCAGTGAGGTGTGGGAGGCACTGCACTGCAGCCTGCACTCCAGCCTGGGAGGCAGAGTGAGATCCTGTCTCAATGATAACATAATAAAAGTAGCACTAGTGGGGACAGAAGCATTAGCGCTAAGATACTCTGGATTCTAGCCTTAACTGCCACTTATTAGTTGATTAAACTAGACAGACTGCCTTGCACATTAAGTGTTTTACTTACAGAATGTGATAAATGCAAATCCTGAACTAAAACATTATTAAGAGTTCCATACAATGCCAAAGTGCAGTGATTATAGGATCTTCAACTGAGGCTTCAATATGTAAGAACAGGTAGTGTGTTCTTATGGCTGAACACACAGATTAAGTTTAAAGTGCTTATTGCTTTTATTTTTAAAATAATTTAAAAGATTATAACTAATCAAGAAAAACTGTATAGAGCCTTATAGGTTTTGTCCCCTTTTTTCAAATGGGCAAAATGTGCAGGAATGTGCCCTTGATTTTCAACTTCAGGCATATTATTCCCTTCAGAATTTGGATAAAGTTGAATGGGTCAACTTAAAGCCTTTGAATTGTTTGGATCGATGTTACTACCTATGCTCAAAGAAAAATGAGAATGGGAACATACATTAATTCATTGTAACTGTTTTTCCATATTTCTATAATGGAATGAAAGGAAATAGCATATTATTTCTTGTAGAATTACAAGACCCCTTATGTAAAACTGGCTTTATGAAAATCACATTGATTTATTCCTTGACAAGTTGGCATCTTTGAATTGCATAAATTGCTTTTCCAACCTCTGTGTAAATCTGGAGAATCAAGTGACACCACGACAGAATCTTGCTAATTTAAGTCAATATTTCCTTGTGAATAAATAAAATGCTAAGAGTTATGAAGCTCAGCTGTTCTCCTAAACTCTGCTGACACTTGAAATACATGACTAATTCCTCAAGGACTTTGTCCATAGAAGAAACAACTAGGGAAATACTTTACAATGAAGTGTTGATTTACTTTAAACTCTATTCTCTCACAGACACCTAGGAGAAAGCCTTTTTTCTTTTAATTTTATAGGTTCTTTTTCTCCACTGGTGAAATAGTAAGCAATAGATGACCCTCAAACTGACATTACACAATAGCTAGATGACTGAATCTGGCACTGCTGTAGTGAACTCATTTTTATACCACTCCTCTTCAAGTGCTGCTAGGATTGGTTTTGTATAGTACCTGAGCTTTCCATATTAAATTAAGAGGTATACACATTTCTTTCATCTTTACATTCTAACACAACCTTCATAAACTCAATTCACAGTGGTTGAGTTTAGAAGGTGCTGAGTCAGGCACTACACTCATCACTACAAGAAACCGAATAATTGGCATTTAATAAAAGAGTTTATAACTTTGCTGGCTTGAAGGCCTCAATACAAGGCTGGAGCCAGCAATCTAAGGTTGTTATTGAACAGCTAAGGTAGCATTACTATAACACTTCTTGCTTTGAGTCTGTGCTCACTACATTCTGTCAGTAATGCTTTAAGTTATAGTTTAATCCCATTTCTTAAAATTAACCACTTTTCTCTTTTCCCAAAACAACTCATTCTAGTCACAAAGACCTTTAAGTAATGAATGTATGAAAGCCAGTTTTTTGTGTGTGAATACTACTGTGGCGAATTTTATTTTCTTCTTTATACTTTTTTTGTATTTTCTGCTCTGTTAATAAGCATTGACTCATAAATAAAGATACTTTTTTCCATTTTGAAAAAATTAATTTGGGGCTATTTTCATTTGGCGATGGTATTTAAATGTCTTTATATGTCACTAAATTTGTTCTTGTCTTGGGAATTTAAAGTTCCACCTTGAGAAACCTTGAAGTATAGGAATATTTTTAGACCTTCCCTCAGGTTTTCTCATGCACTGTAGTCTTACTGATAAAAGCATATTCTTAATTTGTTTTTTCTTAAGTGAGTGCTTTTTATTTTCCTTTGTATACATGAAATCTTACTACAGAATTGGAGACAATGAAGCTATCTGCCTATCACCCTGAAGTTATTTTTAAGATGTCCAAATATTTTCCCATAAAGAAATTTTTGTCGGCCGAGAGCTGTGCCTCACACCTGTAATCCAAACGCTTTGGGAGGTTGAAGAGGGCAGATCACGAGGTCAGGAGATCGAGACCATCATGGCCAACATGGTGAAACCCCATCTCTACTAAAAATACAAAAATTAGTGGGGTATGGTGACATGCGCCTGTAATCCCAGCTACTTGGGAGACTGAGGCAGGAGAATTGCTTGAACCCGGGAGACGGAGATTGCAGTGAGCTGCGAGCGCACTCCTGCATTCCAGCTGGGGGACAGAATGAGACTCCATCTCAAAAAAAAAAGAAAAAAAAAGAAAAAAGAAAAATGTTTGTAAAACATAAGTTGCAAGATAAAGATGAGAAAGACTTTAATGTGGTGTCCTAGCAATGAAGTGTTAAAAGTGACACAGAAGCAGTTGTTAAAATAGTAGATGATAGTGAATGTCAGAAACTTTAAAAGAAATCCAAACATTGCATATGCATTGTTGGTGGAACATAAAATGGCATGGCTTCTCAAAGAAACATCAGTTTCTTATAAAACTAAATAAGCAATTACTATGCAACTCATGGGCATTTATCCTGGGCGGGGGTAAACCTATGTTTACATAGACCTGTACATGAATGTTCAAAGAAATTTTATTTCTAATAGCTAAAGACTGTAAGCAGTCCAGATGTCCACTTCAATGGGAAATGGATAAACAAACTCTGATACACCATTTCATGGGCTAGTACTCAGTAATAAAAAGGACAAAAAACCATCAATACACTTGACAATTTGGATGTATCTCAAGAAAAGTATGCTAAGCAAAGGCTAAAAGAAAAAGAAAAAAATCTAAAAAAGGTTACATATTAGATGTATTTATTTATGTAATTTTTAATGACAAAATTATAGATACGGAGAGCAGAGCAGTGTAGCCAGAGGTTAGGAACAGGTAGCTGGGAGAGGTGGGGAAGAGAAAAGTGAATGTGGTTAAAAGGACAACATGAGGGACCCTTGAGGTAATGGAACAGTTCTGTGTCTTCATTCTAGTTTAAATTCACAGAGCTACATGTGATAAAATTGCATAGGACGAAATAAACTCACACATAAACACACACACAAGTACAAATACAACTAAGAATATCTAGACAAGATCAGTAGATTTTATTGCTGTCAATATTCTGGCTCTGAGATTGTGTTACACTTTTGCAAGATGCTGCCACTGAGAGAAACTGGATAAAGCCTGCTTGATATCTCTCTGTGGTATTTCTTACAACCATATGCAAATCTACATTATAATAAAATAAAGAGGTTAATTTTGAAAATTCGGAAGTTTTACAGTAAATAACCAAAGGACTAATTTAAAATGTCCTTGCAAACCTTGAAGTATAAGAATATATAGAAGATAAGTACCTGCCAACAAGAGGAGGAGAAAAGCTTGAGAGGAAGGGGTACACTTGAGCTCACAATATGCTCATACTCCAGAAACATGGTACACTGTTATGACACACACAACATGAAAAATAGCAAATATTAACAGAAAAAGGTCAATGACTCAGAAAGTCATAAACGTAAATGCACAAAGAATTCAAACATAACCATTAATGTTTTAAAAACTTAGTTATTAACTTCTATAATACACACAAAAATATAGTTGAAAACTTTTGCAGTATTAAGACGAGTTTTTGTTTGTTTGTTTGTTTGTTTGTTTGTTTTGAGACAGTCTCACTCTTATTGCCCAGGCTGGAGTGCAATGGCACGATCTCTGCTCACTGTAACCTCTGCTCCCCAGGTTCAGGCGATTCTCCTGCCTCAGCCTCCTGAGTAGCCAGGGTTACAGTCATGTGCCACCATGAAGGGCTAATTTTTTTTATTTTTAGTAGAAATAGGGTGTTGCCACGTTGGTCTGGCTAGTCTTCAACTCCTGATCTCAGGTGATCCACCCACCTCAGCCTCCCAAAGTGCTGGAATTACAGGCGCGAGCCCTGTCGTCCAGCCAGGACAAGTTTTAATAGGGATTACCACATAATCCTTTTAATGAACTAAAACAACAGAAATTTATTATCTCACTGTTCTTGAAGTGCTGGCCAGAAAAACAAAATCAGAGTCACTGGGTCAAAATTAAGGTGTCAGCTAGATCACACTGCTTCCCAAAGTTCTGCGAGAAAGCCCATCCCATTTTTCTTCCAGCTTTGGATAGCAACCCCATGGTCGGGCTTATGGCTGCATCATTGCAGTCTCTGCCTTTGTGGTCCTGTCTTTTCTTTTATCTCTGAAATCTTCCTCTGCCTCTCTCTTACAAGTATAACTGAGATCACATTTATGGTCCACTCGAGAACACAGGATAATCTCCCCCCTCTCAAATTCCTTAATTTAGTCACATCTGCAAAACTTTTTTTTTTTGTTGTTCTTGGCCATATGAGGTCACATTCATAATTTCTAGGATTAAGACATGAATATCTTTTGGGAGACCATTTTTTAGCCTACTAAATAAGCAATTTTATTCCAATTAATTTAAAAATTTAATTAAAATATGGCCAAATTTTTAGAAAAACACAGACTACCACAATGAACACAAGAAAAGACAGAAAATATGACTTGTCTTATTTCTTTTAGAGATTAAATATGTTTTTTAAAACATTCTCATGAAAAAAAAAAAATGTCTGGCCAAGGTGGCTTTACCCCAATGATTTCTTCCAAACATAAGAAGTAACACCAATCCTACACAAAATCTTCCAGGTAATAAAAAAAGGACACATCCTAATTGATTTTATGAGAGTAGGATAACATTAATACCAAAATCTTAGTACAAAAACAAAAGAAAGAAGTATTAACTTCAATCATTTTCATGAATGCAGTTGCAACAACCATAAATGAAATATTTACAAACTGAATCCTGCCAATGACATACATGCCATCGGAGATATATATATATATTCTTCCAATCACATACATAACAACAGCTAACATGTATTGAAAACTGACTTTATACTACGTACCAATGTTGTTACGCTTTACATGCATATTCTTGTATAATTTTTACCATTAACTTATGAATTAGGCACTATATTTAAACCCATTTAGCAAATAAGACAACTGAGATTGGTGAGGTTAAATGGATTACATTTATACATTACATTAATTAATGGCATAAATAGATTCCACTAAAGAGAACTACTGGAAAAACTCTGGAAGCCTTCCAGAGATGTGAATGTATCATTTCAAGGAAGAGAATGTGACTTGGGAGGGAAAGTTTGTGGTCTAAAACTTGGATCTAAGCCATCATCATCTCACTCCTAACTAACTATCCTTCTTCCATCATAGCCTGCAATCCCATAATGTATTTTCCCCCATGGTGAAAAGAATATGTCTGTACATTACAACCCAGATATTGTCACTTTTCTCCTGAAAACCCCTGTCAGCTTCACATTGCACTTGAATGCCTTTATGATGGTTTACAAGGTCCTACACACTTGACCGCATATCTTACTCCTACTTCCATATCTCATCACACTACAGCCAAACTGACCTCCTTGGTGTTCCTCACACATGCTAGTACGGTCCAGCCTCCTTGCCTGTGCACTGGCTATTCAATCTGCACAGAACATGCTTCCCACTGATATTGTAGATCTCCCTCCCAATGGAACCTTTTCAACTTCTACCATTGTCACTTTTCAGCAAAGTGTACCCTGATCTCTCTATTCAAACATAATCTCCCAAGCCTAAGGCACCCCTTTTCACCCCATCCTTATTTGTTTCCATAGCACCATCACTTCCTAACATACTTTTAAATTAATTTGCTTAATATGTTTATTACCTATATCTGCCCAGTGGAACTGAAAGTGCAATAGAGAAGAGATTTTTGTTATATCCCCAGCTCCTATGGGAATGCCTATTTCATGTAAATACTCAGTGGATATTTGTGATGAATTCTTCAACCGAAAGTTCAGGCATATGAAAAATGAATCTGTATTTGAGACTGATTGTTCAGAGGACAGGACATTCAATGGCTCCTCCATAGTTCTGTCCATTTGTTTTAAAAATTTGAAATTGGATAACATTGTATTATATCTTCATGATTGCTGTCTAGATCCATAAGCTATTTGCTTATTTCAGTATTGATTTCTTCCAAATCCTATACCAAAGTCGCTTTTCTGAACAAAAATCTCTAGTTTCTTAATGAAGCATTATTACCATGATGATTTTTATCAGTCTGACCAAATGTCCATACTAACTGTTCAACTTCACACCACAGATTGCTGTCAACTGAAATCACTGGCCTAACAGTATTCAGAGTCTCAGTCATCTTTAAAGAAAGCGATGGAAATGTATTTGATGTGGGACAGTTCTTGCATATAATGGACTTTTTTATCCCTTGATGTTGTATGCCGTGTCCATCAATGTCAGACAAAAATAGTCTGACCTTGAAATATTTGGTCCAGGTGCCACGGATGTACTGAATCAGATCAATCAAATAGCTGATTGGATCATTGTGTGACAATCAGTTCTCAAGATGACCCAAGAAAAGACATCATGGGACAATGAGTTCTCTGACTACATAAACCATAACTATAGATTACCTTATGAAGAAATCCTGATGACCTATATACAAATTACCCAACAGACTATTCTATGATAGCGTGTTCTGGAGCAATACAGATGACATCCATATTTTTAATTCTGCTAAACATAGTGTCTGTAAAAATAGATGCACACAATAAATAGCAATAACAAGCAATATACATGTTGAAACTACAGATGCTGAGAAAACATATAAAATACATTTCTTATGCCTTAAGTTTTTTAAAGCTCAGTTATATAAATTATTTTTCTACAACATGATATATAACAATTTGTATATTATGGTATATTATTAGCACAATATGAAGCTGATTAAAGCACTCAGCTGATGGTTTTTGCTAAAATTTGCATCTAACTTGAGTATATTTTAAAACCATGCCACAGTAAATAAAAGTAATACTCTAGGATTCAGCAAAGCTTTCACTGAATTAATGCCATGTCATATAAAATAGAAGACTACTCTCTTTGAATTATCACAAAACCTCATCATATGTAAGCTATGTACTTCTCTAACGACCTGGCAAAAGTGATTTAGACTGGGAAAACTTCCAGATACTTTATATTGATCTGATTCCAGCACACCTTTTCTTTTAGTGTATCTGAGGAAAACAGTCTTCCGCCTACTAGTGTTCATTAAACATCTTCCTCTTAAACATATCTAGTCGTACGCTACACTTGGCTAAATGGTTTTGATATGCATTTGTTTTTTCACTCACTGTATGTTTTTGAGCCCTGCTAACTGCTAGGTGTTTGCTCTGGATGCTAAGAATTCAGCAGTAAACAAGATAGCCTAAATTATACTAGAGAAGAAAATGTTTTTTAAAATGAAAATAAAATTACAGATTATAGTGAGTTGGAAGATGAATAAGATTACATACTACAGTACTTGGAAACAAGCTTTGATAGGATAAGGAAAGCCTTTTCTCTTACCCCGAGTCACCTGTGAGGGCTAAATCCTAATTAATTGATGAGGGTAGGCATTTCAGTGAAGGCAGAACTTTAACTTCTAAATCATCATTCTGCTATTTACTTTCAAAAACAATTTTTTACCCCCTTAAGCATGAAGGATTACCATGAATTACAGAATTACAGAATATTAGTACTGGAAGCCACCTTCAAGTTTATCTACTGTTTTGTTCTATCTCATTTTAAAGATGAGATACCGAATGCCTGGAGAGCAGAGTTTTATGAAAATTTGCCAATGTTAATCTGAAGTAGAGCCATGACAAATGTTGGGATCTCTTGACTCCCAGCTCAACGTTCATTCCTCTCACACAGAATCTAGGTATCCAGGCTAGCATTCCATCGATAGGAAAACCTTAGACATACTGCCCAGATAAGCGTTAGGCTAAGGATAACCATGTTTAGCCCCTACCCACTGTAATATTACGTTTCTCATACATGGTACCTTTTCTCCAATGAATTCAAAAACATTCTGGCAAGTGATCACATTTATATTACTACTTAAAACACCCCTGTGGCATAAGCAGAAGTTATTTATTTCTGAAGTTTACGAGCTACCTGGGATGGCAAAATAGGCCACCTGGTGCCTATTAAAATCAAGTCAGGAAATTCATTGTAGATAAAGGTAGAAACCAAATGATGGATATAAGCAGCTATATGATATTTACACAGTAACATGACATTTTAAATTGTTCAGGCTGTTTTCACTATTGGCATAATTATTCACCCACTGAAACATACATTCAATTCTTCCTGCTAAATCAGCTAGATTGTGGACCTTATTTTCTCAAGCATAAATAGATAGACAGATGATAGATAGATGATAGGTAGGTAGGTAGATAGATAGATTGATTGATAGATCGATAATAGATAGAGAGATAGAGAGATAGAAAAGATAGATGGAGAAAAGATAATGCCTGTTTTTCTGTGTGGGTGGGATCCATGGGGATATAAGGAAAACTTGTGATGACTGAAAAGGAATTGAGAAACATACTCACAAATCTTGAAGAAATAATTAGTTTCTTCCATCAGTCACAAGGTATGTAAATGAATCATTAGTTGCACCAGTTATTTATGGCTAATCAGTTGTTTACTAATTAGTCATGTCCATGCAGTGTCCATTTGTGTCTTATCAGCTGTTTAATATTTTTATACTCTCCTGGCTATTAAAATGAAAGTCAAACTGTGCTTTGACATGTAATTCTACCTGCTTTGTCTTATGTTTTGGTAACACTATATTCAAGACCATTTATGTGATTGGAAAACAGTGTAGATAAAATTTTATGCTGATAAGTAAACTTGAACTTCAACTATTGGAATATAAAATGAGGGGATGAGAGCACAAGAGATTGGGGTTAATTTTACGAGAAAGGACATTGGATGAGGGAGAAATATTTGTAAAGACGCTTGGTTTATTAAAGTTTCGTGTTCAGAGGCATCTTTTAATTTCTACTCGCGCTGTCGATTCTTGGTGGCCGTTATCCCCCAGAGCAGTGGGGTTTGGCATGCTTTCTTTGAACTTGCCGGGGATTCTGTTTGAAGGGGATTATTTGAGTTTAACAACTGGGAGCAACCCTGCCTCTCTGCAGGAGGAGAGAAGAGCTATTTGTTTGACCAGCTGAGAGAAATGTACACAGAGGCAAACCTGTCAGTGCCACTGGGTCCCAAGGCCCTCAGTAGGATACAGAATAACAGCTGTTTGCTACAGTGAACAGATCAGAGGATTTTTGTTTAATAAATTGGTGCCCTTCTTTTATTAATATTTTTAATGGAGTCAGGCTTCATGTCCTGCTGTGACCCTTTCTACTTACATTTTTAGGGGTAATCAAACTGGCCAATAATCTAAGCCATGAGTGGACAACCTTGGAGGTGGGGGTGGGTATTAGAAATATTAGAAGGCTCAGACTATATATGGGCAAAAAGAAAAGGAGGAAAGCAGCTACAATAACTCCTCTGAAGCTAAAGAATCATAATATATGCAATAGTGTAATTTTTAAACGAGTCTTCATTGCCTTGTTTGTTGTCATTATTTTTAAACAAGATTCTAAAATCTAAGGCTACATGTCCATAAAGGGTTATTCATTGAAACAGAAGTGGGAAATTGCATTAGAAATGTATTGTATTATGAATGCAAGAAATATACTGTCAACAATTCCATTCACATGCTTTGTCTGTTTTCTTCTGTGTTGCAGTATAACACGTAGAAAAACACACAGAACAAGCTTACAACCAAAGGAATTTTTCCAACATGAATAGCCCACGTAACCATGATGAAAATAGCTGGTACCCTGACAATCTCCCTTTTGTTCTCTTCCTATTAGTAACCCTGCCCTTACTCCCTAGAAGTAACCGCTCTCCTAATGGCTAACACCAAACTTCAGTTCTGCTTGCTTTTGAAATGTGTAGAAATGAAGTTATTTAAGTATGTATGCTTTTGTATTTGACCTTTTTAAGCATTCTGATTGTGAGATTCCACAGTGTTGCAAGTAGCTGTCAGTCATTTGCTTTTTTTAAAAAAAATTATTGCTGAATAGGATTCTATTATAGGACTATTTGGAAAAAATTATTTTATCCATTGTAACATTGTTAGACATTTTAATTACTCCACATACTAACACATGTAACACATGACACTGTTGATAATTTTGATTTTAACCATTACAGTGAGTAGGTTACGACACTCAATGAATGCCTTTTCTCATTAATAATCAGAGAAACAGTTTCTCTGATTAAATGCCTAGTCAAATATCTTGCCCTTTTTCTTCTATTGGATTGACTTTTTTCTAAATTATTCCTAGGATATCACTATATATTATCTGTTTATTATATATGTGAAAAATATCTTCTCTTAGTCTGCATCTTGCCCCTTTGTCTTTCCTTATTTCTTTCATTGAACAGAAATTCATATTACTAAAACCTAATTAGTATAATTTTAAATTAATCTAATTTTTTATGTCTAATGTATTTTGTGTCTATTGCAGAAATTTTTCTTCTGTCCCAAGATTCTAAAATTATTCTGTTATGTTATTTTCTAAATTTGTTTTACCTATAACATTCTGATGTAAAATTATTCTGGAAGTGATTGTTTTATGATGTGAGATAAGAGTCAAATTCATTTAAGAGTTTTCATTTCCTACTGCTCTGCTGCACACTCTTGTCATAAATCAGCTCTCTCTGTATCCGTGGGTCTCCTGGCCTCTGCTGTGTTACACTGGCCAATTTTCCTATCCATAAACCAATGTCAGTTTTAGTTAATGTAGCTTTAAATTAATCCTTAATATCTGAAAAAGTGAGTCTTTCCCCTGGCCCCCTTATTCTTTGTCAAGAAGAGTTTAGTTATTCTTAGCATTTGCAAATAAATTTTAAAGTCAACTTATCAAGTTCCAACAATACACACAAACAAACAAAAATTTACATTTTATTGGAATTGCATTAAATTTAGAAAATAACTTGCAGAGAGTTTACATCTTTACAACATCGAATCTTTCCATTGATAAACATGGGGCAACCCTCCATTTATTTAAGGATTCCGTTTCTCTTCAAAATGATGTATATTTTATGTGTAGGGGACCTATACATTTTTATTGTATTTATTTTGTGCATTTAAAAATGTTTGCTGTAAGTTATTTGTTATTTTATCTTCTAGCATTTGTGAAAAATACAATTTATTTTTATATATTTACCTTGTATCTAAGAACCTTGCTAAATTCATTTATTGATATTTCATCTTTGTATATACAAAATTATATATTCTTTTATTTATTTAATAATATGTTTCTATCTTTTTGGCATCATTAAATTTTAACTTTTACTAACAAATGTGCTTAAGGACATACATTTTCTTCCAGGAATGTTTTCAGCAGCACTGGATGAGTTTTGATACATGGTATTTTTTAATTTTCTTCTGTTTCCAACTGTGTTCATTGATAGTTCTTTATGCCTGGGTTATTTTCTGTTTTTTTTTTTTTTTTTTTCTTTTTGTTATTGATTTCTATATAGTTATTCTTTGTCTATATCCTTAATCTGAACTGGCCTGTGCCTTGAGGGTTCCCGTTTCTTGTAACACTTTTCCCTGGCCTCATAAGTCCTGAGAAGACTTTTTCTGATGTCATTTATTTTTTGTCTGGTCTGAGCCATATTATGGGCCATTTCAATGCTGCACACATTAGGTCCTTGTAGTCGGCTGTCTGCCAGCCCTGTGCTACCTACAATGTATGTTTTTCCTCTCGAGTAGTCCTAATGGAAAATGTATTGACTCTATTATGATTTCTAACTTCATCTGGGTCCTCAGTGCTGCGCAGCATGCTTTCTATTCTCTCCTTATATTTTTTTCATGTGGTATGACTCACAGCCTCTGTTCCAAACTTTCAATTCTAGAGCCACCAAGTCTTCCTCCTTCTCTTCTCCCTAAGTATAAGACCTACCCTGTTCTACTGGGCAGATCAAAGTTCTCCAGTTTAAATTCCTTCAAATCCCCTCTTCTCCAGCTGAGATGTTTTGGGCACTCACCTAAATTTCCACTATAAATGTATTATAATCCTTCCTCATTATCTCTTCCTTTGCTCCATCTTCAGAGGAAGCACATTGCATTCTTTTCCCAAAGCTAACCTTGCTGTCATACATTATTTTATGACATGTTTTTTCACAACCCCTCTAACTTTAAGATTTTCTTTACTTTTGCTTAAAAAAAAAATCCCCTTATAATACTTCTCTCACCAATATTGCTATTATACATAGAATTTATCTTCTAAGCCAGCTCTTCAGGGGATTTAGCCAGTCCAATCCAAATTCACACAAATCAGAACCAAAACAGATTATCACTGCTCCCTTTATGCTTCATGAATTGTAACACTGCATAAGACACTGCTTTATTCCAACTTACTTATCTCAGTTGATGGGTGAAATTGTGACTCCATCATAGGCCGTGTTGCTAAAATCCCAGTCAGAAGTACAAGCCCTAATTCCCTCTTGATATTCTGTCCTCAATATTTAAATACTTATTTATTTGGAAGACTTTTCTTTCCAAACATAGTAAAGTAGATAAGTGTTTAAGGAGGCCTATGAATTACTTTTCCCTATAATCCCATTCTAGAATAGTCTTTGTAAACAATAGAGAATTGAAATCGTTAAAAATATCAGGAAATCCTATAATAAAAGAAGGTATGAATAGTAAAAGCTGTTTATTTCTCCCTAAAGATTGTGGCCTGTGATTATTTTTATACAATATTTGTACTTCTAATTATGTCTTGTGCTAATATTATAATTATTTTCCATTCTCTGCTCATACCTTGACTACTACTCAGAAGCATGTTTAGTGACAGCAGGAAAATGTTGGAATTAAAGATCTAAATTATGCTCATAAAGCTCATAGATAACCAAGAACTTGGAATCTCACTGATGTTTTCCACATTCAAAGCAGCTTTACTCACCCTCACACCTTTCTCATATTATTTGATAATGACCATATATATTATGTATGTGGATGTACTACTTTACTAGAAATTATTATGGTAACATGTCAGATTTACCCAACAACTTTCTCTCTGAATCCTTTTTCATTCATCTCTTAACAAAAAATCCTTAGGAAATTTGATTCTTATTCTTAAATCTAAAATTTCAGGTTTCATTTGTGTCCTGGAGGAATCTAAATCCATTTTAACATATAGTTTTCAAAGTAAAATCCATTTAAACCATCCAAAAAGTTTTAATTTATGTTTATAATAAATTTTACATTATGATAAAATGGAGATGGGTGGGGCTTGAGGGCATTGAATTGGATATTCTCCAAGGCCTCTTTCAGCTTAAATATACTTGGATTTTGAGGAAAAAAATTACTATTGCCAACTCTGACATCCCTGGAAAGAATAAACTGCTTTTAAGTATGTGGCAGAGTAATCTTTTGAATGTATTTTAACTTGTTCATTAATTTACTGAGGGAAAAATAATCTTTATATATTAGAGAAAGTGATCTTCTGTTTCCTGCAATCAGATTATTATCTATAATGCCAACTCTTTAATATGTTTGTATAGCTGTTTAAGGTTTATGAAGAGCTTCTCATGGGCATTTAATCATCACAACCACCCTATAACAGATCTACCCTGAGGAAGGAAAAAAAAAATTAAGATGAGACTGCAAAAGCATAAATGATCTAGCAAAATCACGAAGTTCCTAAATGGTGGAGTTGGTACACAGAGAACTTTCTGACAAACATTATTACTGCAGTCTCTACGTAAACATCATCCTGATGGATTCTTTTTTCTACCCCTAATATACATACCAGAAATGTGTTCACTTTAAAATAATCTGTTATAAATATAATTTAATAAATATATTTTCCTTGTCAAATAATAGTGAAGAAAGAAATTCAGCAAAGTGTACAGGCCTACGCCAAACATGGAAGACTTGGTGGTAGAGAAGACTAGTGTCATTGAATGGCTTATAAGCATAACCTTATTCAGCCTAAAATCCCAAAAACCATTACTGCCCACTAAGAAAGTGAAATGGTCCTTGGAAATTTTAAACCACTCTTTCCTTATGAGATGAAAATGCTCATTGGCACAAATTTATCATCAAGGTCAATTTAATCCACATTAAGAAGAAACTGGGGAATAAACCTTGAGAATGACCATGCTAATCATTCCCTTGACAAGATGAGGAATTCAAAACTTATCTTAAGTTTTGAATTTAACTTAAGTAACTCATCACTTACTTCACACTGATAAGGTCTATGCTATGCGGGTTACTGCAGGGCTGATCTTCTAAGTCAAGCACAACTATTTCAAAATGTTTTTTTATCGCTTCTTTGCTTCATTTGAGGATGCAGGTTAAGATGCTTTATGTACTTCTCCTGATGAAGCACATGATGTTTCTGATCATCCATAAATGTATTAATAGATGTTCATCTTTTCTCACATACGTATTATTCCTTGTAGAGTTAGCTCTTCCGTAGTCAATGCAGTGGTAGACTCAACAGATGATTTTGTCTTCTTCTTAGATTGTTCCAGTTACTGAGGTCTAGAAATCTAGAAAACAACAATAATGTTCGTTGGTACTATCAAAATTAGTCTTTTTTGTAGTAAGTCCAGCACTACCCTAGTATATTCTGCCATACATTATGAACCAAAACTGTTCACCAGAACATAAAACAAATAACGTAGAGAGAAGTCCAGCAGAGTAAACCGTGTGCAGAATATCTTTGGAATAAGCTGATGAGAGAACTCATTGATTGAGAATGCACAGTCTGCCACACTAATGTTCATAGCACATACATACATAATATATATAATACATATGTATTTTATATAATATATAAATACATTAAATATATTAAACATTTAATCTAGTTAAATATAAACTATATTAATAGACAATATGTTATATTAATATATTATGTTGAAGTTATAAAATATATCTAAAATACATAAAATATATATGAAATATTTATTTGCACATATGCACAAATTTCTTACCTTTTAAAGTCACTATTGAATCAACTCAAATTAACCAATCTATACTCAACTTTTACTATGTTTTGAGGCCCTGAATTGGAGCCTGGATTATTGCAACCATTTTTACTAACTAGTCTCCTGTGTCTATTCTTGTGATAGCTAATTTTATGTGTCAAATTGGCTGGGCCACAGTGCTGAGCTATTTAATCAAACATTATTCTGGGTATTTTTATGAGGTCATTTTTGGATGAGATTGGCATTACGTATATATTTTTAACTGACAAAGTTATATGTATTAACCATGTTCAACATAGTTTTTGAAGTATATGTGCATTGTGCAATGACTAAATCTAGCTAATTAACATATTCATTACCTCACATGGTTATCATGTTTGTGGTGAGAACACTTTATATCCATTCTCAATATTTTTCAAGAACACAAAATATTGTTAACTACAGTCACCATGTTTTTTCTAATGGTGGCTCTTATAAGCAATGCTGCAATGAATACCTTTATACATCTTTTCTTGTATGTTCATATGAGAGTTTGTCTAGGTATACATCTAGAAAATATTGTCACTTATTTGTGTTAGCAGTTTTACTGGATATTGCCAAATTATTCTTCCATGTAGCTGCACCAATACCTACTGTCACCAGCAATGTATGACAGGTTTTAATCCTTGCAAATGCTTAACTCCTTAATCTTCAGATTTTTGTAACTGGTAGATGAGGTTGAATATCATGTTGTATAGACATCCTTCTGATCATATACCAAGACTCAGGTTGGGGATTGGCTCTCTTGGGACATTTTGGCCGGTCTTATTCTTTGTGTTCCCTTTCCCAACTCTAGCAGAGTATATAAAACAGTATTTTGAAATCATTTGTTTTCTCTCCTACTTTACCTACAAGAGTGTGATCTCGTCAAGGGTTGGTATCTATTCTTGTTTGCCTTCAAGTTGCCAGATCACACAACAATGGCAAACACATGAGTATATGATCAATAAATGTTTAAGTGAGCAAAAATATAATAGTGAATAGTTCCAGGCTCAAAACAGGTTTGGGGCACATTTTTGAATAACAGGGCATTAGAGAATGTCAGGATTGGCCTTCACATCCTTGACCTTGTGTGGTCCTGGCCATAGCATAGACTCTTTTCATGTATTTCCAAAGGGACTTGACCTTAGCAAGTCATGAAGGTCTAGATGTAGGAAGCATCATAAATATTACTGGTAAAAGTCATGATAATTTTATACCTACTATTTCAATGTTTCATTTATTCAGGAAGAAGCACTCACTGAATATTATCAAAGAATTTTAAGATTCCCAGAGAAGTCTCAAATATTTTGAAACAAATTTTGGCTAAACTCTTAAGACATGAACAAGATGCAAGTGTCTCAATATATTGAAATTCTCATTTATTCATGACAATGAGAATTTCATGATGATGAGAATGTCGTTTAACTATTCTGAGTCTCAATTTTGCAGTATGTAAGACTGAGATGATAACAGAACTTGCCTTATAGGATTGTTGTGAGGATTACATACAATGATGCGTGCAAATGCTTCACACAATGTCTGAGACATTTAGTGCATGGACCAGGTGCTCAATACACGATATAGGGACTTTAATTATTATCATTGTTATTGTTGTTTGACTTTCATCTTAAAGGGAAAAAATTGTCTCCTTTCTCATTTATATTACCAAATAGATCTTTAATTTAGAGGGAATCTTTTAATAAGAAAATTAACAAAAGGTATTTTCTTATCTCATGTTCTTTATGAAAATTGTCTAGTTATCCATTTAGATTTTGGCTTCAATCCATAACAAAAGATTATACCATAAGTGCATTAGAATTACTTTCTAAACCTAATCTACCAAAAAACCTAGTCTGCTAATCAACATTTTCAGTACCTTCCAATTTTCACTCTCACTGCAACACAAGCTAATATTTTTATTTGACAACATTTACTTAAGTATATACTAATTTCCTAGAGCTACTGTAAAAAGTGCCACAGACTTGGTCACTTAAAGCAATATAAATTTAATAATTTAATATCTCACACTTCTGGAGTCAAGAAGTCAAAAATGAAGGTGTCCACCAGGCTGTGCTCTCTGAAGCCTCCATGGTAGGATCCTTCCTAAGCTTATTTTGTATAAGTATCTTCTTTTTTCTGTAGTCATTGTATTCAAGAAATTCAAAACACATCAGCTCTTCAAACCCATTGACTCAACCATGATGGGTTATTTGTGTAGAGCAGACGTTATCAATAATATCATCAACATCATCATCATCGGCCATCATAACAACTAGCATTTTTCAGCACTCCTATAACTAACAAAAAGATTCAAAATTTTTAAGAATTATTTCTTAATAGCCCTATTAATATCATGTAATATTTCTAAGTGGTAGAACTAGATTTGGACTCTGAATGCTCTCTGAACAGATCCCATGATGTAAACCACTATGTTATACTATTATGTTAAAAACATTATGAAATTGCTGATATTCAAACATTTTACAAACATTCAACCCAATACATGTTACTATTTTTCAGGAAACAAATATGAATATGCTTAGGTTATACACATATATCTAAGATATAAAGCTTATTGTTCTATAGGAAAAATTTCTGATACTATATTTTTCCAGTTGAAAATTGTCATTCACCATCTAAACCTACTTCAGAGGACCTTTAGCTCATCACATGAATATGTTAGCCAAAATGGTTCAGTAAGTAAAATTATTTGCTGTAGATAATTAGTGGAAAGATGACAGGCACAGTCAGTCAGTTGGCTGGGATGCCCCTATTCACTTTCAATGCCACTTTATTCTGCCTAAAAGATTTTATTTTGTATTGCCATGAAAGAAACAAGTGCATCAAGTGGCATAAAATTCATAATGCAGCTTACAAACTGTAAAGTTATCCATTGGGAATCAATGACTTCTTCACAGCTTTGTACTTTTATGTGGACAGCATAATCCAGTGAATTGGGACATGAATAATTGTCTTTGATTGTTGGGATGCTATGTAACAGAATGGGAAAGGGAAAGTCAATGTTTCAAGTCCAGGCCTTACCATTTTCTCTTACCTGTGTGACTTACCATTTCTGAACTTCACTGCCTTCTTCATTTTCCTTCATTGCACTAACATACCTTACAGTGTTATGACCCTATAGTTTTACTGCTACACTGAACAACACTTTATCTCAAGGAACAAATGTTAAAGGAAGAACATATGGGACACAAAGGAATGGGTTCTGATCTTGTATTTAATCTACTATTAGGGTCACAGACAAATCATTTAGCCTTACTGGATTTCAGTATTCTTATTCATACAATGATGTTATGAACTAAATCTTTATGTTCCCCAAATTCATATATTGAAATTCCAACACCCAAGATGTTGATATTAGGAGGTGGGGGACTTTGGGAAGTGATTAGATAATAAGGGTGGAACCCTCATGAATGGATTGTATCCTAATAAAATAGACCCTAGTGAGCTCCCTTGCCCCTTCTGCCCTGTCGGAACATAGTGAGAAGGTGCCATCTGTGAACCAGGAAGGCGGCTGTCACAACACCACACCACACTGAGTCTGTGCGGCTCCTTGATCTTAAACTTCCCAGCCTCCAGAACTATGAGAAATAAATGTTTGTTGTTTAAGCCATCCAGTCTATGGTATTTTTGTTATAGTAATCCAGATGAATGAAGACAAGTAAAATAGTTGCATTAAATCCCATGCCCAGATTTCAAATTTCATGCGTTTATTTTAGATTCATTATGATGTTGTTTTGCAGCAATAGAGCAATGAGACTGGGAATATAGAATTTTGACCAGGCAGGATTAGAAATTTTCCCTGAACAATTTGATTTAAAGGAATTTGGTATAAGCACCTTAGTCAGTCTTACAACTGGGTGAAATAAAAACCTAAAGCCTTTGCCTTTCTCTTACCTTGAAATTCTGTGTGAACATGATCTACAGAATCTATCAAACCTTCTTTTTCAATGACTATGTCACAACCTAACGTTAACTTATTTTATACCTGCAAAAAGGCTTTCTAAATGGTTTAGGCATATGAATTTCAAATGTTCTACCTCATTTTTTGCAAGTTTTTCCTGAAATTGCTGTTGATTTCTGTATTTCTATGTTAAAAAATGAGGTAAGAATGTTCCTAAATTTTGATAGCTGAATATAACACTAAATGACACCAAGATTGGATTTTACATTTAACTACATTTGCATTTAGATCAATGCATGTAGAGATATGCAATATTCTGTATACTTTCACCTGAATAAATAGGTTGTACTGCATAATGAAACATTTCAGGCAATGCATGTTGGCCAATTTGAAAGCATCACATTTAATAAAACTTTAAATAACCCCCTTCAGGCTTAAAAACAAAACTATTAAGCTGCATATTCATAATATTTTATAATTTTTTTAGATTTTTTTAATTGACAGATGTAATTGTAAATATTTATAATGCACATGATTTTTTGAAATCTATAATTTTATGTATCACTCCTTTGTGTTCTTAAATATAGAATATGTACAGAGAATGACTTTGATAGCTGGAAGACTATATAATAGCCTAGAAAAATTCCCTAGTTAGGAATCAGAAGGCTAGATTATCTTTGTTGGAAAAAATTAAAAAGTAATGCTCACAAATTAACTATATATAATTGATCTAATTTTTGTTTTAGTACAGTAGTTACTCATGGGGGATACTTTCCAAAACCCCAGTGGATGCCTGACACTGTGGATAGTACCAAACCTTATATGTATTGTTTTTTCCTATACATGTATACCTGGGATTAAGCTTACCTTATATATTAGGTACAATAAGAGATTAACAATAATAAATGATAATAAAATAGAACAATTATATCAACCAACTATAATTAATAAGATAAAATGAGTGCTTGAACACAAGCATTGTAATAGTGCAACAGTGAAAGTGAAAACTTAGCTACTAAGTGACTAAGAGGTAGGTAGCATGTATAGCATGGATGCATCATGTCACAGGTAGGAAGGAGCAAGACTGCCTGAGATTTCATCACTCTACTCAGAATGATGCAATTTAAAATTTATACAATTTTTATTGCTAGATTTTTTCATTTAATATGTTCAAACGGCAATTGACTTCAGCTAACGTAAGTCACAGTAAGTGAAACCTCAGATAAGTGGGGACGACTGTATTTTAAAAGAGTGAGTTTTTTATACTTGGCATGTAGGGACAGTGAACACGTTGCCTTTGGTTATTGAGAGACTATGTAACAGAATGGGGAAACAGTAAAGTCTGTCATGCCCTGTCGTTTTCTCCGTGCCTTATGGTATAACATTTCTGAACTTTACGGCCTTCATCTTCCTTCATTGCACTGCATACTTTTCAGTGTTAAGACTAGTTTTATCGATACATTGAACAATGCTTTAATTCAAGAAAATAATGTTAAAGGGAAAAAGTATTCTAATGTGTTTTGTCATTTATGCCTCTCTCCTGTGGCAGGACAATATTTTTCTAGCCTTTGGAGATAAGAAAATAGAGGTTTCGTGTGGCAATAAATTACACGGGCAATAAATTGCACAAGCACACAGAGATGCTAAGTAATGGAGTTAGGGCCGGAAACCATGTCTTCTGCTACCAGTTCAGTGTGACTACCTTCCCATTGCAAAGACTCCCACCACACCTTGCTACCTCCTAGATCAAAATGGGAAGTGACTCAGGCACCATTAATTTCACTGTGGCTTTACCAAGTTGTTTTCAGCCCCAAGATGTTGAGGACTAAGTTGTTTCTAATCCCAAAGTTGGGGTCTTTTTTATTTTATTGAAATGGAGGTAATGTTAATGATTGGTAGTCGTGATTTCTAACAATAAGATGGTTGTTTTAAATTCATCCAGGGTAGGACTCAAATCACTACAGGGTACTCTTGAAATATGAATGCAGCCATTCAGTATTATTAGGTGTTCTCCTATTACGATGGTATAGGGCCTGCATGTAAGTTCCTGAAGTAGAGATCTAAAACCCTACAATCTCTACACTGCTATTCAAATGCCTACTCCTCATAGTCATAATTACCTACAAATAAACGTTGGAACCTTTTGCTGAAAAACGATGACTTTTTCAAAATGTGCAATTCCCCTTAGAAACCTCCACATCCCATAAGCTCAACTCTATAGTCATGTTTTTACATTTACTATCTCTGTTAAATCTAGTGAAATGGCAAATTTGTGAACCAGAAGTGAAAGACAAATATTTATATTCATTTTGCCTTGTCTTCAAATAAGGAGGTTGGTTAACTTGATTATCTCAGGCCTAATAATTCAAGAGTCACTAGAAACCACACCAAAACTGCACTTTTTGCTATTCAGTTTTTATGAAGCACCTATTCTTGGGTTTTCCAAGTAGGGTTCCATGAGAAAATTAAGCCTTACAGAAAATGACTTGATAACACTTTTCTCAGTTATTCCATTCCAGAGGCACAGGATAAAAGTTCCCTCTTCCTTCAACTGGATGCCTTAAGACTTAATTCTTCAGTAGAATGTTCCTTGAGAAGGTCTGCTAGACCTTAGGTTTTACAAGGAAGCAAAAAATTTAAACTATCTTGAAGATAGTGATAATGACTACTGTTGCTTTCCAGATCATTAGATACTTCATATATAGCAAGGGATGGCAAGTGCTGGCCTGTGGGCCATGTACTTTTGTAAATACATTTATTTTTATGTTTTTGTAGGTGACTTTAAAATGTTGTTAACTTTTAATTTTCTGGGTACATAGTAGATGCATGTATTTATGGAGTACATGGGATATTTCCATACAGACATGCAATGTGTAATAATCACATCATGGAAAATGGGGTATCTATACCCTCAAGCATTTATCCTTTGTGTTACAAACAATTCTGTTACACTCCTTATTTTTAAATGTACAGTTATCATTGATTATAGTCACCCTGTTGTGCTCTCAAATAGCAGGTCTTATTCATTCTTACGATTCTGTTTAAAACAGACCATCCCTCCCTCCCCACTTGCTCCACTGCCACTGCCCACTACCTTTCCTAACCCTTGGTAACCACTCTTCTCCTCTTTATGTTCATGATTTCAACTGTTTTGATGTTAGGTCCCACAAATAAGTGAGAACATGTAATGTTAGTCTTTCTGTGTCTGGCTTATTTCACGTATCGTAATAATCTCCAGTTCCATCCACGTTTTCACAAATGACAAGATCTCATTTTTATGGCTGAATAGTACTCCATTGTGTATATGTATTACATTTTATTTATCCATTTATCTGGTGATGGACACTTAGGTTGTTTCTAAATATTAGCTATTGTAAATGGTGCCACAAATGGGAGTGCAGATATCTCTTCAATACAGATTTCTTTTCTTTGGGGTATAAACCCCAGCAGCAGGATTGCTGGTCATGTGTTAGCTCTATTTTTAGTTTTCTGAGGAACCTCCAAACTGTTCTCCATAGTGGTTGTACTAATTTACATTTCCACCAAAAGTGTACATGGGTTCCATTTTCTTCACATCCTCACCAGCATTTCTCATTGCCTGTCTTTCGGATATCAGCCCTTCAGACTAGGGCTGAGAAGATATCACATTGTAGTTTTGATTTACATTTCTCTGATGATCAGTTATGCCAAGTACCTTTTCATATGTCTGTTTGCCATTTGTCTCCATTTTTTGAGAAATGTCTATTCAAATATTTTGCCCATTTTTGATTGGACTGTCATATTTTTTTCCTACAGAGTTGTTTTAGCTCCTTATATATTCTGATTATTAATCCTTTGTCAGATTAGTAGTTTGCAAATATTTCCTCCCATTCTGTGAGGTTGCTTTTCACTTTTTTTTACTGTTTGCTTTGAGGATGGTTTTTAACTTGATGTGATCCAATTTGTCCATTTTTGCTTTGGCTGCTTGTGTTTGTGGGTATTCCTCAAAAAGTTTTTGCCCAGATCAATCAATGTCCTGCAGAGCTTCTCCAATGTTTTCTTTTAGTAGTTTTCTAGTGTGAGGTCCTATATGTAAGTCATGATTTTCATATATGATGAGATATATGGGTCTAGATTCATTCTTCTGCATATCCAGTTTTCCCAGCCCCATTTATTGAAGAGACTGTCTTTTCCCCAGTGTATGTTCTTGGCACCTTTGTCAAAAGTGAGTTCACTGTAGGTTTTCAGATTTCTTTCTGGATTCTCTATTCTGTTGCATTGGTCTGTGTGTCTGTTTTTATGCCAGTACTATGATGGTTACTATAGCTCTGTAGTATAGTCTGAAATCAGATAATATGATTCCTTCAGTGTTATTCTTTTTGCTTAGGATAGCTTTGACTATTCTGGTTCCTTTGTGGTTCCAAAGAAATTTTAGCATTATTTTTCTATTTCTATAAAAAATGTCATTGGTATTTTGATAGAGATTGCATTGAATGTATAGATTGCTTTAGGTAGTATGGACATTTTAAGTATTGATTCTTCCAATCCATAAACATGGAATATTTTCCTGTTGTTTGTTGTCCTCTTCAATTTCTTTCATCAGAGTTTTATAGTTTTCATTATAGAGATTTTTCACTTGTTTGGTTAATTCCTAGGTATTTAATTTTATTTGTGGCTATTATAAACAGTATTACTTTTTTGTTTCTTTCTCAGATTGTACACTGTTGGCATAGAGAAATGCTACTGATTTTTAATGTTCATTTTGAATTCTGCAACTTTACTGAATTTATCAGTTCTAATAGCTTTTTGTGGAATCTGCAGGTTTTTCCAAATATAAGATCATACCATCTGCAAGCAAGGATATTTGACTTTTTCCATTCCAATTTGGATGCCGTTTATTTTTTTCTCTTGTCTGATTGTTCCAGCTAAGACTTCCAGTGCTATGTTGAGTAGTAGTGGTGAAATTGGGCATCCTTGTTGTGTTCCAGATCTTAGAAGAAAGGCTTTCAGTTTTTCCCATTCAGTATGATACTAGCTGTGGGCATGTTGTAAATAGATATACTGGTACATATCAAAGCTCATGCTTTATGTACTGCCTATGGTTGCTTTCCCAAATACAATAACAAAATTGCCTGCATGATTGCAGAAGAGATTTCATGTCTTGCAAAGCCTAAAATATCTACTATCTATTCCTCTAAAAAAAAAAAAAAAAGTTATATGACGCTTATCATAGAGTAAGATCACCTATTTGATTGGTTTTCATTCCTCCCTAAAAATTATCAATAAAAGGATTAGGAAGACATTAGTAACAAATGTGCATAAATGCTCTTCTCTTTAAACTATTTGAAGTGTAGATACACATTGTCTTTCCAGATATACCCTGAATTGTCTCCAAATGGAAACAGAATTTATTCAGTTCACAATAACAGCTACAAATTTAAAAAAAAAAAATTATAAAAACAATTGAACATTCTTCCCAATATAATCAGCACATCTTCTATTTTAACCTATTGTTTAAATCACATGTTGTTGGTATCTTATAAGATGGCAAGAGACTGGAGTTTTAGTTAAGTAATTATCTGTAATTTTTATAAATTATGTCTTTATAAAACTCCTAATTATAACAACTAGCTTTCCTGTGTAGTTGAGGCATGAAGTGTGCATTCAAGCAATTAGAAAGACATTATCAAGTGACTTCCACCTTCTTTTGGAAGCTGAAAGATATAGATAATAAAGTTTTTGACATTTTACATAAAAATGAAGTATGAGTGTTATGTTCAGATAATTATATCTTTGTCCATATTTTTAAGCTTGGAGTTTATCCTTTCTCTAGCACATAACAAACAAAACTGGATTAGTTTACAAACTGTGCAGAACCGAGGCAGCTGAGAAGCGTCTGGATAAACCGATCTCAGCAGAGTGTTCAGCAGAGGAATGATTGATGGAAACCTAATCATTTCTTTTATGCAGGTCAAATATTCACAACCCTAAAAAGTCTGCATATCTCAAGCATTTTGCAGTTTTTACAGCTTTCTGATCATCTACTTTTTTTTCCTCCTTAACATAAAATGTTTCCAGGACCCAACAGCTGGTGCTTGCTGGCTGAAGGAATGAACAGGAAGACAATGTGTTCACAGGATTATGGAACAGGCTGAGAGGAGAATTTATGCAGAGTTTTATAAGCTTAGTCAGGCAGAAAATAGATTGGAGTGCACAGAGGAAATAATGTGTCATTCAAAGCTCAGCTTACAGACACAGCCTTCATAACATAGAAGCAACCATGGGCTGTTCTTGCTCCTGCAACTTCAACTGTTACCTTGAAGTTTGGGTGAAATAGCAGAAACAGCCGGCACTGAGGTCTTACTCTTCAGTAGCTTTTATTGTTTGCCTGTCAAAATCAAACCACAACCCCTACACTTCACCCACCTTACCCCCACCCTCACACATGCTCACGACTTAGAAACGTTCAGTAATGGCCAATACTCAAGCACTGCGATAACCGAGAAGTGCTAAAGAGAAATGGTTCATCCATAAGAATGAAGAGCATCCTCTAATCAGCATGACTGACCTTTGAAGGCTTTTTGAAAAAAGCTCTGATTTCCAGCAAGCTCTCTGGGCATTCATAACTTCACCTTCCTTTAATGAGCTCCCGTATGTCACTTGTAATTCATCTAAGTGCTCTAAATTCCCCTAGGTTGTAGAGTGTATTTCATGCTCCTAATTTGAAACATAACACAACATGTCTAGTTAGTTGGTTGGAAATGACAGTCATGTTTCTTTAACATCGTTTTTTCAAATGGTTTAGCTGAATTTCTGCCATTAGAATGATGAATAATTTGATTCATTTGTTTCTTGTTTCTGTTGATTATCTTGATTCTGTTTTATAAGCAAAATTATTGTCCTAAGTGCTTCTCAGCAAATGGCCTGACTAGTACTGTCTTGGGTTGTGCTTCTAGACACACTCTTATGACAATATATTCAAAGTAACTATTTCATTGGTTCTCTCAAGGCTCAAAAATACCTTTTGTTCCTTCTAAATGGTAATTAATTTCCAGAAAAATAAATAGGAAAAAGGTAAAAGGGAAGAAGTTGGGAGAAAATGTTTAAAAGGTCATTACTGTATATTATCCTTAAGCAGAAAATGACTCAAGTTCCCAGCATAGTCAGTTTGTATGGACTTGATAAGTCCTGATAAATTCAAAGTTAGGATGTGCTTTCTCTAAAGTGCAGCTTTTATTTAACAGTGTCATTGTGATTAGTTAGACAGCCACCCTTTTTACACTTGCCTCTGCCATGGAAGAAACAGAAATGCCTAACCTAGTTAATGTTCACAAAATAAGCACACAACCAACACATCTATGGTTCATGTATTGCTAGGAGGAAGTGAGGAATCTCATATTACTGAGTTTGCTGCAAAAGTGTCCTCAGTAGGACCCACCCAAAGAGCATGTTTAAATATTTGTAGCAGATTAACATGGGCCACTCATAGCTATCAGTCACATCTATCCGTAGGAACACGTGTATATGTATTCTTTCTCGAAACAAACAAAGCTCAGAGAAGAGAAATTAATAAAACCTTTGGTGACATGTTGGGTGTTTTAAGATGGTATTTAGCCTTAACACTTTTCTGCCATTTCTTAGCAATGCAAGTCTAAATTTTGTTTTCCATCTGAATCTGTAAAAACAGAATGGAGGTTCATGTTGTCATATAAAACTCACTTTTTCCAACTTCATTGTCTTTGTGGTGGTTTAAGGTACACAGTTATCACACTAATACATCAGACTTCCTAAGAGAAACATTAGCTGTTATTTAAATTGAGTGCTGACTTGGCATTAAAAATCTATCACTGAAGTTTATTTTATTTTATTTTATTTTATTTTATTTTATTTTATTTTATTTTTGAGACAGGGTCTCTCTCTGTCACCCAGGCTGGAGTACAGTGGCTCCATCTCAGCTCACCTCCCAAGTTCAAGCAATTCTCCTGCTTCAGCCTCCTGAGTAGCTGGGACTACAGGCACGCGCCACTACCTCCAGTTAATTTTTGAATTCTTACTAGAGACAGGGTTTCATCTTCTTGGCCAGGCTGGTCTCAAACTTCTGGCGTCACGTGATCCGCCTGCCTTGGCCTCACAAAGTGCTGGGATTACAGGTGTGAGCCACTGTGCCCAGACTAGTTTTTCTACTTATTTTCCTTTCATTTTCTAAGGCATTCAAAGACCATTTTTCTTTTAAAGATAGAGTAGCACCTTCTCCCTGACGGTTTAGTTGAAAGTGAACTATTTATTGGTGTCGTTACCTTAGCAAAACTGAAGGACAAAAAGGAAAAGGTTATGGTGACCTTGAGGTCATCCTGATAATGAAATCCTAGAGAAATATTGAACAAATATTGTTTAATAACGGTGACACCTATCTACAGGTAGGTGGTATAGACTAACAAAGGTGCTCTTAAAATTCTTTAATATGGGTTGATGTAACATCAAGTGTTAAAAATAACCTACAATTAATGTCAGGCAAGTTGTTAATCAAAACTTCTCAAAGAGGAGATGTATTAATTAAGTTTACCAACAACAGAGAATGATGCCAGAGCTTTCCTCTTTGCATACAGAAGTATGTAAAATTTATGTATCTTTGTTGTGAGCCACAGACACTAACTCACTCTAGATTGATTAAGCAGAGAACTAATTTGTTGTAAAGTTATTGGGAGTTCACAGTATCACCAAGAGATCTATAAAGAACCAAGTTTTAAAATATGCAGGAACAAATGAAGTTTGGTAACAGACAGAATTACTTCAGCTTCAAACTACAAATCCAGTCCTGTTAGGACACTGCTGTTATAGCCCATGAGTGCCATATCCCCAGCTTACACCACTGCTGCTGTTGCCACCCCAGACTGGATACTACAGCTGCCATTGCCTATGAACTGAATATTGGTATCAATAACCCCTTACTCAAATTCCAGGAAATCGGCTGAGTCTAGGTCATGTTCCTGTGCCCTACTTACAAAGGAGGCTGGGAAACCAAGTATCTGACATTTTCAACTTCTTTAGAATATGGTCAGTAGAAAATGGATTATGTCTGCCACCAGAAGTCATAAGATACATGATTCCCTAAAAGCCTCCTAAGGAGGCTCAGATGTTGAATAGACCAAAAAAAAGAAAAAGAAAAGAAAAAAAAAACTAAGTGGCTAGTATTTTCTCTCAGGGCAAACAAGTCTTAAGTGACTCGTATTTCTCATCTGGCACCTGCTGATTTCCCTGCCTGGCACATCTTTTCTCCTTTCTCTGGTGATACCAACCTCAATTTTGGGGCAGGTCTGTCTGCATCTCTCATACTTCTCTTTTTTTTTTTTTTTTTTTTTTTTGCTATCGCTGATTTTAATATAGGATTGTATATTTTTCTTGGCTTCCTTGTAAAAGAGAGATTCAGATATCAAGTTTTGTTGTTAACTGTTTTCACAAGTTCTGATATGTAACCACACATAATGTCTTACCTAAATAATTTGAACACAAGTTCTTAAAATATTACTTATCACCTACAATTTTTCTGTGTCTTGCTAACCCCTGACAGTATATATCAGTTGCTACACAACTTGTGCATCTCTGTACTTCTTTTTTGTTTTTTTTTGTTTTGTTTTGTTTTTTGTTTTTTTATTTTTTTTTTATTATACTTTAAGTTCTAGGGTACATGTGCATAACGTGCAGGTTTGTTACATATGTATACTTGTGCCATGTTGGTGTGCTGCACCCATCAACTCGTCAGCACCCATCAATTCATCATTTATATCAGGTATAACTCCCCAGTGCAATCCCTCCCCCCTCCCCCCTCCCCATGATAGGCCCCAGTGTGTGATGTTCCCCTTCCCGAGTCCAAGTGAACTCATTGTTCAGTTCCCACCTATGAGTGAGAACATGCGGTGTTTGGTTTTCTCTTCTTGTGATAGTGTGCTAACAATGATGGTTTCCAGCTGCATCCATGTCCCTACAAAGGACGCAAACTCATTCTTTTTTATGGCTGCATAGTATTCCATGGTGTATATGTGCCACATTTTCTTAATCCAGTCTGTCACAGATGGACATTTGGGTTGATTCCAAGTCTTTGCTATTGTGAATAGTGCCACAATAAACATACGTGTGCATGTGTCTTTGTAGTAGAATAATTTATAATCCTTTGGGTATATACCCAGTAGTGGGATGGCTGGGTCATATGGTACATCTAGTTCTAGATCCTTGAGGAATTGCCATACTGTTTTCCATAATGGTTGAATCCCACCAACAGTGTAAAAGTGTTCCTATTTCTCCACATCCTCTCCAACATCTGTTGTTTCCTGATTTTTTAATGATTGCCATTCTACCTGGTGTGAGATGGTATCTCATTGTGGTTTTGATTTGCATTTCTCTGATGGCGAGTGATGATGAGCATTTTTTCATGTGTCTGTTGGCTGTATGAATGTCTTCTTTTGAGAAGTGTCTGTTCATATCCTTTGCCCACTTTTGGATGGGGTTGTTTGTTTTTTTCTTGTATATTTGTTTGAGTTCTTTGTAGATTCTGGATATTAGCCCTTTGTCAGACGAGTAGATTGCAAAAATTTTCTCCCATTCTGTAGGTTGCCTGTTCACTCTGATGGTAGCTTCTTTTGCTGTGCAGAAGCTCTTTAGTTTAATTAGATCCCATTTGTCGATTTTGGCTTTTGCTGCCATTGCTTTTGGTGTTTTAGACATGAAGTCTTTGCCCATGCCTATGTCCTGAATGGTACTACCTACATTTTCTTCTAGGGTTTTTATGGTATTAGGTCTAACATTTAAGTCTCTAATCCATCTTGAATTAATCTTCGTATAAGGAGTAAGGAAAGGATCCAGTTTCAGCTTTCTACTTATGGCTAGCCAATTTTCCCAGCACCATTTATTAAATAGGGAATCCTTTCCCCATTTCTTGTTTCTCTCAGGTTTGTCAAAGATCAGATGGCTGTAGATGTGTGGTATTATTTCTGAGGACTCTGTTCTGTTCCATTGGTATATATATCTGTTTTGGTACCAGTACCATGCTGTTTTGGTTACTGTAGCCTTGTAGTATAGTTTGAAGTCAGGTAGCGTGACACCTCCAGCTTTGTCCTTTTGACTTAGGATTGTCTTGGCAATGCGGGCTCTTTTTTGGTTCCATATGAACTTTAAAGCAGTTTTATCTAATTCTGTGAAGAAACTCATTGGTAGCTTGATGGGGATAGCATTGAATCTATAAATAACCTTGGGCAGTATGGCCATTTTCACGATATTGATTCTTCCTATCCATGAGCATGGTATGTTCTTCCATTTGTTTGTGTCCTCTTTTATTTCACTGAGCAGTGGTTTGTAGTTCTCCTTGAAGAGGTCCTTTACATCCCTTGTAAGTTGGATTCCTAGGTATTTTATTCTCTTTGAAGCAATTGTGAATGGAAGTTCATTCCTGATTTGGCTCTCTGCTTGTCTGTTACTGGTGTATAAGAATGCTTGTGATATTTGCATATTAATTTTGTATCCTGAGACTTTGCTGAAGTTGCTTATCAGCTTAAGGAGATTTTGGGCTGAGACAATGGGGTTTTCTAAATATACAATCATGTCACCTGCAAACAGGGACAATTTGACTTCTTCTTTTCCTAACTGAATACCCTTGATTTCTTTCTCTTGCCTGATTGCCCTAGCCAGAACTTCCAACACTATGTTGAATAGGAGTGGTGAGAGAGGGCATCCCTGTCTTGTGCCAGTTTTCAAAGGGAATTTTTCCAGTTTTTGCCCATTCAGTATGATATTAGCTGTGGGTTTGTCATAAATAGCTCTTATTATTTTGAAGTACATTCCATCAATACCGAATTTATTGAGCGTTTTTAGCATGAAGGGGTGTTGAATTTTGTCAAAAGCCTTTTCTGCATCTATTGAGATAATCATGTGGTTCTTGTCTTTGGTTCTGTTTATATGCTGGATTACGTTTATTGATTTGCGAATGTTGAACCAGCCTTGCATCCCAGGGATGAAGCCCACTTGATCATGGTGGATAAGCTTTTTGATGTGCTGCTGAATCTGGTTTGCCAGTATTTTATTGAGGATTTTTGCATCGATGTTCATCAGGGAGATTGGTCTAAAATTCTCTTTTTTTGTTGTGTCTCTGCCAGGCTTTGGTATCAGGATGATGTTGGCCTCATAAAATGAGTTAGGGAGGATTCCCTCTTTTTCTATTGATTGGAATAGTTTCAGAAGGAATGGTACCAGCTCCTCCTTGTACCTCTGGTAGAATTCAGCTGTGAATCCATCTGGTCCTGGACTTTTTTTGGTGGGTAGGCTATTAATTGTTGCCTCAATTTCGGAGCCTGCTGTTTGTCTATTCAGGGATTCAACTTCTTCCTGGTTTAGTCTTGGGAGAGTGTAAGTGTCCAGGAAATTATCCATTTCTTCTAGATTTTCTAGTTGATTTGCATAGAGGTGTTTATAGTATTCTCTGATGGTAGTTTGTATTTCTGTGGGGTCGGTGGTGATATCCCCTTTATCATTTTTTATTGCGTCTATTTGATTCTTCTCTCTTTTCTTCTTTATTAGTCTTGCTAGTGGTCTGTCAATTTTGTTGATCTTTTCAAAAAAACCAACTCCTGGATTCATTGATTTTTTGGAGGGTTTTTTGTGTCTCTATCTCCTTCAGTTCTGCTCTGATCTTAGTTATTTCTTGCCTTCTGCTAGCTTTTGAGTGTGTTTGCTCTTGCCTCTCTAGTTCTTTTAATTGTGATGTTAGAGTGTCAATTTTAGATCTTTCCTGCTTTCTCTTGTGGGCATTTAGTGCTATAAATTTCCCTCTACACACTGCTTTAAATGTGTCCCAGAGATTCTGGTATGTTGTATCTTTGTTCTCATTGGTTTCAAATAACATCTTTATTTCTGCTTTCATTTCGTTATGTACCCAGTAGTCACTCAGGAGCAGGTTGTTCAGTTTCCATGTAGTTGAGCGGTTTTGATTGAGTTTCTTAGTCCTGAGTTCTAGTTTGATTGCACTGTGGTCTGAGAGACAGTTTGTTATAATTTCTGTTCTTGTACATTTGCTGAGGAGTGCTTTACTTCCAAATTATGTGGTCAATTTTAGAATAAGTACGATGTGGTGCTGAGAAGAATGTATATTCTGTTGACTTGGGGTGGAGAGTTCTATAGATGTCTATTAGGTCCGCTTGGTGGAGAGATGAGTTCAATTCCTGGATATCCTTGTTAACTTTCTGTCTCGTTGATCTGTCTAATGTTGACAGTGGAGTGTTGAAGTCTCCCATTATTATTGTATGGGAGTCTAAGTCTCTTTGTAAGTCTCTAAGGACTTGCTTTATGAATCTGGGTGCTCCTGTATTGGGTGCATATATATTTAGGATAGTTAGCTCTTCCTGTTGAATTGATCCCTTTACCATTATGTAATGGCCTTCTTTGTCTCTTTTGATCTTTGATGGTTTAAAGTCTGTTTTATCAGAGACTAGTATCGCAACCCCTGCTTTTTTTTTGTTCTCTATTTGCTTGGTAGATCTTCCTCCAGCCCTTTATTTTGAGCCTATGTATGTCTCTTCATGTGAGATGGGTCTCCTGAATACAGCAGACTGATGGGTCTTGACGGTTTATCCAGTTTGCCAGTCTGTGTCTTTTAATTGGAGCATTTAGTCCATTAACATTTAAGGTTAATATTGTTATGTGTGAACTTGATCCTGCCAGTATGATATTAACTAGTTATTTTGCTCATTAGTTGATGCAGTTTCTTCCTAGGCTCGATGGTCTTTACATTTTGGCATGTTTTTGCAATGGCTGGTACCGGTTGTTCCTTTCCATGTTTAGGGCTTCCTTCAGGGTCTCTTGTAAGGCAGGCCTGGTGGTGACAAAATCTCTAAGCATTTGCTTATCTGTAAAGGATTTTATTTCTCCTTCACTTATGAAACTTAGTTTGGCTGGATATGAAATTCTGGGTTTAAAATTCTTTTCTTTAAGAACGTTGAATATTGGCCCCCACTCTCTTCTGGCTTGTAGAGTTTCTGCCGAGAGATCTGCTGTTAGTCTGATGGGCTTCCCTTTGTGGGTAACCCGACCTTTCTCTCTGGCTGCCCTTAAGATTTTTTCCTTCATTTCAACTTTGGTGAATCTGGCAATTATGTGTCTTGGAGTTGCTCTTCTGGAGGAGTATCTTTGTGGCGTTCTCTGTATTTCCTGAATTTGAATGTTGACCTGCCCTACTAGGTTGGGGAAGTTCTCCTGGATGATATCCTGAAGAGTGTTTTCCAACTTGTTTCCATTCTCCCCCTCACTTTCAGGCACCTCAATCAGACGTAGATTTGGTCTTTTTACATAATCCCATACTTCTTGCAGGCTTTGTTCATTTCTTTTTCTTCTTTTTTCTTTTGGTTTCTCTCCTCACTTCATTTCATTCATTTGGTCCTCCATCGCTGATACTCTTTCTTCCAGTTGATCGAATCCGTTACTGAAGCTTGTGCATTTGTCACGTATTTCTCGTGTCATGGTTTTCATCTCTGTCATTTCGTTTATGACCTTCTCTGCATTAATTAGTCTAGCTGTCAATTCTTCCACTCTTTTTTCAAGATTTTTAGTTTCTTTGTGCTGGGTACGTAATTCCTCCTTTAGCTCTGAGACGTTTGATGCACTGAAGCCTTCTTCTCTCATTTCGTCAAAGTCATTCTCTGACCAGCTTTGATCCGTTGCTGGTGATGAGCTGCGCTCCTTTGCACGGGGAGATGCACTCTTATTTTTTGAATTTCCAGCTTTCCTGCCCTGCTTCTTCCCCATCTTTGTGGTTTTATCTGCCTCTGGTCTTTGATGATGGTGACGTATTGATGGGGTTTTGGTATAGGTGTTCATCCTGTTTGATAGTTTTCCTTCTAATAGTCAGGACCTTCAGCTGTAGGTCTGTTGGAGATTGCTTGAGGTCCCCTCCAGACGCTGTTTGCCTGGGTATCAGCAGCAGAGGTTGCAGAAGATAGAATATTGCTGAACAGCCAGTGTACCTGTCTGATTCTTACTTTGGAAGCTTCGTCTCAGGGGTGTACTCCACCCTGTGAGGTGTGGGGTGTCAGACTGCCCCTAGTGGGGGATGTCTCCCAGTTAGGCTACTCAAGGGTCAGGGACCCACTTGAGCAGGCAGTGTGTACCTTTTCAGATCTCAACCTCCGTGTTGGGAGATCCACTGCTCTCTTCAAAGCTGGCAGACAGAGTTGTTCGCGTCTGCACAGGCCTCTGCTGCTTTCCCTGTTATTTTTTAGCTGTGCCCTGTCCCCAGAGGCGGAGTCTACAGAGACAGGCAGGTTTCCTTGAGCTGCTGTGAGTTCCACCCAGTTGGAGCTTCCCAGCAGCTTTGTTTACCTACTTAAGCCTCAGCAATGGCGGGCGCCCCTCCCCTAGCCTCACTGCTGCCTTGCGGTTAGATTGCCGCAGACTGCTGTTTTAGCAAGGAGGGAGGCTCCGTGGGCATGGGACCCTCCCGGCCAGGTGTGGGGTATATTCTCCTGGTGTGCCCGTTTGCTTACAGCGCAGTATTGGGGTGGGAGTTACCCGATTTTCCAGGTGTTGTGTGTCTCAGTTCCCCTGGCTAGGAAAAGGGATTCCCTTCCCCCTTGCGCTTCCCAGGTGAGGCGATGCCTCGCCCTGCTTCAGCTCTCGCTGGTCAGGCTGCAGCAGCTGACCAGCACCGATTGTCCGGCACTCTCTAGTGAGATGACCCCAGTACCTCAGTTGAAAATGCAGAAATCACCGATCTTCTGTGTCGCTCGCGCTGGGAGTTGGAGACTGGAGCTGTTCCTATTCAGCCATCTTGCTCCACCCCCACATCTCTCATACTTCAAATGTGAGTCTGAGGTGACCTGCCAGTCTAACTGTTCGCCTGCCTCCTGGCACGTGATCCCAGTTGAAATTGTCCTAGTCCCAGTCTTGCAGCCATAGTGGTTGACCCAGAGATGTTTATGTGATCTTGCTGGAACCCATCCACATTTCCCCTCAAGATTTTCTTCAGTAAAACTGGTAGGGAAGCGTTTTCTTTCTTTTTTATGTATGAGGTAGTAAGAATGACACCTAGAGTTACCTAAAGCTCTGGTTCCAGACTCACAGAGACAACCGGTCAGAGAAAATAAAACCAGTGTGGAAGAACACATAAAGAAGAGAGTTGTGGAAAGAGAGACCCTAATGGTGTTTCAGTTTCTAGGTCTGCTCACAAGAGCCAGACCATGCATCATTCAGTTAAATAAACCAATAAACTCCCTTTCATGCTCAAGCCAGAATGAATTGGATTTCTGTCATATCATCACCATTCTAAGAAATATATTGTCCGTTTTCTGCCAAGACAAAGAAGACCTAAAGTAACTTCTTGTGTTTTAGGTACTTCTTGTTCAAATAATTCTAAGGGAAATGTAAACTTTCATTTTTCCTAGATAGCCAGTACAGTTGAGTAGGAGATTAACTGGGATTCAGGAGTCCTGGTTGTTCCTTCCAGCTCAAGCACGTCACTGAACGTTTCTAACGTTTATGTACTCCATTTGGATCATGGGTTGAGTTAGGTGGTTTTAGAGATGACTTCCAGTGCTAGCTTTCTGTGAGTAGAATCTTCCAAATAATTCCTAATTGTGAATATATTTACTCACTTGAGTTCATGTCTCCTCAGGGTATAGTTCTGTTTCCTTATTAAAGAAAATGAAACTAAGAAAAGGAATTCTTACTATGCAGCCATAAAAAAGAACGAGATCATATCCTTTGAAGCAACATGAATGGAGCTGGAGGCCATTATCCTTAGAAAACTAACCCAGGAACAGAAAATCAAATACCGCATGTTCCCACTTATAAGTGGGAGCTAAATGATGAGAACACATGGACACATAAAGGGGAACAACACACACTGGGGCCTCTCAGAGGGTGGAAGGTGGAAGGAGGGAGAGGATCAGGAAAAACAACTAATGGGTACTAGGCTTAATACCTGAGCAACAAAATAATCTGTATAGCAAACCCCCATAACACAAGTTTACCTGCATAACAAAACTGCACATGTACCCCTGAGATTAAAATAAAAGAAAAAGAAAAAGAAAGGGAAATCTTTATGAATGAGAGTTACCTTTTTAAATACTTTCATATATATTCCTCCATTTACAATTTATTTGTTAAAGTTCTATCTTCTAACAATATAATACATCAGCAAATATTTTTATGAAATAGTCACCATTTGCCTAGCAGTAAATTCAGTGCCATTGAGCTACACTTTGCCATCTTAAAGTTTTCAATGTAATTAAGAAGACAAGAAGTACACTCAGGCAGAACATTTACAAATCAAACTCAGGGCAGTGCGCAAGCCATTGTGTGAGAAGGTAGCACCAGTTCTATTTCTGAAAGCTGGGAAATTTCTTCTTTAGCACTGAAAAAATAATAAACGAAAGCTTTTCAAAGACTCTGAACTCCTAAAGAATGGGCCCCAGCAAGCAACATTAACTGCAAGTCTACAATCTATTTTATGTTGAAATTTGAGTTTGGCTTGAAGGGAACATTTAATACTTTTCAGTGTTTTATTTTAAACAGATATTATGACTATGATTATGCTCATGTTATAGATAACCTTCCATTCTGTTCAGCTTTTAGAAATTCTAAAATATGTTCCTGCTACAATGATTTCAAATTACAACATTTAAATCACTTCAAGTACAAAACCAGTTTTGAAAAAAAAAAACAATTCGGGAACTGTTATTTATGAACACAGGCTGTGGTGGCACCAATTTCTCTATGCAAGAGTGTGGTTGAATATGTAAATTAGCTGGCTAAGATTCTACACTCCAATATAAATGTGCAGAATTTGTTTTAAAATTTTACACCTTTAAAATCTCTAGGATTTTCTAACTTAATTCATGTTTATTAAGGAACAACAGTACACCTTGGTGGGAGGAAAAGACCAAGGCATATGGTGTTGCTTTCTTGAGCCCATCACCAGAAGACTCTGCCAGGCAGTATATGTCGTATGAAAATCCCATAGTGTACAAGTATCTGAATTCGAGCACCTGCTTTCAAATCCTGGCTTTGCTAACAAATTACTGTGGTCTTACCCTTTCCAAGCCTCCAATTCCACATTGGTGAAAGCATAAACTTGAGTTTCAGAGCCCTTGCCCCTTGCATGGACTTGTAAAGATTAAATGGCATTATTTAAGGAACATCTGTGAGTCTAGCACAGAGTAGATCCTCAGTAAATATTAGTTTTATTTTTCCTTTCTCTGAATTGTAGCTTCCTCATCCAGAAAGTAGGAATTTTTAAAACGCTGCCAGAAAAAAAGAAAAAATGCACAGAAAGTTCCAACGTTACCCAGAGAAAATGGACTGACCTCCAAACAGGCCCAGGTGACAATACATTGGAGGTTGGCACCACAGTCAACAGGTCAGCCCACCAGCTTTGAGCTCAGATATTGTAATTGTTAGTCTACACAGAAGGTCTACCATCACTTAAAAAGATACAACTTTCAATAGATTGGCTTATACTGTTCTGCAAGCTCTTACTTTCCCAGCACAAAATATTCACAGGAGTAAACAAACAACATTGAGTCAAAATATTGTTGGGTGAACATGAAATCAAGGCAAGTTGGCTGAATTATCAGGGGTCAATAACTTCTTCCGTAAAGGGACAGACAGTAAATATTTTTGGCTTCATAGACCATACAGTTTCTATCACAACTGTGTCTGATCAATTCTTGTAGCAGAAAGGCATAGACAGTATGTAAACAAATGGCAGTGGTTGTGTTCCAAAAAAACTTTATTTACAAAAACAGGATGGTGGGCTCGATTTAATCTCACTGGCCTTAGTTTGTAGGCCTCTGTGTTCGATGATTAGAGTCACTGAGATATGTGAAGTACACCTACCTTCACTGCAGACCTAATTCGCTACAGAATTAGATCTGCAGATGGATTTCATACCTGGGTTCTAAAGCTAGTGAACCCATCCCTTAGTGGGGTAGGAATTCCTCCACTACCAATGTTTGTTTCTCAGCATCTCATATTTCCATTGCTAGCTAACAGTCCTTCTGATTGACAAGTTCTCTTCATAAATACAAATAACTTCAGTTATGGTCCAGGTTTGGCCTTAGCCTGGAGATCATTCTGCCGTTTAAAGTATAGCTTTGTACAGCTATCCGTGTGTATAGTTTGCTGTATGAAATGTATACAGCTATGCTTAGATTCTTTTTTTGTTTCATAGCTTAACTCTCAAAACATAATCTTATTTTATTTTCTACTTTAATATTTTGGGGGAGATAGGAGTGCTCGCCACCACCCTACTCTATTTACAAGTAATACTTATGAAAATACAGCAAAAGTTTTTACAAAAGTAATTGATACTCAGTATATCAAACACCAAAAAACCTTCCTGGCAGGGAGAAATTTTGAAATTAAAAAAAAAAAAGTTATCGGCCGGGTGGGGTGGCTCACGCCTGTAATCCCAGCACTATGGGAGGCCGAGGCGGGCAGATCACATGAGGTCAGGAGTTCAAGACCAGTCTGGCCAATAAGGTGAAATCCCATCTCTACTAAAAATACAAAAAACTAACTGGGCATGGTGATAGGCGTCTGTAATCCCAACTACTTGGGAGGTTGAGGCAGGAGAAGTGCTTGAACCCAGAAGCGGAGGTTGCAGTGAGCCGAGATCGTACCACTGAATTCCAGCCTGGGCAAAAAGAGCGAAACTATATCTCAAAAAAACAAAAAAAAAAAAGTCATCACAAACATTGAACAGATATTAAATTAGCTGCACTTAAAGTGAAGAATTGTGTTTGTGTACATGTTCAGTTTGTGTACATATTTGTATACATGTTCATTGTACATGTTCAGTACTATCAGCCTCTGTTATTTCTATGTGGGGGTGTTTAAAAGTACAGCAAAGGGGGGGAATTTTGCTGATGAAAGTAAAGTGAATATAACTGAGACTAAGGAAAGGTGATGGACCAGCCAGTGTAGAACAAACTGTCCTGTGGTAGGTCCCAGCTGCCCAGCTGGGCTCATGCTCCCTAATGTGCTATTAAACATACATTGCCTTCTCTGTTTCTCCCCACCTGCCCACCCACAATCTTTTTTGATTTCTTATTCAGCTTACGTTGTGTGACTAGTTGGAAATATTATACATCCTAGAGGATTTTGTATCCAGACATGGAAGAGAGAGTAGAAATGTAGAAGGGGGAAGGGAACAAATCTGTAGTTAGCATTTGCTGTAGGTTTTCAATATTTTATTTATTTTATTAATTTCAGTCTTCTACCCAACTCCGTGAAGTTATTTCCATTTTATAGATGGTGAACTAAGTTTCAAAAAAATTAATTGGCTTTCCCAAAGTTGCATGGCTCAAACCAGATGCTAAACCACACATGCCCTGCTTCCCAAGTCCCTGCTCACGTAGTCGGCCAATGCTGGCTTTCACTGTACTCCCAGGTGCCCTGAAATAAGACCCTCCAAGAATCTGGCCCTGGTGAAAAGCCTACTTATTCCACTCTTCCTAGCTTATTTAAATGCTTAATCCTATGATATCTTTGGACTTCCCTGTGGCCATTTTTGCTAGACAGCTTTCTGTACCACCTGATAAATCTTTTAAAGAAGGGAAAAACAAAGGGAATCATTCCAAGGGTACTTTTACCTTAAGCCCTTAGTTATGGAATAAGACTGATCTCTCCTGATGAATAATCCTCAGAGTTCAATTAGCAGTTAAGAGACTAACTTTTAGAGCAGGGAATCCTCTTCAGAGCTCTGAAGTTTTACCATGTAAGCATGCTCTGTCCTAGAGCAAACTAGCTCTGCCATCCATTATATTTATAAAGCTTAGTACGGCTGAAAAGTTCACCCTAGAGAAGCTCATCTTAATGGCTGAATCATTACGGTGAGGTTTGCTAACACAAACCATTGTCTCTATATCCTTTTTTTCATTCTATTTTAGTCCTTTCTCAGACTCTTTATAGAATTAAAGTGTCATATAAACATACATTTTACGAAACTTTTGACAAATCAGGTAACCTCCCTTAGCTTCAGTTTCCCTACCATAAAATGGAGGATTTGGACTAAATATCTCTAAAATCCTTTCCAACTCCCACACTCTGGGTTTGTTTTAGCTTGAGATACACGTTGTTAGGCTCTGTAGTTTGTTCTAGATTTAATTCCAGATTCCAGGCACGGAGTGAGTTACTTCCTGATATTAATGGGTTTCTTAAATGTACATACCATTGTATAGATGACATTTTATTTTTAACCCAGTACCCAACCTTGTAGATTGCACTGTGGAAGCATACATTTTTGTGCATTTGTCTTCAAACCAATTTAACTTTCATTTTTAAGGAGAGTTGGAAGCATCCCAGTTCACTGAACTGTGAGAAAATACAGAATGACCAAAGTTGTTGATGTTGGATGTATTCTGCTGCTTTGTTCCTGTCAAAACTTGAGCAGGCTCAACCAAGAGGCATTCTGAGATCTCATTAACAGGGTGGGATATGTGTGTATCAGGGGACAGAGGTAAGATATGGGGACAAACAGGAGAGGAGGAAGGGAAACTATTAAATATAATCTTAATATTAGGGATATAAAGATAAAGAATACATTTTAGAATTTTCACCTAGCATCTTTGTCTAACCTATCCTCCCTCTCTGCCATAGAGCTCCTTTATACCTCATACTCAGTTTCCTCTATTAACATCTAACATTAGAGTGGTACATTGAATTACAATACAATTAATAAACTACTATTGACCCATTATTATTAACTAAAGTCTATATTCTATTCAGATTTTCTTAATTTTTACTTAATGCCCTTTTGCTATTCCAGAATCCCATCTAGGATTTACATTGTATTTAATATCATGTATCCTTAAGTTGCTGTTGGCTATGACAATTAAGACCCTATATTTTTAACAATCACTTCCTTTTGTCTCAGTGTCTTCACTTGCTTATTTTCTTTTCTTTATGTAAGCTGTTTTAAATTCCTCCTCTACTTCGAAGAGCATTAATTATTTACTCTTTTGTTTAGGAAACGTTCTGGAAATCCCTAGTTTCCATACAAACTGCCAAGTTTTTTTTTTTTTAATTTTCTGAAAATTTGTAAATGAGGGAGGCGATCCTAGCCAGAGGCCAATAAGAATTTATGATTATTGAATCAAGACTTTCCTTGGATGCCAAAAGGAGAATAATCTTTATTAGTGAGTCAGTCAGTTGAAACTCTTAAATCTTACACACTTGAAAAACAACCTAGTGAAGTTTCAAAAGAAGCAGGCACATTCGTTGAATGCTTATAGGCACACAAATAAATAGTTAAGAATAATAAAGCACATTAATAGTTAAAAACATTAGCGCTTACGCTTCCATCATAAGTCTTCACATATATTTCTATGTTTCAATATGTTTCTCCCAACCCAGAAATTCTATCCACAAATGCTGTAGAGAAAGAAACACCTTCATAATTGAATAAGCATTAAACCACACTGTCATGTGCATTACAGCCACTCCACTAAGAAAGTGCACGGAAAGGAAAAAAAAAAAAAAAAAAATCTCACCCTTTTCTATAGCCAAGCAAATATACCCAATTACACACATATTTTCAAGATAAACAATGACTAGTCCTCAGGTTAGAGGACTTGACAGCACCACTGGGCATACAGTCATCCTAACTTTACCTGGTAATTGAGGTGACCATCTATGTTACCTAACTGGCTGTATCCAGAGGAGAGAGGAAGCAGGGGAAAAACACCTTATGACAGGAGGGAGGTTTATAACTTGGAGCATGGAGCCAGCTGATGTTAGGCTCCTGCCTTCCCATGGAAAACTGTAAGATGGGGACACTGTTCCCTTTGATATTTACATTTCAAAGAGATGAGTCTCGGGTCTTTGAAAGAGACATTCCTAGATAATAAAGCTGACAAAAGGCTTATTTATGTCTAAAAGGATACATTTCAAAAAGACAGAGAAGGTGCTTTATATACAGGTTTTCTACAGTACATGTTCTGACCGGGAGGAAAAGGAAATAGCTCTTATTTTAAGCAGGAGGAATTAAGCCTCCTGTTTTTCATTCCTTTACATCCTTACACTAGGCAAAGATTTCTTTTTTCATTCATGCAAAAGTGTTCACTGAGCAGAGGACCACAGACATGTGCCAGACTCTATGCTAGACACTATGAATACAAATATTTAGGGAGATGCAAAAAATCCAATCCCACACTCCAAAAGCTCACCATCTAGGAATCTAGACTCTATGAGCCACGATATCACCTTAGTTCGCTTACAGGTCCTCATAAGTCCCTCCTGCAAAGAGATGAGAAATCTGATTAACTCAGACCAAGATTTCAGACTGCACCAGGCACTGAAAGTTTTTGGTTGGTTCAGAGAAAGGCACAAATGAATATTCGTGCATGTTGAAGTTATTTTCTACTACTAATAAGTAGCATTCATTGAGTGGTGTTCCTGCCCCATGTACTGCATTGCTGAGTCTCACAACATCCCTGTGAGATAGATGCTATTTCTATTCCCATCTTACAGATGAGTCTGGGCAGATGGATGTCTCGCCTCTAGATACAGAGCTAGTAAATGGGGAGCTGTGATGTGAACACGGTTAATCTGACTCCACAGTCTGACTACACTGTAGCCACTATGTATGAATGTAGATTAGGAAAAAAAGCCATCACCACTGGCTGAGCTCTTTATCTTATAGAATTATGTACAAGCTCAGTAAAAAAAAAAAAAGGCTACCTCAAATAAGAACCATTCCCTATGTTTACAATGCACTTTACCGTCTTCAAATCAGTTGTTCTGCCTAGTTTCATTTGATGTTCACAACAACCTTGGGAGACATGTAGGGCGGGTATTTTAAACCCAGGTTAGGCATTGAAAAACCTCAAACTCACAAGTTAAATAACTTGTCCAACATCAAACAACTAGTGAGTGGAAGAGCTGGGACTCCATTTCAGAGCTCGTAACAACTGTGGTTACTTGTGGCATGAAATTGGAAAATCCCAACCTGGAGACAGATACGCTGTGTATGGATTCCTAACAGAGCTCTAGAGGTTCCAGGATTCACCTGTATTCTACTGCTCAGTCCCAGAAGACAAGCCAGAGTAAATGTTAGTTCTGCCAAATCTGGCACACTGTGCAATACTCACTTAAGTATGCCTTTGTTTTCCTTCTTGTGACTTGTAAATAAAATTCCATTTGCTTGATATTCCCTGTGGCTAAAGAGTAATGTTTAAGCCTTTCAAGCTTATTTCTACTGTGCTTCCTGGAGAATTTTGTATACTACTTACCCCAAAATGGGCCCTGTTCTGCAGTTTTTATTCAGGTAAAACTAATGGAGTTTCCCCCAGAGTGAGGAATGTGTAATCAATCCTATTGTTTGATTTCAATGGGTTATTATGGGTGGGAGAATTGTTATACCAGAAGCAATTTAGAAAATCAGGTACAATTGACTCAAGTCAATTTACATACTGCAGTCCCAACAGCAAAAAGTCATGGTGTTTCATGCCTGAAATAGTGTAATCATCAAATGAGACCACCTGGGCAACTAACTAAATCCAAGAGAGAATAAAAGAATAGAGACAGAGAGAGACAGAGAAAGAGAAGGGGAGGGGAGAGCAGGAGAGAGGTTGGTTTAAACACAGGCACATTCAGAATTGCAGCCAATCAAAGAAGGGAAAAATAATTTTCCAAGTATCTATCTCTAGTATTTTCCAAAAGATATTCACAATCAGAATCATCTAATGATGAATCCTTTTATAGATTCTCATGTGGCTGGCCTTGCATTTAATATTTGTATGTATTGCGGTTGGATGTTCTTCTGACAAAGTTGGAAAAATTCCCCTTTCTGAGATATGGGAAAGATTGGAAAGCTCTGAGTGGAGCAGCAGAAATTGTGATTCCAGTCTGAACCCAGCCATTAACTTTCCTTATGTCTTGGGCAAGTCAGCTAATTCTTAGGCCTATGTTTCCTCCTCTTTATGAGACTTTGGATCGTATCTTTTCTAAAGCCTTCTCCAGCAATAAAGTTTGGTGTTTCTGACTCTGTCACACATCCTTGGAAAAGGGATTCACTGTGGGAAAACACTGATATAATTACTGCCAAATTGTATGTCATGTCTATGGACTATACCCAGTGAGCCAAATGAGAAAAGAAGGTCAAGGGAGAACAGAGGGAAAGAGTACAGCTGCCCATCCCAGCATACAAATGCATCTGCATTAGGAAAGGATAAGTACATGCACGAGCACTACAGATGGCGGGTGATTAGTATCATCTTTGCAGTGAAAGATAATGTAGCCCACATTTCAATAATATGAAGTTTATCTGCTGGTTTAAGAGTCCCTTACAGAGAGGTTTCCCTAGTGCACGTGGGGAAGGGACAGGAAAGCAGGCTGGAAGGGAAGACACCAAGATATTTGTACAAACCAGCTAGGTTTATAGATATTGTCTCAGTATCTTCACTGCAACCCTAAGAAGTCATTAATATAAGCTCTATTTGCAGGAACTTGAACTTGGAAAGATTAAGCAATTTAGCCAAGGAAAAAAATAAAACAAAACCCTGGTAAGGGCCAGAGCTGTGATGCAAACCTTGTCTGGACTACAAAAGTGCTTCCCAACACATTGAATATGCAGAAAATGTCACGTCCTTTTAATCATATTTTTTTTTTTTTTCTAGCACCAATTTCTCACTCCTATTTATACATCTTTTCAGAGCATGGCCCAAGGTACAGAACATTGCCCGCAGTCCTTGGGGGCAGGGGAGGGAGAGACATTCATTTTTGTCTCCATTTCCTTCCCTCATAATTATTTTTGCTTCATGACTGCCCATTTCATCCATTTCAGCTTATTAAAAACAAGGCATCTCTGTTTTTGTATAATACTGTTTATATTGTTGGAAGTTAAATATCTTTAACGGTTCATAGGCAGGCTGGTGACGGTGCTGAGAGCTGTGTCAGCATGAAGACAGCAACGCCACACCATGAAAAGCAATTGCAGTTTTGAGAAGCTGAAGCTATTTGCAATCCTCGTTTCAAAAAGATCACTTTCAGAATGTGGCGTTGGGTGGAAATGGATGCAGTCATCATTTTTAGGGGCTTTGTTGAGCTGTAGCAGCTGGGAACTCTCTTTTCTCATCTCCTACAACCCACAGACCCTCACGCGAAACAGGAGGTAAAAATGCCGTTGTCCTTAAAATAAAACTTGGCTGTGTGGCTACATATTTTAAGAAAATTTTTATGAAAAAAAAAGCTTTTTATAATGAAAAAAATTACAGAAGTTCAAATAAAACCTAACCAGTCATGAAAAATATGTGTTTATCCTTAGTAAATATAAAAGAATCAAAATCTGTAGATAAGACCAATAGGTAGTCTTCCATTTAGTAAAATGGCCCATTTTTTGACTCTCCAATTCTACCATCCTTCTGCCCTTGCTCAAATACCAGAACCTCCAGGAAGCCTTGTCCCATTTATTCTATGAGGCATTTTTTGTTCTTTCACCTAACTCCTAATATGTTTTTATCTGAGCACTTTTGTCAGGTGTCTCTTTCCTATTTGTACTCTGATTATTTGTGCATGAATTTTGTCTTCACTACAGGCTCCTTCAAGAAGAAATTCACACTTTCATTAATGTATATATACAACATTCCAGTCACTGATGGACCACGTATATAATGGTAGTCCCATAACACTATAATGGAGCTGAAAATTTTCTGTCTCCTAATGGTGTCATAGTCATCATAATGTCATAGTGCAACATATTCCCTTCTCCATGGTTGTATATGTTTAGTTCCACAAATATCATTCTGTTACAATTGACTACAGTATTCAATACAGTAACATGCTATACAAGTTGTGGCCTAGGAGCTATAGGCTCTACTGCATAGCCGAGTTGTGTAGTAGGCTATACTATCTAGATTTGTGTAAGCACACTCTAAGATGTTCACACAACAACAGAATTGCCTAACAATGCATTTCTCAGAATCAGTCCCTGTCATTAAGTGACATATGACTATATTCATTAAACAAATGTGATTTGACAGTCTACTAGGTGCCAATGGCCTTTCAGGTGTTCATAATATAAATACTAGTAAGTATTCCCTGTGGTTCAGTTCCTGGCTCTGCATCAAAGAACTGTCAACAAGTCACCACATGAAATCTTACTGTCACCCTTGAATTCCACATTCAATCCTACCAAGATGGTCATCAAGTCTCTATCATCAATTTAACCATTCCCCCTATTTCCACATCCATTTTACCAAAGTCTTAAGTACGTTCACTCCTGGATGTCCCACCATTATATCAGATTCAGCCATCTACCTGTTCCTTACGTTCTTCATTCCACTGAGAGATTAATCTTCCTCAGAACTCCACCACTACATATGAATAAGAACCAGTTCCTTCCTCAAGGATCTTAGATTTAAGTATGGAAAATAGATATGTAAACATGTGTATAAATTGCAATCTAGAGTTTGCAGGATACATATTGGATTCATTTATATAACCTTTTAAGTATCTTAGCACCTTGTTGAATTAATAAAGGTGGATTACACTCTTAAACAACAGTAAAGGTTCTACAGAAAAATAATGGATAAAAACTAGTGGAGAAATAAAAAAACAATGATGACATACGGATTCTTGGGAGAACCGTGACTCTTGACAGTCCAGATCAATTATTCCTGCTAACCTTAGCCCTAAATCTTTCTTTATTGGCTCTGTTTCCTTTATGCATGGTATATTTTAAGCAGTAAAGGCAGTCCTAGAGAGGCAGCCAGATGGAGTACAAAAACATAGCTTTCAAGTTAGGAGAGTTGGTATGTACAAAAAAAAAAAGATAATATCAGTCTGTCTATGGTAAGTGTTGATTGAGGATGCAGATATTAAATGCTACAGTAAACAATAAGTCTGACCTTCTTCAGAGGAAAGTTTATTTGATAGGTATACTTACCAGTGAATGAGAAAAGAACAAAGATACCTGTAAAAAAAAAAAAAAAAAAAAAAAAAAAAGGCCCAAGTGTGGCCCATGTGATCCAAAGGCAGTAAGACAAATCATGGAACATCTGCTGTTTCTGAGATTTCATGGTTGAGGGTTGCATTCCTGCCAGATAATATATTGATGCTAAATAATAAAATGCCATCTACATCCTTTCATACATTTCCTATTAGCTAGTTCTTTCTCATTGGCATTTTTTTCTTCCTTAGGCTCCAT
>NC_045447.1:73262395-73341014 GCF_002776525.5 Piliocolobus tephrosceles
TTAGCTAGTTCTTTCTCATTGGCATTTTTTTCTTCCTTAGGCTCCATGATCCTACACTGTTCTCTTCCCATTTTCTTGATTGATCCATCTATCTTTGTAGATCATCCATTTTCAACCATCAAATGTCAGTATTTCCCATGGTTCAGTTCTTGGCTCTGCATCAAAGAACTGTAAATGAGTCACCACCTGAAATCATACTGTCACCCTTGAATTCCACATTCAATTCTACCAAGATGGTCATCAAATGTCTTTCATCAATTTAACCATTCCCCTTATTTCCACATCCATTTTACCAAAGTCATAAGTATGTTTTTTCCCAGATGTCCCACCATTAAATCAGACTCGGCCATCTACCTGTTCCTTACATTCATAATTCCACTGAGATATTAATGATCCTCACAACTCCACCACTACCATACATTCCAGGACTTATAACTCTCCTCACCAAAGAGGTTTTCCCATCAAATTCCTTCACCATTCTGCTTGCCTTCTCAGTTTACAGTCTCAGGCATATTTGATCCCTCCCTTTTCCTGTCTCCATGCCTAGTCACTGGAGTTAATTATTCTGAAAGTCTTCTTTTATAATGTCTCTGGCACTAGGAACAATTTAAAATAACATTTTGTTGAGTGCAAGTAGCCAGGCACACAAGAAAGTGTACATTGCTACCCAATTTTTCCCATTGCCACCTGCTTTATCCAGCCCTTGTTACCTCATGTGTGGTGCCTTGAGTAGGTTATCATTTTTTAAATTTCTAATTTCTAGCCCCTCCTAACCAGTCAGCACTTTTTAGTCTGATTGATTCCTTTTCTTAAAAATACATGTTTAATAACCTCAACCTTCCAACGGTTACTCAATAGCTTGACACTGTCCAATAGAAATATAATGCAAGTCACAAATGTGAACTATGTATGTAATTTGAATTTTCTAGTAGCCATACTATAAAATGTAACAATAAATATGTGAAATTAGTGTTAATAATATTATATTTACCCAATATAGCCAAAATATTCTCATTTTAATAGATAATATTGACTGTTATCTATTATCTAATAATGACTAACATTAATGAGATATTTCACATTATTTTTCATACTGAATCTTCACAATCATACATCTCAATTCTTACTAGCCACAGTTGAAGTGCCCTATAGCCATATGTGACTAGTGGCTACCATATTGGACAATGCAGCTGTACAAAATACTCTGTGCCGCCCATTTTCATTCCTTGCTTATGCTTCTACTTTTATATCTGTCCTCCTTTCAACATAATTAAATACTAATAATATATAAGGCTCTCTCACTTAAATTCTAACTTGCCTGGGCAAACTTCCCCAACCATCACAAGACTGTGATTTCATCTCATGAGATGCATTAGCTGTACCACTCAGCTGGCATTTCCCATGTGCTACTTTCTGTAATTAATGCATGAGAACTGCACCCTAGCCAGATTGCCAATATCTTGAAGACTAATTCTTCTCTCTGTACCTCATATCACTTAGTATAATGTCTTTCATAGAGAAGACACAGTAAATATTTGTTGATGGAGTGATGATAAAATGGAGTTACTATACATAAATAAATAAATAGACTTGATTAATCAAGTCTTATATAATTTATCAACTGTGATTCCACACTATACTGTCACGAATTTAATTGTTAGTTTAGGTTTCTGGGTTTTAGTAAAGATTTATTTTCTGAAATGTAATACATTCCTGTTTTAGAAGGACAAATGAAATATCAGAAATTTAAAAGTAACACAAACTAAGTAGAAAGTCAAGTGACCTGCTAGAATTTTAGCTCTGCAATTTATTTGTATATGGAATGGTGAGAATATTGAAATATAGTGAGCATAATAGTATTATGAAAGACATAATTTAGTGAGCTTCAAAAAATATTGTCTGATTATCTTATCAGTATGGAAGAATTCTCAGAAACATATTTAGAAGATTTAATAAAAGAATGTGTTGGAAAATAGTGATTTGATAAGGGCTATCCAACATCAATTTGTGATAGGGAGGTTTTGTGCAATTACTCTGTCGATGTGTTGAAAGGCAGTGGCAAATGCTTTGTCAGGGAATGGTAAATGCAATGGTGGGGTATATGTTTACTTACACAAGGAGCCCTTGATGAGATTTCACACAAAGAATTACAGATTAAAGAAATGAGTCCTGGTGTAGAGGATAAATAAACTAAATGTGGCTAATATTTTTTCATCACAGGGGATTTTTTTTATGTTATCACCATTTTATATGACAAGAACTGTTAGTAGACCAAGTGGCAGTTAGTTTAAAGGGCATGACTCAATAACATAAAAATTTAGGATAAGTTTGACAAAGCAGATCTTATGTAAAATGTAGAATAAATGAAATCTGTACTTAGAGATAACAAACTTCACCATCACTAAACACCCTGTTCTCCCTTTAAGCCTAAGTATTCCCGGTTACAACACATATCCTCTCCATGATATATGATAGGATTTTTCAAATGTACTCTGATTTTATTGAGACCTCTTGATAGATAGCTCTTGAAGATTTTATGATACAAATATGCAGTATAATAACTGGAATTAGCATAATTAGTTGGGTTGAAAGTCCCACATCAACACTTAATATTATACTATACTCTTCCTGTTAATAATATTGATGCTGAAATCCAAAATTTATATTTATGAGAGTAATTTAGAAAAAAATGATTTTTAAACTTGATCAGTATTTTTAAAAACTTCCATATCACCATAAATGAAGTTAGTGTTTGTATAGTGTACCTGTGCATTTTCCACGTAACAGTTTTTGTCAAATGGATAAAACCCTGACATGCAGATATATACATTGTGTATCTATCTATTCTTCTTAAAATTAAGGTTATTGCTAATTTAAATGCAGGCAGAGAGCCTTGTGGGGGAACAAATTCTTTCTTGGTTGATCGTTACATTTGGCAAATCCACCTGGAAAAGCAGAGAGGGAAGGTAGTAAATGAGCTGGACAAAATTCAGAATGTATGCCAGATGTCACGCAAGAAAGCTGAAGTACAATCTGAAATAGTAATGGGTGGAATACCAGACATAGCAGGTGCCAGAGCCAAGGATAGAGAGGGGAGTATCCAGTGAAGGAGAAAAGCCATTACTGGGAGAAAGAAATCAGCAATCAAGCAGAAGGCTCAAACAGACAAAAGTAGGTTTAAGAGACGAAGCTCTGGCTGGGGAGATTCCTTCCTGGAATGTGAATTGAAACTTGCTTTCTTTGGCTTATAAGGCTAAAATGTCTGAGTAGGAGAGTCCAGCTTACAGAAAAGAGGTTTGGAGCATGGGTAGGTAGAGAAAGAGAAAGCTCTAAAGGTGTCTGTTAATTATAGTTCTTATGAAAATAAAGCAGTTTGAATTTCAGAGATCTAATTCCTACATGAAGCTATTAAATCTTGTAAACGCTTCTTCAGCATTAATGTCGATGCAGAAAACTGGCAAATGCCTTTAAGAAGAAACAGAAACAAAAAAATCAAGAGCAGGAATCAACTTTGGGCTTAAAAGATGAAAAACCATTACTATTATGGACAGCAAAAAAACATACAGAAAATAAAACTGAACAAACCCTGGACAGGAAACCAGACTCCATGACTACCTTGCTGTGTCACATTTAGACAAAGAAAGATATAGTTTCTTAAACTATCTAATGGATAATAAGCTTGATCTTTATTGTATTCCTCATTATTATCATGGTAGCTCTCTGTTACCTTACTATGGCCAACTTACCATGACTTACAAAGCCTTACATAATCTAACATCTGGCCTACACCTCCTCTCTTACCTGTCTTAAACCAGGCTTTTCATGGCTCGTCGTGCTCTAGCCACATTGGACACATTTGTGTTCTTCAAGCACTAAAGCTGGTCCCTGTGCCAGAGCCTTTATATTTATTTCTTTTTCTAGAGGTCTTTACCCCTTCCTCTTGGCATGGCTGTTCTTTCTTTTGCTAAGATCTCAGCTCAAATTATCAGCTATCTATAAGGCCTTCCTGACTATCTTCTATAGCATTACCCAGCGCTGCCCATTCACTACCACAATACACTGTTTTATTTTTTCATGGCACTTAGTTCTCATTGAAATTATACATCCATACACCTGTCTTTCTTTTTCTTTTCTTTCTTCCTTTCTTTTTTTCTTCCTTCCTTCCTTCCTTTCTTTCTTTCTTTCTCATTTAGCATAAAATGTTTATCTGAGCAGACTATAATTCCTAGTGTCTAGAAAAGAACTCATGGTAGATGCTCAAATTTATGTGTTGAATAAATAAATGATAAAGTAAATATTAAGTGCTAAATATCCATTACATCTTTTCTAATCACAGCAGTTATGAAAGATAAGTATTATTTTCTTTTTTATATCTATTTTACTAAAAAGGAGACTGACTTTTTTGAGAGATTTACTTGCCCAAGATCATGTGACTACTAAATATGTCCTGAAAACTCATGCTTTTTCCATTACAGTATCTTCCTTACCCACTCCCAAATTATTGTGAGTGTTACATGAGATAGTGAACAGACTATAAAGCATTATAATAATTTAAGAGATTTTATTTCAGTTCTCCTCATTGTTGGTGTGGCATGCTTCTTTGCTAACCACTGGTGAATATTAGCTAGTTTACAATCTTTGAAACTCCATGGGTTTTCTAGTCTTTTATCAAGGAATAAGAATGTCTAAGTCAAAGTCTAGAGGAGTATACACAGGAATACAAATCTGCTCATGAATTCCCTTAAGATTACATTCACAATTTTGCTGCTGTGCTCAAAGAAGCCACATTCTGTACAATGACATCAACATTAAGACAAAGCATTGGGCAGCTTATCAGAACATAAGAAAACCCTTCACAAAGATGGTACTGCAGGGTGGCTCTTGTCTTAACCTTAGCCATACCAGTAAAGCCTCCCTCTTTGGAAAAATGTCAAGAAAAAGCTAGTCACACCATCTTGCTCTTCCAGGGTAATAAAGGAAAAATAAAGTCATAAAATAATAAAGCAATGAAAAATGTTTGCACACTTTCAAGGGAAAGAAAAAGTAAAATATAACTGATGGAATAATGAATAAAAATATATCTATGTAAACAATCCAAAAAATTCACAAGGGACTAACCAACAATAAACTAAATGCAACACTGATTCAAATTTGAATGAAAATGGGGTAATAAAAATGAGGCATAAAACTTCTTAAATTTGTTCATCTATTTATAATCACTTTTGCATCTACTTGAAGTGAAAAAGCTGTTAAACTTTGTCTTGGGTTTTAGGATGAATCTTGGCATATGTTAATTCTGAAAATATTAAAGTCATCATTGGTCTTTTTAATCAAATCTTTATGTTTATAATCAATACTCAATATATTAAAAGTTATTACAAGTAATTATAGAAGACGTGTGCTAATAGATAAATAGGCAAAAAATACATAAAGGAGCATTTCAGAAACTAGCAAATACAAATAAAAAAAATAAACTTTTCAACAGAACTGGTAACCAAAGAAACACTATTAAAACCATAAAACAAATAATTTTATTTATCAAATCGGCACAGATTTTAAAATGGTAATATCTACTATTAGCTTCGGTGTGGAGAACTTGGAACTCTCCTCTCTTGCTTGTAGAAGTAATAATAAATTGTAGGAGTAAAAATAAAACAAAAATGTTATTACCTTTTTGAAGTGTAATTTGGCAATAGATATTATAATTTTTGTAATTTAATATGCAGGCTTGACTGCATCCAGCAATTCGTCCTAAGGAATTAATCATGATTCATGCAAAGATATAGCCTGAAGGATGTTTATCATGAGGCTGTTTATACAAAAAACCCCCAAAAAACAAAGAACCAACAATAGCCTTTTTGACAGGTCTAACAAATTATGTTTCATCCATAAAATTAAAATTTAAAATAACTATGTACTACCTAAATATGCTGTAGAAAAACATTCACATCATTTAAAAATACTCATGGAAAAGTAAGTAAAAATAGAGAACATGACACTATTAATGAACTTATAAAATATATATTAATGCATAGAAAAGAGACTGGGTAGCTGTATACCCGAAAGTTAAGAGCAGTTGCCTCTCAATGATAGGATTATGAATGACTTTCATTTTCTTATTTTTTCTTCAATGTATTTTGTAAATTTCAATGGTGATTATATTAAATTATTTTTACAAAAATAAAAATTTGTATTATTTTTATAATAAGCTATAAAATGATTATCAATGATTTAATCTTAACTGAAGTGACATAATGAGAAAGCTGGGCAATATCACAGGAAATAGAGAAAAGAAGAAAAGAAAGTAAATTATAAGATTAAAAAAGCAACAAAATAATCACGTCCTTTGCAGCAACATGGATGGAGATGGAGATCATAATCCTAAGCAAACTAACTCATGAACAGGAAACCAAATACCTCGTTTTCTTACTTACAAGTGGAGCTAAATATTGAGCACACATGGACATAAACATGGGAGTAATAGACACTGTGGGTTATTAGACCTGGGAGGGAGAGCGGGGGGTGTGAGTTGAAAAGCTGCCTAGTGGGTGCTATACTCACTAGCTGGATGCAATATACCCATGTAACAAACCTGCATATGGACCCCTTGTACCTAAAATAAAGTTGAAATTTAAGATTAAATAAAAGCAACTAAGTGTAAATAGAAGAATGGAAATGATGGAAAAATCATATTTCAGAATTGTGTTTCAGTCCAAGTAATCCACTAAGAGACATTTTGTGTTTATCATGTGTGCCAAAAATTCATATTCAGGAAAATGTGCAAAGTTAAAAGAAAGAAAAACAAAATGCACATTTCTTTAATCAATATATGAAGAGTTGATATTTATTTCTGGGCCTTAGTAACAACTTGGAAAATTCTAAATGAAATTAAATGCAGTACACAAACTCCGTTCACTGAACATTTCTTTTGAGTAATATCAAGTGCCACATTTAGCTAGGATGTCTCACTTACTGTTGTGATGGTGTTATTTGCACAGTCTGTGGTACTTTACACTGTACAAAGCATTTGCATGCACTTTATCCCACTTATTCCTACCAAAACCCTGTGAAGTTATTTGTATAAGTTCCATTTTACAAGTGAAGAAACACAAATCTGGGATGTTGACTTCCAAACATCCCCTAATATTCAAAGCCAAGGGAAACCAACAAAACCGAATCTACCATGGATTATTCTCAGGCTGAGCATTACCTTGAAAAATACCAGTCATGCCAGCCATGCAATGTCTACATCTCATTTTCCTTCTATAATAATACACTATAATTCCAATATTGTCTGCTCTGTTTCTGTGGTTGATCTCTATGAACATGTAAAAGCAACTGTTTTTGAGTATTCCAATACAGATTTTCCAGCCACTTTCAGCGAATCATATTACAGTTTCTCCATATTCTATGCACATGTTACAAAGAAAGAGTGTTCAAGTTCTGCAAATTATGTTGACTTCTTTGAAAATCTTAGCAAAGCTCTGTACAGTCATGCATCACTTAACAACAAGAATACATTCTGAGAAATACATCCTTAGGCGATTTCATCATTGTGCAAAGATCACAGAACATACTTACAGAAACCTAGATGGCTCAGTCTACCACACACTTAGGTTATGTGGTATAGCCTATTGTTCTTAGGATACAAACCTGTACAGAATGTTACTGTACTGAATATTGTAAGCAACTCTAACACAATGGCCAGTGTATGTGTATCTAAATATAACTAAACAAGGAAAAGGTACAATAAAAATACAGTAGAAAAGATTAAAAATAGTACACTGGCATGGGACACTTATAATGAATGGAGCTTTCAGGGCTGGAAGTTGCTTTAGGTGAATCAACGAGTGAGCAGTGAGTAATGTGAAGGACTAGGACAAGACTGCACACTACTATAGACTTTATAAACACTGCACACTGAGGCTACGGTAAATGCATTTTAAAATATTTTCTTTCTTCAATAATCAATTAACCTTACCTTACTGTAAGCTAACATTTTTTTACATTTTTTATTTTTATTTTACTTTAAGTTCTGGAATACATGTGTATCCAGAATATGCAAGTTTGTTACACAGGTATACATGTGCCATGATGGTCTGATGAACCTATGAACCGGTCATCCAGGTTTTAAGCCCCGCATGCATTAGCTATTTGTCCTAATGTTCTCCCTCCCCCTGCCCCCACCCCTCTACAGGTTCCAGTGTTTGATGTTCCCCTCCGGGTGCCCATGTGTTCTCATTGTAAACTAAGATTTTTTACTTTATAAACTTTTAAAAACTTTTTGACTCTCTTGTAATAGCACTTAGCTTAAAGCACACATTGTACAGCTGTACAAAAATATTTCTTTATATGCTCATTCTACACAGTTTTTTCTTTTTAAATTTTTTGTGTACTTAAAACTTTTTTTTTTTTTTTTTTTTTTTTTTTTTTTGAGATGAAGTCTTGCTCATCGCCCAGGCTGGAGTGCAGTGGAGCGAGCTCGGCTCACTACAAGCTCCGCCTCCCGGGTTTACGCCATTCTCCTGTCTCAGCCTCCCGAGTAGCTGGGACTACAGGCGTCCGCCGCTAAGCCCGCTAATTTTTTGTATTTTTAGCAGAGACAGGGTTTCACCGTGTTAGCCAGGATGGTCTCGATCTCCTGACCTACATTTTTTTTTATTAGAAATTGAGACACAAACACACACATTAGTCTAGGCCTACACAGGGTAAGAATCATCAGTAACACTCTCTTCCACATCTACATCTTGTCCCACTAGAAGATCTTCAGGGGCAATAGCACACATGAAGCTGTCATCTCCTATGACAACACTGCCTTATTTTGGAATACCACCTGAGACCATTCTGTAGTTAACATTTTTTTTTAAGTAGAAAGAGTACACTCTAAAATAACAATATGAAGTATTGCGTAGTATAGTACATATAGAAACCAGTAACACAGTCACTGATTATCAAGTATTAATACCATTGATCGTTTATTATCAAGCGTGAATGCCATTACTTTTAATGGCAAAAACTGCAATTACTGTTGCACCAACCAAATATTATGTATCATACATAATTGTACGTGCTATGAGTAATGCATTGTGCTATAACATTACAGCAGCTACCACATCACTAGGCGCTAAGAATTTTTCAGCTCCATTATCACCTTAAGAGACCACTGCCATATATGCAGTCCATTGTTGACTGATATCCTATGCAGCACTTGACTGTACTTCATTTCTAATTTGATTTCTAAGGTGTTTATGTAACAAAATATATGTTTATTTAAGAGATGTACTTTAGGGGAAGTGATTTACCCCTTAAATAACTAGACATCCAGAGACCTTTGAGGATAATTTAAAGGTTAAACTGGCAGCACATTAGGTTAATTGCTAAAATATTAAATTTTTGTGTCCTGCCTACATTGTGAACATTTAAACATAAGCATTAGAAAGTAGTCTCTAAAAAACATAAGAAATAATTAAAATTAGCTTCTGGCCTCTATAACTGCTTTTCATTCTCATTCCAGTTATTTAGAGGATATACACATCCAAGCAGATACGTCATCTAGCATCCTGATGCTGGGTGCTTTTATCTCTTCTCATTCAATGACCTTTGCTTCCATTTCATGACAGCCACTCACTCTATTAGATATATGCTGGCAATTATTAGTTGTGTAACTCAGACTTATCCTCTGGCTTCTAGAAACCCTTACCCAACTTAACATTTCCATTTGATTGTCTCACAAGCATTTCAAATATAATATGTACAAAATAGAATTATTGTATTCTACTTAAATCTTATAATATTCTGAGTTTTTACCATCTCAGAAAATGGCAGCACATACATCCAGTTGTTCAAACCAGAAACCTGGCCATCATTCTTGGTTCCTTATTTTGTCTTACCTTCACATTCAGTGCCTCAACCAGCCTTTTTTTTGTACCTTCTAACTATATCATGAATCAGTCCAGCATCTTTTACATCGACTGTCAATGTGGTGGTCCAAGCCTTCTTACAAAATGTCACCTCCACTTCCAATCACTGTCTCCTCACTCTAGTCATCACACAGCAAACAGATAATCTTTTAAAACAAAAATCGCAAGAGTACCAACTCCCATTAATTTTTTGAATGGTTTATCCATGCATTTCATGCTCTACATTAAATATATATTTCACATCCTTCCACTTTTTCAGAGCTTTATTAAGCTATAATTATCATATAATATACTGCACGCATTAAAGCATACCATTTGATGAGTTTAGACACATGTATATGCCTATAAAGTCTTGAGCACAATCAAGATAACAATCACATCCATCAGCTCCAAAAGTTTATTTATTTCCCTTTTAATACCTCCCTCTACTCTTCTCTTCTCCTCCCATGTCTGCAGAGCACCATTGATTAGCTTTATGTAACTCAAGATCAGTTGTCATTTTCTAGGAATTTACAGAAATGAATTAATATCTCCACTTGCCTCAGCTATTCACATAGAATCCAGGTTAATTTCTTCATTTCCACTCTTCCAAAAAGAAAAAAAAAAGTGAACAAGTTTAATGAAAATCATTGAGATAGTGCCAACATATGTGCCCAGTTTTTAGAGTTGCTTATAAATTATAAAACTCCTGAAACACTACAACACTTTCATGGACTTGTATCTTTCTCAACCTTGATAACGAATTATATTAATAATAAACTTCCAGATTGTTATTGTTGTTTTGAAACAGAATGTCACTCTGTCACCCAGGATGGAGTGCAGTGGTGCAGCCTTGGCTCACCGCAACCTCCACGTCCTAGGTTCAAGTGATTCTCCTGCCTCAGCCTCCTGAGTAGCTGGGATTACTGGTGCACGCCACCACACCTGGCTAATTTTTTTTGTATTTTGAGTAGAGATGGGGTTTCACCATGTTGGCCAGGCTGGTGTCGAATTCCTGACCTTAAGTGATCTGCCCGCCTTGGCCTCCCCAAGTCCTGGGATCACAGGCATGAACCCCTGTGCCCAGGAAAACTTCCAGGTATATAATTAAAATTTTAGCAAGCCTTTCCCTCAGTCTAATTTTAAAATTAAGATTTCTTTTCTTTTCTTTTTCTTTTTCTTTTCTTTTATTTCTTTCTTTCTCTTTCTTGCTAGATGACATTATTATCGTAGTCTGGTAGATTCTTTCTATAATAAAAATCCTGTGATGTTGTTCAAAGAAACTCAATGAGCTTTCTGTATGTTTACCAAGGAGTTAAAATCTTAACAAAGGTTTTCAGTACAAGAAATACTCCCTTTTGTAAGAATTCTTCATAGGTTTTTTCTAGCACATGTTTGTTTTTATTGAATGATACTTGATGGTTCTCTATGTTATTTCTTTTCTACTATATATAATTTTGATTAGGGAATACATTTAATATTTTAAAACTATCATTTCTTTTTCCAAAATAATCATAACATGTTTTGCTTCTTGTTGCTTTAAAAGGAACATTTTAAATTGCTTTTTTACAACAATAAGTGTGAAAGGAAATGCCAAAATACAAACAATTTCACTTCTTGTTGGAATTTGACATTTCTACTAGCTAAGTAATATAAACATGCATCACCTAAATGAGCAGTATTTTAGTAGCATCGTTTTCACATTTTAATTGTTGTCACATTTCTTCTTTGTTTAGGGAGACGTCTGGTGAACACCCGTGGGATCTAAAGAACAAGTAAGATTTAAAGCATACTGGGTTGTGTGCCTGACTTTCAAATTTTATTTATTTTATTGCTTAATAGTGTTTCTTTACTACTGTGGGTTGTAGCTTCTTAACAAAATTGTTAGAAGTTTTATTATGGAGTATAAGGAATAAAAGTGAACTTTCAACACTTTCAAATTATTTGGAGTCTTAAAATATATACATGAATCTTCTGTATGTAGTAGGCAGACACAAAAATACTATGTTTTTATGGACATAGATGGAGTGAAATTTCAAGTCCTAAATAATGGGTATGCTTTTATGCAGAAGAGGAAATACACATCTATAGACTGAATTTTTACAAGATGATTTTTATAAGATACATTGTTTTATTTAAGAATTGTCTTAGTGTGACCTCTAGCCCATCAGTGGAGTAGGTCAGTGAGCAGTGAGTAGTTGATTCATTTCCCCAAACTCCACCTCATGTGGAACATGATTCTGTTAACACCAGAGTATGAACAATACAATGACCACCCAGTATTGGAATGAGATGTGTTGGGATGATTTTGAGAGAAACTTCAGTTAATGGAGTGGGAAGGAGAAAGTGTGAAGTGCAGTTGAAAGGAAAGCAAATAAGTAAGAGAAGAACTGAAAATAATAAAGGAGAGAAGACAGATCTTCAAAGAATAAACAAATAGAGTAAACAAATAGATTGCATATACTTGCACTTCATTGCAAATATTTGGAAGAAAGAAAAGAGAGGTGGAACAAATAAAAAGTAGTAAATAGAGACTGGAAACTAAATATAGAGACAGGATATTCAATAAACAGTGCTTAAGAGAAAGGGAAAGAAAAGAGTAGTAAAAGTGGAAGAAAGTTCCATTTTAAATTTTTGCTTTTTCACTTATTTGACAATTTACGTAATTTAAACTACAACTTGAATGGTTTACAAATAGAAGCCTTGAATATTTTTATCTATTTCATTGAAAAAGAAAAAAAAAATTCTAGTCATCATGCAATTATTCGATGTTTCTGAGAATCTTGTTTTATGCTCAATTTAAGCCAGTTTAAATGAAGAAAATGTTTCTTGATTTATTTCAAGTTTCCTTACTAGAGTTCTAAACTTTCTATATTTATGAAATCACTTGATTCTAAAAAAGGGAAAATTGTACATTTAAGGAGGTGAAATAAATCATTAAAATGTATTTCTACTCTGGGGAAAGCATATGTTAAACAATTCAAATTTACAGTTAGAATGGTTCAAATTATTCCTGCATTCAAAGACACAAAGCCCTAGAATTACCCTGTAGTTATCATGTAATTGCTATTTGCTGGCAAAGGAAAGGTTAACAGTGGTGCTGATCTCAACTGTAATACACAGATTTACCAAGGAACCTGTAGAATTGAGTTTTTCTGTCCAAAGAATGAATCATAAAAATTCAGCAAAATAACCTTTCTTTTCATTGGCATAAAGATAAAATAAGTAAAAATTCCTTTTTAGCAGCACTTGGAAAAGTATGGTTCTTCATTTATGGTTGTTGCTGTTTTTCATTGGTTTGGGTGGCTATTACGTATTAATCATTTATCACAACAAAGTGATTTTGTTGTGATGATAAATATTACTAATAGTCGCAGTGTCTTGGAGAAAATTACTTGGTTATTTACAATCCATTATGTATAATACACATCACTACTAGGCCACCACACATTGTTTTTTATAACCATAGAGTAGAGCTTCGTGGGGGCAAAATCGAAAACACCCATGGACTCTAAATCCAAAATACTGAGTAAAATCCCAGCACCATCATTAAGAGCCACTTTATCTTCCTGCTCTTCAGTGTTTTCATGTTTAAAATGAGATTACTGCCTACTGACAGGATTGCTGTGGTATTTGAGCAAGTTGTCAGTCTGAAAGTACTTTGAACTTGGTCAACATTGCTGGATGACATAACTGGGGAGTCTTGGGTTCTAGCTCCCTGCAGGTGAAGCCACCCAAATGACTTTGCAAAGATTGCTACAGGTGTTTGTACTTGTGATTCAACGTTATCATTTTTTAAGTCATTTAGGGGGTAGGTCAGAGAACCATTTAAGAAGGTTTAGTCATCAGCCTCATTGCTCCGGATCTGGAGTGGAGCCTCATAAGAATATCCTGCTGTGGGCACCTTACATTCCTCTAATAGAATAAAACTAGGACCGTCTCCCCCATTTTAACCAGTACTAGGCTGCTTGGTTTTACATATATTCTCTCATATAAATCTCAAATCAATCATGTGAGGAATATCTGTTTGTCTCCATTTTTAGATGATTCTCATAAAGGCTTAGTAACATGACTGAGGTAACACAAAGAGAAAAGAGAAAGAACTGGAATTGGAACCCAGAACTTGTTCCACAGCCCATGTATATTACGAATGTATTTTACTGCCTTCCTCAGTGAAATGTAGTATTTTTAATGCAACTATTTGGGGAAAATTATCACAGTAATTTTATCCACACAGATGTGGAGAAAGCATCTAATATAAAAGACAAATGTTTAAGGGAGAGGAAAAGCAATTTCGGTTCCCAAGGAGGGTGGCACCTGCTGAAAGGGGATGCAGTAAGGCAGTCTCAGAGTTGTGCCTTGGACAAACTCTGTGGGAAAGCATTAGTGAGCATTTTTTTTAATCCTACAACTCTTTCCTCCTTTGGCAGTTAACAGCAAATTCCTCAAGTCCTACTGCCTGTTCTTTAAGGCCCAGTTCTTCTGCATTCCTGTGATCATTTAGCAGAGAGAAGACCCAACTCTACTTTCTTTCTAATTATTGGCATTCCTCACCTCCATAACAACAACAAAGTTTGTGCCCCTGATTTTCTGCTTATAGTCTGACATTGGTGATTGATCTAAGTATGCTTGCTGAAGTCAGGGAAGATGGTAATTATTATATCCAAATGTACATTGAACAGTCCTTTTGAGGCTCCATTCTCTTTGTCGTCTTTAAGAAAAAGTAAGTTATTACAAAGAAATGAAAATAAATTCTTTTGTTACAGCACAGGGGTCCCGATCCAGATTCCATCCAAGAGAGAGTTGTTGCATCTCATGCAAGAAAGAATTCAGGGCAAGTCCATAGAGTAAAGTAAAAACAAGTTTATTAGGAAAGTGAAAAAATAAAAGAATGGCTACTCCATAGACAGAGCAGCCCCGAGGGCAGCTGGTTGCCCATTTTTATGGTTATTTCTTGATGATATGCTAAACAAGGGGTGGATTATTCATGCCCCCACTTTTTAGACCATGTAGTGTAACTTCCTGACATTGCCATGGCGTTTGTAAACTGTCATGGCGCTGGTGGGAGTGTAGCAGTGAGGGTGACCAGAGGTCACTCTTGTGGCCATCTTGGTTTTGGTGGGTTTTGGCTGGCTTCTTTACTGCAACCTATTTTATCAGCAACGTCTTTATGATCTGTATCTTGTGCCAACCTCCTATCTCATCCTGTGACTTAGAATGCCTTAACCCTCTGAGTGTACAGCCCAGTATGTCTCAGCATTGTTTTATCAGCCCCCATTCAAGATGGAGTTGCTCTGGTTTAAATGCCTCTGACACGTTCATGATTGATTGATTGATTGTTTAATTTTTTAAAAAGCTATCTAGTTAAACCTGTCTTTTTTTACACAAATTGATTTTAAATAGTTAAAATATTTTTTAAGTCATAAGTAATTCTTACTCTACTCATTTATGCACACATATACTCACATGTACACGGACATACCTACACACACACACTTATACATGTATACATGTATATACAGACTATAGCAAGGTCTTTATCCCCTTTCAATGAAATAAATATTGTATTCTATAGAATAAATAAAGTTGAAAAAGTGATTTTGGAGAAAGGTTGAAATGATTGAGTCTTAAGTGTGTCATGTATAATCTGTACCTTTCTAAATATCGTGTTTTGAGTAGTCATCTTACTTCAGAAATTAGAGGCTCAATGTGTTTAGAAATACATTTTCATCATGTTCATACACAATATAGATTTCTCCTTCCTCAGATTGTCTCCTGTGTAAACATATTGCTTGATAAAGATGACAGTCAAGTTAACTTGATTGCTGGATAGCTGTATTGTTATTACCATAAATAAACACATATATTTCCTCTTTGGATTATTCCTGGTAAGGAATCTCTAGACAAACACAATGCTTTCTTCTGGATTGACTGTGATCTTACTCACTCTAGGTAATCACATATGTATCATTCATATTAATACTTTTATAAAACTGAATTTAATATGTAGAAAAGTTCAGAGGAAAAGGGTATACTATTAGGTGACATTTTTAAGAGCATCACTAAAAGCAAAAATATTATTGACAAATCTTTGGAGTCTTATACAATAAATGGAATCTGGCCGGGCGCGGTGGCTCAAGCCTGTAATCCCAGCACTTTGGGAGGCTGAGACGGGCGGATCACGAGGTCAGGAGATCGAGACCATCCTGGCTAACACGGTGAAACCCCGTCTCTATTAAAAATACAAAAAAACTAGCCGGGCGAGGTGGCGGGTGTCTGTCGTCCCAGCTACTCGGGACGCTGAGACAGGAGAACGGTGTAAACCCGGGAGACGGAGCTTGCAGTGAGCTGAGATCCGGCCACTGCACTCCAGTCCGAGCGACAGAGCGAGACTCCGCCTCAAAAAAAAAAAAAAAAAAAAAAAAAGGAATCTAATTTACATAACATAAGCACATTTCTGTTCAGATTGTGAGAATGAAGGACCATGGAGGAGTTATATTCAAAGATATCAGCTTTGCTCAAGAAACTCATATAAATGCTTCCAGGAAAGCAACAGCAACAACGACGAGGTAATAACATGGACCAAACAGTTATTTCACTCTTTATTTTATTTATTTATTTATTTATTTTTTGAGACAGAGTCTGGCTCTGTCGCTCAGGCTGGAGTGCAGTGGCAAGATCTCGGCTCACTGCAAGCTCCGCCTCCCGGGTTCACACCGTTCTCCTGCCTCAGCCTCCCAAGTAGCTGGGACTACAGGCGCCTGCCACCATGCCCGGCTAATTTTTTTGTATTTTTAGTAGAGACGGGGTTTCACCGTGTTGGCCAGGATGGTCTCGATCTCCTGACCTCGTGATCCGCCCGTCTCAGCCTCCCAAAGTGCTGGGATTACAGGCGTGAGCCACCGCGCCCGGCCCTTACTCTTTAATTCCAAAAACAGGTATTATTCCTGAGTATCACATAGAGCTTATGATTTACTTATTATAGAAAAATGCTTGTTATCTACAACAAGTACTGATTGTGAACATCAGAAGATATCAAGTACACAAAAATGCAGCAGCCAAAAGTTCAAGAGTGAGGGAGCCCTCAGTATCCAGCCTCATACTGAGATTGGATAAACTGCAAGATGCACCCAACAAAAGATCCATTTTATCTGGGAACACCAGCTTGCACACTGATACTTTCAGGCCAGTAGAGGCCCTTTTGTGAAGGAAAGAAATGGTTTAATTAATGGGACCCCAAGGATTAAACCAATGTTGACAATGGTACCTTCACCACCACTGGAAAAACCAGTGGATATATCCCCATACCTGTTACACGTAAGCATTCCCTGAGATTTGAGTCGACTTGGCTGCTTGGATCAGGGCCCAGGTGCTGCTTCTGTCTACAATGCAGTGCCCGTACACTTGGTCATTATAGTTAATTAACTGCCCTCCAATGCAGCATGGAAAGAAAGAGAAGGAGGCTTGTTGCTTTTTTCCTTGGAGCAGGAAAATGTCAAGCAAAACAAAAGGAACAAACAAACCAAAAACGCTATTTGTTAGACATGGACTGTTAGCAAACATGGAAGTAGGGTTCCTTCCATATTTGAAGTCTATTATTAGTTCTGCTTTGTGAGTGAGTGCTTCTTTGCTATCATCTATGATCAATGATAGGACCCAACAATATCAGTGCAGCATTCTAGGGCACTCCCATGGCACATTTATTTTGCCCATCACCTTGAGAGTGGTTTTCAAGATTAATTCTAGTGTCGGTGGCCTCGTATATTAATTATTGCTTCGAAAGGCTTCATCAGAGTTCAGTCATTCTTTTGTTACTTTGATGTAAACCCCCAAAGCCTCAGATATTGAAAAAAAAAAAAAAAAAAAAAAAACAGAAAAATGTAATAAGTAGCAAGAGTTTTCAAATAGCATTGCTGCTTAAAAAAAAAATTAAAAAAAAATAAATAAATTACCTGTGTTTCTGCATCTCTCGCTTTAGCATCTTTTCTTTCTGCCCCTGTTAGTGTCGTCTGTTGTGTTTATTTTTTTTCATTCAAAAAATTTAGACATTCAAAATTTTGCTGAAAATTTCACCTAAGACTGTGACCAACTGTCTGGTATAAATTGAATATAGATTTCTAGAGATGTAGGCCAGTGGATAGTGAATACAAAGGCAAGTCACAGATTTTCTTTTAGCATTGCTGAGTCTTGTGAAGTTTTATCTCTGCCTGATGTTACAGGATATAGTGGCAAGAATATACACCCTCATATGGCAGAAAATAGCAATTTCTTATCCTGGATGGCAGAATGGCAAAAATACATACATATGGCATCAAACTTTAATTGATAGAACTTGATAAAAAAATTTCAATACTATTCTGTAAACCTCCTTCAAAGTCTGTTTTGTTCTCACATCCACTTAAAGTAGAACAGTCATTAGACATTGTAAATAGTTTTCCCTGTCTGCTTGTGAAAGGAAAGCATCTTACCCATTTGATATTTTTAGACACTTATACCGCCTATGGAATTTGCCTACATAACTGCCTTGCGTGCATGGATTCATCACTTCTACAGTCATCTTAAATATGATGAATAATGCTTGGCTCATAGTCCTCACTCAGTCAATGTTTATTAACCAAATATGTATTGGGCAGGTTTGTTAGTGTTCTGTGATATGTAAGAAACTCAGAGGATTAGCACAAAATACATTTATTATCTCTCACTTTAAGGTAGGAAATGTCTTAGTTGGGTCCTCTGCAAGCATGCAGTCAGCGTGTCAGTCAGGGCTTAGTTCTCATCTGGAGGCTTGACTGGTGATGGATTCACTTCCAATTTTACTCAAGTTGTTGGCAGAATTCATTTCCTGTAAGACTGAGACTGAGGGCTTTGGCTTTGGCTGTTGGCTAGAGGCTTCTCTCAGCTCCAGGAGCTGCCTGAAGTTGCTTGACTATAGCTTTTTCCATAGGCCCTCTCACAACATGGTACCTTGCTTCTTCAAAGTCAACAAGGGAAAGGGACACTTTCTATTACCAGTCTGATAGCAAGGCGGAGGCTTATATAATGATTCAAAATCAAGAGAGTAAAATCCTATGATCTTTCCCAAGTTCTATTGGTTAGAAACACTCAGTGGGACAGGATTATACAATCTGGACACCAGGAGTAAGAGATCACAGGAAAGACCTCAGAGTCTCTTTGCCACAACAGATACCATCAAAAGAATCAGTGCCAGGGCCTTCCCTGAAATCCTAACTTTGAACTAGAATTGAAAATCACATTAGAGAAAGAACATCTTAGTTTGGTCTCACTAAGGAAAATGAAAAATATTTGTTAAAAGACCTGTAGGGTGTAGAGTAATCACTATACTAGTTTACTGAAGTACAATGGGCATTTCCCATTGTAAGAGGTAGAATCTTCAGGGAATAGGGATGCATCCTTAGCTACTCTGGCGGGGAATAGCATGTGACCCTCTTTCTTTGCTAGTGCATTCTGAGTCTTAGGCCTTTGAATAACACAGTTTGTTTTTAATGTACACCTCACTTCTCTACTATTGTTTGGCCTATAACAACCACAGAGGTAATTATATCCTATGTAATTATATGCTGCAGTTAATATGTATTTTACCACATATTTATCCATAGGTCTGTTTTCTCAAATAACCACTTAATTCTATGATATTTAAATGAAAAGCTCCAGGCTTACTAGTCTTCCAGGATGTGAGAAAAATAGATGAATTATAAGCTGTTTCCCCCACAAAACAGTGTGTTGGGATACATGAGACCATATAAATGAGGGGAAGCTACGGTGGACGATTCCTGAAAAGATTCCCCCCACTTTTGTATCTTCCTGGAGTTCAAAAACTGATACTATTTCTGAGTACCCCTAGAGACTAGAATTGTCACTCTCTACTTAGGAGACACAATCTCTAAGGTAACCAGGATGCACGTATGAGAGCAATTTTAACTAGGGCAATCTAAATTATGAGCATGCTACATAAGAACCCTAGGCCAAAGGAAATGTTTTCTGTAAAAAATAATCAATATTGATCATTAAAATTTAAAATAATTGTATTTATTCATACTCTCGTGGGGGATGCCCTTGGTGGCTGTTGTGCAATAAGCACATAATATTTGTCTGCCGATCACTAGCCCATCTCACATGTAAAAGTGATCACATGACAATCCAGTGCATGTTTATCACCCAAGATCTTGTCAGCAACTGATGGCACACTCAAAAAGAGTGTTGTTAATAGAGGAGAGCTTAATCAGCTGACTATTTACAGAGGGATGGACAAGATGAAAGGATCAAGGATCTTCCTGGGTTAACTGGAAGCTACTTCCACACCTTGGCTTGATAAGGTTATCAGAACCCAGAAAGACCTGCACTGTTGAAGAGAGCCACCCAATAAGAACCTAACCTGAAGAAGAGAGCCACCCAATAAGAACCTAACCTCGGGCCGGGCGCGGTGGCTCAAGCCTGTAATCCCAGCACTCTGGGAGGCCGAGACAGGTGGATCACGAGGTCAGGAGATCGAGACCATCCTGGCTAACACGGTGAAACCCCGTCTCTACTAAAAAATACAAAAAACTAGCCAGGTGAGGTGGTGGGCACCTGTAGTCCCAGCTACTCGGGAGGCTGAGACAGGAGAATGGCGTGAACCCGGGAGGCAGAGCTTGCAGTGAGCTGAGATCCGGCCACTGCACTCCAGCCTGGGCGACAGAGCGAGACTCCGTCTCAAAAAAAAAAAAAAAAAAAAAAGAACCTAACCTCTAGTGCAGAAAAGCAACATGTGAAAACGTGCACTGGCAGATAGAGAGCCAGGGAAATAAATAACACAACTCCTCTTTCCTTTTATCTTCTAATATTCTGCTGCTGGTATTTCCCATTGCCTGAACTAACAAGAAGCCACAAAGCAAGAGCGCCTAGTTGATGCAGTCAATTAATGTTGAACTCACCAGGCGCAGAGCAGGGGGATGAAAGGTGAGAATGGAATATCATATAGCATGTCAATGTGCATCAGTAACTCAAAAAGTCTTATGGATGATGTTGTCCCATTTGTATTAAAATTCTAACTTTTGTTCACAGTCTGATTTTTATCCATGTGTCTTTCTTTTAGACTTGGAAAATATTGGTCAAAGATAGGTCGAATCTGTTACTTTCTAACATTGTTTTAGAAACTACATCAACCATCTACTGAATTTGTTCAGATTTTGGCCTCTTTTCAGAAATCTGGAACTTGTAGGAGGAATTGCTGAAATCTTGAATGATTTTCTAACCATTCACAATTGTAGTTTCCCCTAAGGCAATTCCTAAGAATTTCCATCTTTGTGCAGGCTGGTCATGTTTAGGACATTTCTGTAACTCCAAGTCTCTTTAAAAGGAAGGCAAAAAATTACTCAGGATCCCTCCATAGAGGCCCCAAGTCAACGTAAAATTCTCAGAACTCCTTGAAAGCAGGCTAGCAAAAATCTGGAGAGAATTTGTGAAGATTATTATAAATTATAGCTTATCATCTAGTATTTCTGCAATCTGTCCTTATACTCATTATGTGGCCAAAGCATCCAAAAAACAAACAAAAAAAGCTTTATTCTAGATGTGAGCTAGAATATTTCCAAATTGGCACATACATCACAGAATGAAATCTTCTAGTTTTATCCACAGATATACCAATATCATCTACATCTAAATTATATTAACTCTAACACAAATCATCATTCTACTTGTTTCTTGTTTCTAAGCACTCACACAAATTTTTACAGGTCTTTCCAATTTTTTTTTTTCTCCATACCAACTGGCTTCTTATCTTCATATAGTTTTCCTCCTTTCCAGTTTTAAATTAAAATAACTGCTGAAAACCACCATGGCACACATTTACCTATGTAACAAACCTGCACATCCTGCACATGTACCCTGGAACTTAAAATACAATTAAAAAAAAAGAACTGCTGAAATTTGCAGAGCCTTTAGACACTACCTTTAGGATTGTGAAAGCTCTGCAACCCAATATTTCAATTCTGTTGGGGTTAAGTCTAGCCTTTCTATGACTTAGAACTAGTCAACTTTTATTAATTCTCAATTTCTCACTCCTTAAGCATGTCATATTCCTGGTAATTTTTGGTAAGACTTTGATACTACATATATAAAGTGCATTGTAAATATCAAACAAAATATTGACATAGATAATGGAAAAAAATTCCTAAATAAAATTTTAGGTGAATGAGAGAATGATTTGTACTTTTAGAGCAAGGTCTACTATTTTTATACATACATTAGCCTGATTATATGGGTTTTGTTGTTATTGTTTGTTTTGTCTTTCAAATAGATTTCATCTGAAGCTGTTATGCCAAACACTACTTTGGTTCTTCATTTAATTGTAGTTATATGATATCAGATTTTCCCCTTGTTTTTACAACAAGCTCAATGATATAAAATTTATCTTAAGCAAAATTGTCTTTATGCTTTACCTGACATGCTTCCTTAATTAATATTATGGTTAAAGAGAGGAAAAACATAAGGTTTTGCAAAGGTTCTCAAAAAATAGTTGTAGTAACAGGGTATATTTAAAATCATACTACCAGCAAATCCCAGTAATAACTGAGGAGATGAATTAAAAATCTTTGCAAATGCCAAAATTATGTTAAATAGCAGTTCGAATATTTTAACCCAGAATTCTACCGTTTGATTTCTTTACACTTCCTTTCTTGCTTTCTTGCATCAAAAACAAAGGTCAACAGCGTAACAGGTACAAAGTTCACTCAATCCCTTTTTCCATAGAATTGTCAGACTGACACACTAGAATATGTTTTCACTAGATAATGAAGGGGAGAAGGTCTGTGTTACCTAATAGACCCTCACGGACTGTGTGTGGCTTTCTTGGCTAGAACATAGGATAAGTAAACATCCTATAAGTTAAAAACATGAAAAGCCACCGCCCTCTTGTCATCTTATCTTTCTTCATCAATTTTTGTATCTTTTTTCTAAAGCAGATTTGTTTTAATTTCTGATTTTTAAATGATGCTTGTTTTCTATTGTTTAAAGTGATTATATTTAACATCCTCTCCCATGACTTTGGGTAAGAAATTTTACCCAGAGGTCAGTAAGAGCACAACAGTTTCCCCAGCAGAGGGAGTCTCTCCAATCCTTCTGTAAAAAGGATCATCTGTGCTTATGTAACAGCGTCCCTTTGTTTGAATGGATAGATTTGTCTTTCTAGAACAAACACTCGAGTCCTATCTACAATTTTTATGCTGCTAGAAAGACAATTCTAAAATGCAGACTATTGGGTGTCTTATTCCTGCTTAGGACCAAGCTTTTCAAACAGAACAAAGCTTTTTATGCACTGATTCCTTCCAGTTTGTAGCCTCCTCTCTCTACGTACGTTATTCCAACTTCTATGCATCTGTGTATGTATTAGCACTATGAAATTCTTCATATTTCTCCCCCAAAGTCTGTATTATTTCATGGTACTATGACTTGTATATGCATCTCATTCAGGGAATCCTGTAGCATACTAAATACACTTCTAATAGCTCGTACTCTATTATAATAATATGTTTATATGTCTGTACTTTCCAAACCATAGAGAACAATTTGAGGGTAGGGACTGCACCTGATTCTTCTTTGGTCCAAGAAAAAAAAAAAAAAAAAAAAAAGCCAAGTGTGATGGCACACGCCTGTGGTCCCAGCTACACTGGAGACTGAGTTGGGAGGATTGTTTGAGCCTAGGAAGTCAAGGCTGCAGTGAGCCATGTTTGCAACACTGCACTCCAACATGGGAAACACAGCAAAGACCCTGTCTCAAGGTAATAATAAAAATAAATAAAAAACAATTCTTCCTTGGATCACCAGTGGAATATCCAGTAGATAATACGCTCCAAATAAATGTTTTTGAATAAATTTATTATGCCACAGATAAAGCTTGAAAGGTCTAGAAGGATCCTCTCCAATGCAGCTGCAAGAATTTATTGACACTTTATCAAGCAAAATGAATCAACCTAATAATTCTTATCACAATCACATTGGTGTATGTGAGAAAATGGGTGAAATTTGGGTCAATTGATGGAATGTGGATCTTTTTGTTTCTAGTTTGAAATGAAAGAGATTACATCACTGTCTGGTCTTATCTCTAACTTTCAATAGTTTTGTAGGTTTCAGTAGTTTTGTAGTTGATTTCTGTTTTACTCACAGAAAGATATAGTCCCTGAATGCAAAATTGTGCTTCATTTCTGTCACAGAGACAAGAATTGCCATCTTTTTTCCAATTCAGTTATAACTTATAGTTTGCAAGTGCTGGAAATACAATTAGTAAAAAGAACATAAAAGCCATATTGATTTAGCATTATTATGGTAGTCAGATTATGTCAAAAGCGAACCATAACCATCCTTATGCATGCCACATGCTCATTGTGGATTTGTTATATTTTCCACCTCTGGATGATAATACTGTGCTCTCAAAGGGATAGTCTAATAGACATGTATTTTAAGTTAATTTGGTGTCCTCTTTATCCAACAACATCCTAAATGAGAGCAGGGCAAAAACATATGTTTACATATGTATAATATGTACTGTACACACACAACACACATCTGTACATAGAAGGACGTAGGATACTTCCAGCACATTTCCCCACTGTAGGAGAATATGTAGTTTAATATATGCGATAAAATAGTTTAAAAGAAAATATATGGTGTAAATAAAATAATTTTTTTAAATAACTATTTTAAAAGAAAGCAAATAAAACTTAGATAGTTGGGAAAAAAGAAGCTTCAACCAGAGGTTTATTTTTGTATATTTTTCTTGTAAACATTTTGGCCATTTACATATTACTATAAATATTATTTTATATACTTTTTTCAAACAAGAAATATTAAATGACATGATTTGGTGGAGATGTTTCTTTCAGTTGGTGGAAATGAAGTCATCATTTCCTAGAAGTTCAGCTTTCATATTATCTAATTCCCAGCCCCAAACCTAATAGCATATCGCCAGTAAAACCATACCATCTTTTATTCTTGAGTGCCTCATTCAAATTGAATCCCACCTTATATTGTGTATGTATTAAGAAACAGTTTTGTCTGGTAGAACTCTGATATTAGAAGTTAATTATAACACCAACTTTCATATTAACACAAATCTCATCATCAACATGTGTTTAAATATAGCATACTCTTCAGGAAAAACATGGCATATGGAACTCAGAGTGTATTGCCGCTGCCTTCAAAAACACTTCTAAAATAGCAGTTAAGAAATTTTTATAACACAATAGTATGAAGACACATTGAACAGGAAAAGGTAAAATTGGTTGAGAGATGTCAACAAAGTTTTGAAAGATGGAAAGTAGATAAGTTGACAAAGTGGAGAAATCTGAAGATCATGTGCCAACAGCTTAGATGGCAGTGACAAATGTGCCAATTCACCCCCACCCCTCTGAAAACCTCAAAAGGCTCAGGACAAAAAAAAAAAGCTTAACACTGAAAATAGGGGGATTGTTAGAAAGTCTCTAAGATATGCTTAGGTCACCAAATCACTTTCCATGTTCATATATAGCTATAAGACCACCTTTCCCCCATTCTTACAAGAGATTAGAGGTATAAAACTTTGGAGAAATTGAACTAAAAATCAAGAATATCAAAAGAAAGGAGTGCTGAAATGAGGCACTGGTAAGAAATTATGAGAAAAGGGACTCAGATCTATCTTTCCTAGACACAAACTTCCTACTTCCAGGGTACAAGAACAAAGACTAAAATTCAAGTATTCTGCTTTGGAGAAATATAATGGTGCTTGAGAAAATACCCACATATAATGATATACGGAGGTTGTAATTCCAAGATACAGATATCTCATTATCCAATTACCCTATCATCCTGTCATGAAGCTCCTGAACCAACTAGCACCTCCACTGCACACATACTGACACAGGACTGCCCATAAGAGCTTCTTATAGCACAACTCAGATAGTCAAGGATGACCAGACATATAAGGAACAGTTACAACAACAACAAAAAAAGAACAAAACAAAAAAGATACAAACCAGAGAGCAGAATTTTAAAATATTAGATTTATGAAATTACAACAGGATGTTATTTCAAAAATAGAATATGCAGAGAAAGTATAAAGATCCTGGATATTTAAAATATAGCAGATAGACAAAATGCAAGAGGAGGGATGAAGGATAACGTTGAAAAACCATAGAAAATGGAACAAAAAAACAAAGTGATAATAAGAAAAAAATTTTTAAATGAAAGAATTAATCCATGATATACAGTATCTCACTAAAATTACTTCTTTAAAAAAGACAAGAGAGACACTTTAAAAAAATCTAAGGAATTAAAATAACATAGATATAACAAGAGAAAATCTTCCTAGAACTGAAGGACATGATTCATCAAGTTGGAAGGATCCAGTGTTTTCTCTACATATGAATTTTTTAAAAGACCTACTGTGAAGCATGTCATGGTAAAATTACAGAATAACCAAGCTAAATGTTCTAAACCCAAGGGGTATAGACAGCAGGGAGGGCAGTGGTAATCCCAGGTCATACACTGGGAGATGAGAATAAGAATGACGTATTTCTCAAAATAGCATTGAATACCTGCATGCTAGAAGAGAGAAACCTCCAAAGTTCTACGGGAAAAAGGATTTTCAACTTAGAATTCTATATCCATCCAAACTGTCAGTAAAGCATGAAGGGATAATCAGGTAATTTCAGACAGGCAAAGTATTTTTAAAATCACTTCCCATCTAATCTATCATAAGAAGGAACTGAAAGATATGCTTAAGCAACATTTGGGGGGGTTTAAACCACCATGAAAAAAAAAAAAAGGATCCAAGTAACAGGAGGTCAAACACAGGAGAAGAAAACCTTCCTAGAACTGAAGGACATGATTCATCAAGTTGAAAGGATCCAATGTTTTCTCAACATATGGATTTTTTAAAAGACCCACTGTGAAGCATGTCATGGTAAAATTACAGAATAACCAAGCTAAATATTCTAAACCTGAGGAGTGCAGACAGCAGGGAGGGTAGTGGTAATCCCAGGTCATATAATAGGAGATGAGAATAAGAATGACATTGTAGTTCTCAAAATAGCATTAAATGCCTGCATGCTAGAAGAGAGAAAAGGGAATTCTCAGAAAAATAACTATATATAGGCATCTAAAGCAACAGGTCCAGATTGATGTAGGAAGGTAAAGGCATGGTGGTCTCTGAGAAGGGACTGGAATTGATGGAAAGTTTGTAGCTGTTTTGGAATGATTAGAAAGCAATATTGATAGGTTTGTATTCGGTCTATTAGAGTATTTCAGAAAAAAGTAATAGGGCCAAGCACATAAAACAACTAAGTATATTTTTAAAATTCATCAGGGACTGGTATTGAAGGTATAGTTGTACAAAAACACATTAGTTTTTCCTGGATTGTATGAATTTTAGAGGCTTTGGAGGGTAATGGCGACTACACCTTCCTTGTTCCTCTGTCACCCTTAGCCATCTTTGGGCTACCAGTTAGCACAAAGTCATCTAGTGTGGAAAACAAAATCACGTGATTCAGAGTTGAAGGGTAGAATGAAGAAGTCTATCAAAATTAAATTTTTATATTTTCCTAAAACACATACCATATATTTCTACATATACCTCTACTCATAACCTCATCCACAGTTTGAAATGAAATTTAGTGTATCTTTTCATTTTGATTTCCTTAAAACATATGGATGGGAGCACACACAGTCTTTTAATTTTATACTTTAAAATAATCAGGCAGTCAGAAGTTAAGACAAGTTGAACTTACTTTTTACTTGCTATAAATAGGCAAATCATTAAATGTTACAAATAGTCCATTTGCTCTGCCGTATCTTGCTATAGGTTGGGATAGAGGAAGAAAGAGCTATTAGATTTACTGTCTACCTTTATCTAGCTATATTAAATGTAAATATGACCCCCCAATATTTTTAAAAATCACTTATTTAATAGACAAGTACTGCTTCATTAAATAGAGGTTTTTTTCCCATGCTATAAAAAAAGAAAAAACATATTGAAAAATGTCTGTGAAGTCATTTGAACTCCAATTAATCCTTATCCTTGATTTCTTACTATGCCAAAGTATGAAACTTATTTTTAAATATCAGAGAAACTGATTTATAATATCAGTAATACTCCCTAAAAGTGTGGTTAGACCAGCAGGCAGATGCTTACATGATATCATTTCCCAATTTCAAAGTAAAAATAACAGGTAGATTATGTGAATAAATATGGTAATTGCAGCCCAATGGGAATTGCAAATTTAGAGTTCAATCTCCATTTTAACAAGAAGTCACTTACAGAGATAAAACTCTGGGGATCAGTGACTATTCATAATAACGTTAGTCTTTAAAATTAAATTTGTAAATACCAAGGGAATGAATGATTTGTGCCTTGTCTATTCCTTAACATAAATAGACTTTCCTTTTAAAAGTATGTGTTTTGTTAATTCTTGAGAACAAGAAGAACAAAAAGAAAAGAGGAGGAGAATCCAAATTTCTAAATTATGCACCATTATATTTGTTCTCATAGCCTGTCTAACGTAGGAGGACCTAGAATAATAGAGTCAGACTTTAATGTTGAAAATCACATTACATCATCATTTGGATGCACCTCTAATCTTTCTTTTAACAGCTAAATTCATGTGCTTCAGACACAAAAGTGAAAGAAGTCTTCAATGAATCAGTTGCACTGTGCTTCATTCTAAACCAGACAGCAGCCATCTTATGGGTTCATTGATGTATTTTGTTCAATGAAGATTAAAAGTTATTTAATTTACGATAAGAAAATTAAAAATCCCGGCTATTCAAACAGGAGCCCCAGAAGCTCTCTGGTAAAGGAAATTCTAGAGCTGTACATTTTCCAAATAATCATCACATGTATGGCTTTATTTTTCTATGGCAAGTCCTACAGGTTAGTGAAGCCAGTTAACTGGTCTAGAATATTAGCCCAGCCACTGAACAATCAGAGTATAAGTCTGCCTTCCAGACATCCCCAATTATGATAAGAAATCTTGATTTCCTCCTCTGAAAAGAAAAAGGATCTCTCATTTAAGAAAGCCTTGGTTTGGCTGGGCGCGGTGGCTCAAGCCTGTAATCCCAGCACTTTGGGAGGCCGAGACGGGCGGATCACGAGGTCAGGAAATCGAGACCATCCTGGCTAACACGGTGAAACCCCGTCTCTACTAAAAAATACAAAAAAACTAGCTGGGCAAGGTGGCGGGCACCTGTAGTCCCAGCTACTCGGGAGGCTGAGGCAGGAGAATGGGGTAAACGCGGGAGGCGGAGCTTGCAGTGAGCTGAGATCCGGCCACTGCACTCCAGCCTGGGCGACAGAGCGAGACTCCTTCTCAAAAAAAAAAAAAAGAAAAAAAAAAGAAAGCCATGGTTATAGCCAGTGAAGCTTCCTAAAATGCATTAGAGAATAATAAAGTGAACTTTATTAAAAGGCACCCTTGGGTGCAATTTCATCATCCTGTACAGCTGAGAGCAGCAGAATTTTAGTCTTCTTCTACTTAGGTTTTTATAAGATGCCTTTTCACCAAAAGGATCAGGAAAGTGTAATTGCAGGCCTCTTTTTAAATGATCTGTGAAAGTTGGGTGGTTCATTCAGGATGCAGATTAATTTCATACTTCCTTGTTTTGCACATCAATTATTTCATGATGGTATTCCTCTCTCATGGGAATTATAAATTATCATTAATAACAGTCATTATTTATTAGGCACCTCATATGTAGCATTCACCATGCTACTTCCACTTACACGTGCTATTTCTTGTTTTCATAACATTCCGGCAAGGTGGTTGCCATTTTATCTGCATTTTGTTGAGGAGCAAATTGGCACCCAGATGGAGTTTTGCGTTTCTTCTGTATCATTTAAAACGTCTAGCAATGAACTGAGCAGATAGAAAGCTGTCAATACCTGTTGTTGCCTGGCTTATTATTAAGCTCCTCTAAGCTAGTTGAACTTGCTTCCATTTCAACCAGTGGAAACAGACTGTAGCCGTAGAAAAACTACTTGGATCTTTCCCCTGAAGGTCCATTCAAAATATATGCACTAGAGGGCATAAAGAGAGCATGGCTAATGAAGGAATGGCTGGTTCCAGCAAATGATGCTATGGCCTATAATGAGTTTAACACCTGGCAGATAATGCAAATGGCACTGAAAATTAGCTCATTTTTGGCTTCCCCATGCCCTGTGCAATTGAACAAAACTTACATTGAAAATAAGCCCAGTTTGGAGTTTTGTTTTGTTTTGTTTGTTTTTCCTATACACATGTGTTTTGAATCTGAGCTATGGCTCAGTGCTGTACGCTTACTAGTTCCTCTGCTCTTGCTACACCAAAAGACATTAGTTTTACGGGCTCCAGGGGAAGTTTGATTTTCACTCCTACCTCTGGTACACACGCAGTTTTGCCCTCTGCAGGCAGTTTTGCCCTCGTTCTCTTAGTTTTCAGGGTGGTTATATCATCCAGACATAAATTAATTTTTCCTGGTACTTTTTCACCTTTTGAAAATAGGAGTGATCCATATGGCTAAAGAATGTAAGGAAGAGAAACATTTGGGAAGAATTAAATGGGATGCAGTCATTCCGGATCTTGATCATCTTAGCCAACAAGAGCCAAGTAAAAAAAACAGCCACAGAGTGTTATGTGCCAAAAGTTTCTAATTCCAGGGAGTTATACTATATAGGTGATTTTAAATGGACATGATTATATAGCTCCAAAAATTATTGTGTTGAGATGGTTGAAATGTAGGAAGATAATAAGGGTATGAGGTTTTTATTTTATATGATAATTTGTTTAAAATATTTTATATATAGCCTGGAGATATTCCAAATCTTTTTGTGGCATATTCTTAAAATTCAAAATGAATTGAAATAATATGTATGCTTCCTAAATTACAGATTATACCAATAAAAATGATACTGAATATCAAAACATATAATAATTTGAAGAGTTCTGATTGACAAAAGCTGTTTACCTTAAATTCTTTCAAACAAAAAACTGTTGTCTATAAGGGGTTACAGTCTGTGAGAACACAAAAAGATTTATCTAAAGGAGAAATATAAGCACAAGGATACTCAATATTGGTCTTTGCAATGCAGCAAATGATTTATAGTGAGATGAGACCTAGTCCAGAGGTTGAGTTGGTTTAGGAATGCAATGGTCATAAAACTAAGAAGTAGTTTGAAAGACAACAAATCACAAGAAAGTTGATGCATTGTCATGTTCCTATGTGTAGTAATGTTATCAGGCATTTACAGATTGCGAGTTTTCTGATTTTACTAATAGAGCTAAGTCTTAGTAAGAAGAGAAGAGCCTTTTTCCAGCTATCACAGGCCAGTTTGAAAACACAGAATGGGCATTAGGGAGAATCGATTTGAAGCAGCAAGTAAGCAACCAACATTCTTGCTAATGATAACAAAGCCCAGCTAAGCCTGTCATTCACAATTTACTTACTGCCTATTGCTAAAAAGACTTCATGCTACAGTTGAGTTAGATGACTGTTTAACTGGCATTAAATTAGGACATCCAAAATGAGCACTGAGATCCAGCCAACAATCACCATCATAGACCAGTCATGTCTTAGCTCACCTCTGTTAAGAGTCTGTATTTCCAAAACCATAGTCAAAATGCGTCCATACTAAAGGAGAGTAGGCATTTGAGAGGGCAGAACACAAATAGGTATATTTTAATAGTTGGGGCCAGCAGAGGGAGGCTTTGGGTAACAAAAGGACAGCCTCAGATGCAAGTGTCAGACTGCCTAGAATATTCAGAGGGTTAGGGATTTAGATTCAACTGTTTGTGTCTTAGTTGCTCATAGAACAATAGAGGAAAAACTGAAGGAACTAGAATCCAGAACCACACTGTCTTACTAGGGTGAGGCAGTTACTTTCAAGTAAGGCAGTTACTTTCAACTAAGGCCAGCTGAAAGTACTGAGACAAAGTCCAGTAGAACATTATATAAAATAAACATTTCAATAATAGTTAATGGTCAGGGGATCCAAACAGAGTTATCTAATGTATTCTGAAAGGGGCAATGATCCAGTGGTGTGTCTGTTGATAAGCCAGCTCTCCAGGAGTATAAAGCATTTCATGATTTCTTTGGTTTAAATACTTCTATGGTGACTGATTTCCGGCAATAGTCCCGCTCACAAAATTCTTGAATATTTAACAACAGGCTACTGCAAGCCAGTAAGAGCTTGTTTCAACATACCACTGAAAGTAACGTTAAAAATCTAAGGAGGGAGACAGCACAAGGAGGCCTTGGTACATTGTGGTGACCCTTACTTGATGGGTGCAATGAGCAGGGCTCCAATCTCCTGGAAAGAGCTGGTCAAACAAGAACAACTTCCTCAAGTCCTAGAGGGATTAGGATATTAAGCAATTTCTAAGACACAGATTTGGGTACAAAGAAGTAGGCGGAAGCCCAGTAACCAGATTGAGGCCAAAACATAAGTTGTTAAGACTGGAAAAAAGAAATCTAGTTACATATAAAATATCAAGTAATATAAATTAGACATCATAAAAGGCCTTATTGTTGGTGTGGAAAATTCTATTTGTATATGTATGTCTGAACTATAAATTCTCTACCACTATAGGCACATAATTAATTATAAAAGAAACAGGCATAACTTCTAAAAATGGCAAAAGTAAGTTTATATAATAGAATAATTAATTTTTTCACTAATAGTGGTATATCCTGTTGAATTTTGATTCTGCAAATTCGTCTTTAGTATGGGCTGCCTTTTGACTTGTTCATTACTTAGCTTTCTTTTAATTCTTTTCATTATGTTAATTTGTACATTACAATTCTTAATATATTTTAGTGCCTCATTAATATTAAGATCTACAAATGTGGTTTTTCTTAAAAATCTTAGGTAAATGCTTTTTTATATTGAATATTTTGTTTCTCCCTTTATCTTACCATTTCCCTAGAGATTAATATCCTATCTTCTAGACAATGTATGGTATACAATATTATGAATCAGACTATGTTAAAACTTCTTGTAAAACAGGGAAAAAAACTTTTGTTATGATGATTAGAGTGATTTGATTAGAGTTTCAGAATGCTGTAATATAAGGGCTTGAACTCCCTCCCCCACCCCGATCCGACACACACACATACACACACATGCACAGGGAGGTAGTGGTAGTAATCAATTATTGCATGTTGTAAGCCACGTGGGCAGAAACTAGACAGGTGCTTATTGCATGAGGACAATTCTGAAAGGAATAGGAAGAATCAAAGAAGAAGAATATGTGCCTAGTTTCTACTTTATTTAGGACGGCATGAGCTGGAAACTCATATGGAAAAGTAGATGTTAGAAATCAGAGAGTTAAAAGTCAAAAGAACGGGTTAGTAGGCTACAAAAGTTGATTTGTAAGTCACTCATTTAGGACTCTGGATGTGTTTTTCCTAGAGCAGCAATGTAGCTCACAATGGTAGTACAAAAAAACCTCTCAAAGTCCTAACCTAGCTGAAATTAAATGAAGAAGCTCTGAGCCCTGAGTTCCACCAACTTCTCCTAAAGCTCCAATTTTTGAACCCGATCCAGAGCTTTAAGTATTGAACCTAAAGAAGTCTATGGTGCCATTTATCTAGAGGTGCCTGAAGGAAATGAGGCAGACGGTGTTTACCTGAAGCAAGCTTCCTGATTGTGCAAAAATGAGCTATGTTGGGGTCCTAGATCCTAGGGCTATTTCTGTAACCTACTAGTTATGTAAACTTGTACAGGTAACTCAATCTGTCAGAGTCTTCGTTCCCTGATCCATGCAAAACGAAGAGCAATATTTAATTCACAAATGCACAGATAGCTCAAAGGCTTCTGCTAAACCTTCCCCAGGCCCCAACGGGATCTTAAGTGTAAAGATGTGGGGAAATTGTCTTGTTTATTGCTGCAACCCCAGGACCTCGAATAGTACTTCACATATAAATCCATTTCTGTTGATTATGTTAAATAAATAAATGCATGAATCAAAAGTGCTTCATTAGTAACCAGTGCCTTTTTGAATTAATTCCCCCACCTTTCTCCACAATCGACAGAAATTTGAGAGGGTATTAGCAAAGGGTATGTCCTCTTATAGTGGAAGGCAGGATAATCATGGCTGTTCAATGGATGGGTCATTTGCTGGCTGTGCGTGCTCTGCTGTAGCTGTTTGTATGGTTAAGATATGACTCAGGTGCAATACTGACATCTCCCTGCTACCTCTCCATTGTGAGTATACTCTGGCCAAAATCCACCTGGTTATTTCTTGTAGTTTGTTTGTTGTGAGTCCATCAGCTTTATTGTTATAGAGGGTCTCTTCAAGTTAAGCTTTCTTCATAATACACCCATACTAAATTGTTCAATGTGATATTTCTGCTTGGCAGGGTTTAATTTGGTGGAATGAGAGTTGCCTGTTTTTTTAGCAGTCAGACCTGCATAATAGCCATCTAAGGTAGAATTCATCACTTATGCTGAAACGTTTGTTTTTAAAATGTCAGGTGTCCAGATGGTGCCATGGCAATGGGGGTCATAAAAATTGCTTAGACACACAGGGAGACTTAATAAAGAAATGTTCTTGTTAGTGATGCAGATCCTTAGCAGAGGCCGAATTTTTTAAAAAGGTTAATAGGTTAAAGTTTCTTGAAGTGAAGTTATAACAAGCACCTCAAGATGAACCACGATATGACTCCGCTTTTATCTGTTTTATCATTTCCATTTCTGTGTCTTCTCTCTTTACTGTTACCTGCCTGTCTTCATCCAGGGATTCTCCCCTATTGCACATTGAAAGAGCTTTGCAAAAGAGAGATTTTATATTTATAAAGTCAGAGGATGGTGCTGTTGCTATTTGGAGATTACCTAATTAAAGACCTTTATGGGGGTACTAGGATGGTGGCAGGACTGCTGTTCTAAAAGGATGTGCATCTGGAGTGATTCCGAACGCAGCTCCACATGCAGTGCCAATGGTGGAATTTAAAGCAATCAATGAAATTATCTATCCTTTCAACTTTATTCGACACGTCTCTTGTACAAAGCCATTATTACAGATCCTGAAGCTGCACACAGAGCCTCCGGTTACCCATAAAAGCAGCATTTGGATAGAGTGTAAATTTGCCACCAGGACTCTGGCATATGGAAACTAATATATCTGATCAGGAAATGAAACTCATTGGAATATTTACGCTGCTTCTCAGATATTTTGACCCTAGTTTAGTCAGGCTTTTAGAAAATTGTTGGGAGGATTTATTTTTCTTTATCTGTCAACACCCCATCCCCCTGTTCCACAAAACTCAATCTACAGACTTTGGTCATCAAAATAGAAATCTACATTTCTGAAAATTAACATTGTTTTGAGCATATTTTTCGTGTTTATGTAGAATCCACCAGGCCTGGCTCTGATGGAAAAACAAAGTAGCAATATCAGTTACAAAGGACTATCAAAATATTCCCAGCCATGTTAACATATCTGTACAGGAAATAATACTGATTATTTATTTTTACAACCATACCTTGGTGATATTACAGGTTCAGTTCCAAACCACTGCAATAAAGCAATATCACAAAAGAGCAAGTCACATGAATGTTTTGGTTTCCTAGTGCGTATAAAAGTTATGTTCACAGTCTATTGTAATCTATTAAGTGTTGATAGCATTATGTCTTAAAAAACAATGTACGTATCTTAATTAAAAATAGTTTATTGCTAAAATATGCTAACAATCATCTGAGCCTTCAGCAAGTCATAATCTTTTTGCTAGTGGAGGGTTGTTCCTCCATGCTTATGACTACTGACTGATCAGGCTGGGGGTTGCAGAAGGTCAGGGTGGCTGCTGCAAATTTTTAAAACAAGACAACAGTGAAGTTTGCTTCATCAGTTGCATATCAATTTACTATTCCTTTCATGAAAGATTTCTCTGTTGTGTGTGATGGTGTTTGATAGCATTTTATCCACGGTAGAATATCTTTCAAAACTAGAGTCAATCTTCTTAAATCCTGCCACTACTTTACCAACTAACTTTGTGTAATATTTTACATTCTTTCTTTCATTTCAACAATGTTCACAGCATCTTTCCCAGGAGTAGATTCCATCTCAAGCAACCATTTTCTTGGTTCATGCATAATATGCAACTGCTCATCCATTAAACTTTATCATGGGATTGTAGCAATTCAGTCACATCTTCAGGCTCCATTTCTAATTCTAGTTCTCTTGCTGTTTTCACCACATCTGCAGTTACTTCCTCCACTGAAGTCTTGAACCTCTCAAAGTCATCCGTGAGGATTGGAATCAACTTCTTTCAAATTCCATTAACTTTCAAACTATTAATGTTGATATTTTGACCTCAACCCATGAATCCCAAATGTTCTTAATGACATGTAGACTAGTGAATACTTTCCGGAAGGTTTTAGATTTACTTTGCTCAGATCCATCAGAGGAATCACTATCTATAGCAGCTCTAGTCTTATAAAATGTGTTTATTAAATAATAAGACTTAAGTGTTGATATTACTTCTTGATCCATAGGCTAGAGAATGACTGTTGTATTAGCTATCATGAAAACAGTGTTAATCTCCTTACATATTTCCTTCAGAGCTCTTGGGTAAGTAGGTGCTTGTCAATGAGCAGCAACATTTTAAAAGAAATTTTTCTAAGCAGTAGGTCTCAACAATGGGCTTAAAATATTCATGGTAAGTCATGCTGCTAAATAGATGTGCTGTCATCCAGGCTTTGTTGTTCGATTCATAGAACACAGGCAGGGTAGATTTAGCATAATTCTTAAGGGCTCTGAGATTTTTGGAATGGTAAATGAGTATTGTCTTCAACTAAAATCACCACCTGCATTAGTCCTTAACAAGATAGTCAGTCTATCCTTTGAAGAATTGAAGCCAGGCATTGACTTCTCTCTAGCTATGAAAGCCCTAGATGTATCTTCTTCCAGTAGAAGCCTGTTTGTCTACATCTGTTGTGTAATGTAGCCACCTTCATCAATTATTTTAGCTAAATCTTCTAGCTAACTTGCTGCAACTTCTACATCAGCACTTGCTGCTTTACCTTGCATGTTTATGTTATGGAGACAGTTTCTTCTTTTAAAACTCGTGAATCAATGTCTGCTAGATTCCCACTTTTCTTCTGCAGCTTCCTTGCCTCTCTCAGACTTCATAGAATTAAAGAGAGTTAGAGCTGTGGTCTGGATTAGTATTAAGGAAATGTGGCTGGTTTGATCTTCTATCCAGACTATTCAAACTTTCTTCATATCAGCAATAAGGCTGTTTCACTTTCTTATCATGTGTGTGTTCACTGGAGTAGACTTTTAATTTCCTTCAAGAATTTTTTCTTTGCATTGACAATTTGGCTACTTTTTTGGCACAAGAGGCCTAGCTTTCAGCCTATCTGGGTGTTTCACTTTCCTTCGTCATCAAGCCTAATCATTTCTAGCTTTTGATTTAAAGTGGAAGATGTGTGACTCTCCCTTTCACCTGAACACTCTGAGGCCATTATAGGTTATTAAGGGGCATAATTTCAATATTGTTGTGTTTCAGGGAACAGGGAGGTGTAAGGAGAGGCAGAGAGATGGGAGAATGGCCAGTTGGTGGAGCATTCAGAACGTACACTCACATTTGTCAGTTAAGCTCACTGTCTCACATGGACGTGGTTTGTGGTGCCCTACAACAACTAGATAAAAAGAGTAACATCAAAGATCACTGATCATAGATTACTATAAAAGATATGCTAATAATGAAAGAGTTTGAAATATTGTCAAAATTACCTAAATGTGACACAGAGACATGAAGTGAGCACATACTTTTGGGAAAATGATGTTGATAGACTTGCTTGATGAAGGACTGCCACAAACCTTCAATTTGTAAAATACACAATATTTGTGAAGCAGAAACAGCAAAGCACTGTAATACAAGGTGCACCTGTATATCTGACTTTTATTTATAATAGGGAAAAGTTAAAAGATAGCTTAAATGTTCAGATAGAAAACATGTTTGCAAGTCACAGTTTGTCCAAATGATAGAATATTATACAGCCATTGAGCTTTTTCACAAATAAAGAAACAAGGAAAGAAATGAGAATCCAGTGCAAGAAAATGAGGAAGAATTCTATTAGATTGTTTATCACTATTTTTGGTCAGGTTCATCGAGGTATAAGTTATATACATAAAATCTATTCTTTTTAGCATGTAATTCTGAGTATTGACAAACACATAGAATCAAGCAACCAATATCACAATCGAGATATAGAACAATTCCATCACCTTCTGCTATGGTCCAAATGTCGTATCTCCCGAAATTCATATATTGAAATCTAACCCCAAAAGTATTAAGTAAAAGTATTAAGAGGTAGAGCCTTGGAGAGGTGATTAGGCCACGAGGCTCAGCCTGCTTGGCTAAAGGAATTACTATCCTTATAAAAGAGGCTTGAAGGAGCTTGTTTACCCCTTCTGCCATGTGAGGACATGGCCAGAGGGTGCTGTCTGAGAGGAACAGGCCCTCACCAGACACTGAATCTGCTGGTGCCTTGGTCTTGGACGTCCCATCCTTACTGTGAGGAATAAATTTCTGTTTATAAACCACCCAGTCTAAGGTATTTTGTTATAGCAGCCCAAATGGAGTAAGGCACCCCATAGATCCCTTCATTCCTCTTTGCAGTCAATGCCTTTCTCCACCTCTATCCTTAGGCAACAACTGCTCTGTTTGCCGCCCCTACGTTTTTCTTTTTCCAGAACATCATATAAATATAACCGTCCATTATGTAACCCTTGACTCTGGCTGCTTTCATTTAGCGTATTGCATTTGAGATCCTACCGTGTCGTTGTGTGCATCAGTAGTTTATTTTTGTTGTGATTTTTTAACTGAACAGTAGTGCAGGTATGGATGTACCACAATTCATTTATCCATTCACCAGTGGAAGGACTTTTGGATTGTTTTCAGTTTGGAGTGATTATGAATTAAAGTTGCTATAGTCATTTGAATATAGGTTTTTGTGAGAACCTAAGTTTTCTTCTCTCCTGGGTAAACACCTTGGAGTTTTGGGAGTGGCGTATTTAAGTTGTATATAAAGTGTATGTTTACCTTTATAAGAAACTGCCAAACCGTTTTTCAAAATAGCATTCCTATTTTGAATTAATATCAGCAATATTTAATGGTTTAGTCATTCCATTGTGACAATTGTAACTCCTTATGATCATTTATTAATTGCTACAGATACAGTGAATTAATGACTAGAAGTACATGTTTAATAAAAGGAAGAGACTTTGCTCTTTGAACTTTGTCTATAATGTCACGTTGCGTCAGTTTGCCCCTCAGCTCATGGAAATAGCCTTTTATACTTCATAACATGGTAAAATATAAACTAGTATTGTGTATCCTAAACAGAATTTTTAGGAACCAGCATATATCACTGTGAAACCAGAAACTTCTGTGTATTAGCTCTGCTTTGATTCTCTGGTAGGAAAGGAGAAGCCAGTGGCACTCTCTGTGATAGGGGAATCTGATTTCAACTCTCTGTATGAATGTTCTGGACGTTAATTGACATGGAAATGGTCTCTTGAATAATGCTCATTCAAGAGGGTATAGAGAGAGTTGTCAAATCCTAAAATTCTATAAGAGCCCCATACACTTTCTTGTGTTAAACTGTAAAATATTGACCCACTGTGGAGATTTTCAAACACCCCCATAAGAAGAGAGAATAATGAAAGTCAGCGTCCCAGCAGCGAGTTTCAATGTTATCAATATATTGCAATATTATATGCTTAATATCAACTTGGAGGATGAGGAAAATGTGATCCTTTTACAGTATATTTCAGACATCATATCACTTTACTTGTGAATATGTCAGTGAGTATCTCTAACAGATAGGGATTTTAAAAACATAACATAATGCCATTATCACAACCAATAAATGTTACCTAATTCCTAGTACAGGTCCAAATTTCACTGTCTAAAATATTGCATTTGGTTGTTACATCTATTAAGTTTCTTCTCCCTTTAAAAAATGCCAGTTATTTATCAAAGAAATTTGTCAATTTCCATGTAGAGCTTTTCTCATTGCATTCTTCTGGTCTTGAACAGGTTTCTCTACCCCCATGTCTCCTATGTCTCCTTTACTTGCTCTTATGTATTTTACTTGCTTTAGCTATGGAAGGAGGGCAGATTTGGGGAGATGTGAAAATTACACCAATCACTGCCATTTTTTCCCAAATGCTGCAGAATATCTGCAAAGTTCCCTTTAGCTTAATTTTGAGCAGTAGGATATAAGTAGAACAACTAAGACTATTTTTGGTTGCATATAAGATGAAATCCAAATTCTTTAGTGTGATCCTCCACAGTTCAGCACAGGCTTGTGCTACCTTTCCAAATTTATCTCCCAATATTACCCAACATGAATTCTTCACTCTTCTTTATTCATGCTTTTTCCCTTGCCTTCCTTCATTGTGTCACTCATTACAAAAGCAAACAACCCCCCAAAAACTGTAATTATAATTGTCTTAATTTCTGCTCACCATCATATCTATCCTGATCTTCCATTCTTGGCAAAATCCTTTCCCACTGCCCTTTACTTCCCCCTCCAAGCTTTCTAGCCACTTAATTATTTCATACTCTCAAATTTATTGCTCTTTGTTTCCCTCTTTTATTTGAATAATTGTCCTATTGATCTTAGTAACCTGTTAGAGTAAAAAATTATTTGATTAAATAAACCAAATAAAAGAAACCCATTTTCATTGACATGTACTGCTTACTAAGCATTGAGCTAGGCATTGTTGAAGGAACTATCTACAAACAGACCTGGCAATTGTCATTAAAGAACTAACTAAATCACATCATAGTACAAGAACCTGACCATGTCATTCCTTTCAAGTGCATCCCTATTTGGTAGAATTTCAGTATGAATGCAAAGTGAAATTAAGCAAGTTATTTAAAGCAATAAGTAAGTTGGTTGAGGGAGGGAGACTGAGACAGAAAGAGCAGAAGGTGTTTCTAGAACAGAGATTCTTAAGTTCATTGAACTCCCTCTCCATCTAGTTCTACTCAGCATCTTTCTGAATCTTATGTATTCTTCAAAGTGTTGCTTAAATCCTACTTTGTGGATAAAAGTTTCCTGAATCCTTCCACATGTACCGATTCAGTGCTTGTTCACAAAATTATTGGGATGCAATGATGACTCCCTCCTCTAAATGTCTTGAACACTTATCAGATATTACATTTATTTCAAATAGAATTTTTATTGTCATTCGCTTATGTTTATATTGTGTTCCTCCTGCTAGGTCTCATAAATAAGCTGTTGTATACCTCTTTGTGTCCCCCACTGTGTAATAACAGGTGCTTAATCAACATTTCATAAAGAAAGAAAAATTTCTTTGCTGAAAAGTCTGAGAAACTCTTCCTTCATCAGGGCTTGCATGAATAAAGCAAAGCAGTAGAATTAGTAGAATGTGTTTAACAGAACTGAGCTCAAAGATTCTAAGATACGTAAGATTTTCTTCCATTTAAGCTCAGGAAAAAATAGAATTATCTTGGTCGATTTTCCCTGAAAATTTTAGGAAAATTTTGATCCCAATATATCATTGCATTTTATTAGTTACTTTATTATATGGTTCTTATTGCTCAAACTATGCATACATTATAGACAGACAAGTAGAAACGAATAAATTTTCAACAGAATAGTTAGTGGGAAAAACATTACAAAAGTAGGGAGAGCACAAGACATTATGTGTCCATTTTGTGATAGTAATAGCTATAGTTTGTTATATACATCCTTATAAGCCAAATTTTTCACATATTTTTATCCTTTAAATTTCCAAAACAACAGTAAGAGGTAGATACTGTTATTAAACTCATTCTACAAATGAGGAAATAGTTAAGCAACCTGTCCTAAGGCTCACAGCTTATAAACAGAGGACAACGGTTCTAACCTTAGAGCCACGTTCTCTAGACCAAGGGAATAGTCCCTGCTTCATACCTATGAGATTTTAAATAAGTCCCTATCTGTGTATAAAACATATAGGGCATAAAATATAATTATTCTTCCTCTGATTGATTTCAAAGATAAGATTGTCTAACACTATTTGATCAACTGTAGCCATCTTTGGTAGTTAGTCAAGAGAATTCCAACAGCTTAGGAAGACAAAACTGTATGTCCTGTCTTCTGTAATCTTATAGAGTGTGTTATAATTTGAAAGCAAATTGCAAACCAAAATCAGCCTCACCAACAAATATTTATAGGAATGCTGGCATGGAAACAGCCATAGTACCTATAAGCAGATGAGATCTTCAATTTCTGTCCCTTTAGGCCCCTCTAACTGCACCTTGCACTTAAGTTTCACTTAAGGCATGGCTTAATTTATTTCTAGTCAGAACCAGCTAACAGAATCCTCTGATAAATATTTAAGCAAAGGACTGGTATAAAATCCTAAATCCAGGGCAATATTTTGAAAGATGTAGGTTCTTGGGATCACTAGATTACTGAGCCCAGTTTGTTCAAGACTGAAAATAGCCTTATATTATTTTGCAGTAATCCATGTATCTTGAACCCTATCTCACCATAAAAATTCATGCCTAATATTCATTGTGCTAAATAACCAAACCTCTAGTATTAATGAGAAGTAAAATAGAATAGCCGGAGGTCTTATAGTAACACTGTCTCTAGAGTGAGAGCTTCTGAGCAACCGTCCTGGTGGGAATAGTCCCAATTAGAGTACTTCAAATGTTAGCTAACCCCCATTTCTTGCCTCCAGTCTGCACACCAGGGTACAAATTAACTTTTACAAAGGTTTATCACACTCTTTATTTTAGTAGTATAATGTAAGTTACCAACAAGATTACAAGTAAAAGTATGGAGAAACCAGTGTGAAAAAGTCTTTCCTTAGAAAGAAGGGTGTCAATTTGGGGTGTCACTATTACAGTTTGATATGTTGATACTTGACATTTTAGAATATTTCTTTCCTTCTGTAGCCATTCAGGGTTAAATAATTATTTCCACCAGCAAATTTGTCTGTCATAATAGTATCATCAGACATCAGATTCCTTGTTTGGGCCACCAAACAGAAGACTATTAGAGGAAGGTAAATGTGGAGTATAGGATAATTTGGGCTATAAATTCACCATCCTTCTCTCTCTCAAACTCTTTCTAGAACATTCTTTCTTACTTCATGTTTCCATTCTGAAGACCGCAATTCTGTATTACTATTGCAAATGTCTTTTATAAAATAACTTTAAAATTTACTTTTCAGTCCTAGCTAATTGCTATTTCTTTAGAAGTATTCTAACAAATTAGGCATTGAGGGATGTATTTAATTTAGTATTTCTCTGAATTAAGACATATAGGCAGATTTCCCAATCTTAATTATGAACTAGTAAATATATAATTAGCTATTTAAAAATACTGTTGATCTGATGGACAGGGCAAACTTACCTTCTAATTAAAATTACCCTAAGAAGCAAATTGCACAGAACTAATGCGTTATTCAAAGCCTTTCAATCAGAAAAAAAATTAAGGAAAATAGTTTTCCTGATCCATTCTGAGGAAAATCTAAGCCTCTATTTACCTGTGTTTTTCATCTTACTCTCACACAAATGAACTAGAAATGTATAGATACACAAGTCCTTCATACAGGACTGAGGGTATCTGGTGCTAATCAAGTCCTCAATAAGCATTAATAGATTAGAGTTAAGGGGAATTACATAAGGCAAGGGATTTATTCATAAAAATATTTACTGAGCACCTTGTAGTGGGTGAAAAGAAAGTCTTACCCATTATAAGGGTCACAGCTGACACTCCTGTAACAAAAGACAGGTTAACAAGAGAAAAGCACAACGAATTTATTTAATCATAGTTTTTCGTGACATGGGAGCTTTCAGGATGAAGACCAAATGACCCAGGGAAAACTATCAACCAAAAAAAAAACAAAAATGTTTTTCTCTTTTTTCTTTTTTTTGAGACAGAGTCTCACTCTGTCACCCAGGCTGGAGTGCAGTGGCATGATCCCAGCTCACTGCACCCTCCGCCTCCTGGGTTCAAGTGATTCTCCTGCCTCAGCCTCCCGAGTACCTGGGACTACAGGCATGCACCACCATGCCTGGCTAATTTTTTTTTTATTTTTAGTAGAGATGAGGTATCACCATATTGGCCAGTCTGGTCGCAAACTTCTGGCTTCAAGTGATCCTCCCGCCTTGACCTCCCAAAGGGCTGGGACTATAGACGTGAGTCACTGTGCCTGGACTATCAGTCAATTTTTATGCTTAGGTTCAATGAGGTATAGAGAGCCATGTAGCAATGTGCTTGGACGAAAAGAGTATAATCTTATGTCAGTAGACTGAGTGAGGAAACCCAGAAAAGTTTGTCTGTTCAGATTCTTCCTGTCCTTTCTCTGAAGCATTCCTTCTTTCTGGATATGGGGCAGCCTTTCTCTGGAATGGGGGTCTTATGACTACTATCAAACAAGGTAGAACAGAGAATCTCTTTTTGGCCAGCTCCTGCACAGAAAGGCAGGGGAAGGTGAGAATAATGTTTTTAGTTTTTTTGGCTGGCTTTGGGAAAAAGGGGTTCTGGTTTCTACGACTCACCTGACGGAAGAGGTATTCTCGTTTCTGTGACTTGCCATGGGGCAGAATGAGAGGCCAGGGACAGTAGGGCTGGGGAAGGTCAGAGAGAAAGAGCTTCTGAGGCCACTTCTGAGGCTTTCACTTTGGGATTTTGTTTTCTGAGCCCCAACAACCTACTATGTGCTACCTACACAGTTGATAAGTTCAGCCCGTGCTCTCTGTGAATTACATTTTAGGTACAAGCAGATGCACATATTCTGTAAACCTATATTCTTTTTCATCAAATGGATAATATCTCACTATATGCCATATAACTGATGGAGAATCATTTAACAATGACTATTTCTAAGTGGGACCCTTGCTCCTGTAGTGTGTTGCAATCTCTCTTCTTTCAATAGATCTTTAAGTCCAGAGGCCAGCTGAATTTGGACACAGGTTTTCCATGTAAACTTGTACCCTTAGTGTGCATGAAAGTACTTGGAGACATTAAAGTTTTGTGGCACTGTTAAGTTTGCTTAACAAATACCTTCTTTACAAATAATGGGAAAAGACAAGTCCAAACTTATCCATGTTATCCCAAATTCTGATTAAATGAGGTCTAGATTATTGTGGTTTTATTGTAGTTTATTTCCAAAATAAGTTTCTTTATGGCCCTTATACAGAGAAGTGTCTAAGTAAATATTGTAATTTAAAATGCAGATGTAAACTTATATTGGCAATTTTATTTCACTTTAAGAGTAAATCATGATTTCTTTTTAATTTCCTTAATGTTTCTTTTGCAAAGCTTCACAGTTTCTGGCACTGTGCCTCTTAATTCTCAGGAGCACTTTATCTATCTTTTGAGCATAAAACAAATAAAGACATAAGTAAGAATTGCTTATAATTTTTTTTTAAAGAGTGAACTTTCTATATCTTAAATATTGGTCATGCCTTTCCGAACCCTTTAAAATCATAGGGTGGGATTTAGTCACATAACTTTACAGATGAAAAAACCGAGATTCAGTGACTGTCAATGGATGAATGTATAAGGAAATGTTGGATATATACACAATGGAATATTATTCAGCCATAAGAGGAATTAAATCTTGTCATTTCCAGCAACATTGATGGAACTGGAGGTCATTATAGTAAGTGAAATAAACCAGGCACAGTAAAACAAATGTCACATATTCTTACTCGTATGTGGGAGCTAAAATAGACTTCATAGAGATAGAGAATAGAATGGTGATTACTAGAGGCTGAGAAGCAAAAGGGGAAGGAGGAATGAAGAGAAATTGGTGAAGGGGTATGAAAATACAGTTAGAGGGGATCAGTTCTAGTATTCAATAGTAGAGTAGGGAAGTTAAAGTAATGTATTGTATATTTCAAAACAAGTAGAAGAGAATGGCAATGATTCCAACATAAAGAAAAGATAAATATTTGAGGTAATGAATATCCCCACCCTGATTTGATCATTACACATTGTGTATATGTATCAAAATATCATATGTGCCCCCCGAAAATATATACAACTATCATATAGCAATAAAAAAAACTGAGATGTAGCTAGTTGAAATCCTGATTGTGACTCAAAACAACTACTAATATTAATTATGAAATTCATCAGAATATTATGAAAAGAACTTATGTAAATATTTGTATAGTAAAGAATAAACTGAATCTAGCTTTCCCAATTCTGAATGCAGCAATTTCCATTCATTCATGCCAATTTTCTTCTGAATTTGTATCTCTAAGGAGTGACATTACTTCTCTGGAACAATTCTGTGTAGAAGAAAAGATTGGTGTCTGCTTGTTTTCAAGAGTAAAACATATTAAATTTCCAATTAAGACCACAACACAAACAAATGAAAACAAACTTCGTGTAATGAAAGAGACAAGGGAGCAAAATTTAATTCTTCCCACAAAACAATGTATTGATGAAGGGCCTAAAAAATTGTAATGTTAATGAAAATGGAGGGATTACACTGTTAAATCATTTCTATGTAAATTAATTGAAGGGATTTCTTTTTCGAAATAAAGCCCATCATCAGAGGAACTGCTAAAACCTGTTTTTATCTCCAGTAACATAACATTTCAGGTCACACCAACAAATAAAGTCATTAAATCAAGCATTTTATTATCTGACCCTAAATAATGAACACTAATCAAAGATACCACCCATAACTTTGATTATTAAAGCCAGGATTTCTTACGGTTTTTCTTAAAGAAAAATAGCCCTAATAGATGTCACTGCAACAATCGATGGGAGTTAAAGAAACAGATTAATTGGACTCCATATTTCTCTATTTAAACATCTTAAATATAATTATGCGGGGCCAGTGGTAGGTTAATCATCTTATTTAAATATTAAATGACGTGAAATTGAGTTTTTTATCCCTTTACTCAGCCGCCAATAGTCACACTTTCTTCAGTCCACGAGGGGGGTGTGGGTGGTACCTTTGATTTTTATTTTATAATATGAACTACAACTACCTCATTGAAATGCCTTCTTATCTTAGCTGTCATATACCTGTACTATTTTTGGAAAGCATCTACATTTCTAATCTCTCTCTCCCCCTGCCTTCCTCCTCACCCCTCCCCCTGCCTCTCTCTCCCTTTTGCTTTCACTCCACCTCCCTCATATTTCTACCATTATTGCTCCATCTTCAGCTGCCTGTCCGTCTCCACAGTACTCTTTACAAGGGTCATTCAGCCGTATGGCTTTAACTATTGCCTCCAAACTAAGGATTCCCAAATTAGACCTTCAGGCCTGATTTACCTAAGACATCTCTCCTTTCTATTAGACATTTCCAATTAAATGTATTTATCAGAGCCATTTAAATTTTATCTTCTTCCTTGCAACTTCTCTCTGTTGCGTAATTTCAAATTCATTCAACTTCCTTCTTAAAGGCTGATTTGGTGCTACCTGTGTTAAATGACTTCCGGAATCATTGTCTTATTGTATATATCACCCCAAATCTAAACCGATAGTTCACATAAACAAACACATACATAAAGACCCACATATGCATTCACACATTAGCACTTAATATTTCACTTGGCACACATCACATGATCAGAAATTTTGGTGATTGGGTAAAACACACATGAACACAACACTTTTCTTTCTCTTCTCTCCAAATGATTACCACCACCTAATGTCATTATGCCTGTTCTAAAACTGCAAAAAGGAATGAGGAAAGCTAAGATGGAGCTGCATTAGTGTAGTAATCATTGTGTTAATGTACTGAAATGCATACTCCTGCTGGAAATATTTGTGTTAAAGGAAGCTGTTAAGAAACCCAAAATCCTGAACCCTAATGAGGTTCATTCTCTACCCACCACACATACCCATATATACGCACCCACACCCTCACACATACCTTTCACCATGGCCAGTCATCTCACATCTGATGAAACATGTCAGCAGAAACCTAATGCTACTAATGACAAATAAATATATAAAACATATCTTTCCTGTGATAGTCCTTTTAGTAAATGGGGAATACACTTCGAGCTTAGGTTATTTTGACAACATGCTAGAGAGTTGGATGAATTCCAGTGATGTCTTAAACTTCTAAGAGACATGTGTTTATGGTTTATTTATTAGTGATCATTTTTGGGTTGCAAATAACAAATATAAACCAGAAAGCAAGCAATTCACAGGAAAAGAAATATTAATATGTAAAAATATTCAGCCTCTTTAGTCCTCAGAGACAGACAATCGCTAAAGTAGTATGTCACTTTCAAACATCAAATAATGACAACTGAAAAAAGCTTCAATAACTGCAAGAGTGACTTGAGATGGGCACTCTGAAACTGCCAGTAGAAATACTCATTTGATATTAGCATGCAAAAACATTTAAAATGCTTACACATTTGTATCTGGCACTTCCCACTCTAGTTATTCAGGCTAAAAAGTAAGCATATAGTTTTTAAAGTTTTTACAAAATTTGTGTTCTATGATGTTCACCGCAATTATTTATGAGGGCTAAATATAGGAATGCTTCTAAGTATTAAAAATTGTCAAAACATAAGAAGGGATATTATATAACTCTATATATTTTCAATTAAAGGTAGATTTTTATGATAAACTGCTGAATGAAAAATGAAGATACTAAACTGTTTATGAGGTATATAAAATAAGAAAAAAGTATATGACATATATATGCATATAATGTATATTTTTTAAACACAAAAAATTACACAAAATGAAAACAACTATTAACTCTTGATTTGTATTTTAGTGGTTCTGTTTTCTTCTCTACATTTTTAACTCTTCTGCAATGATTCTACATCACTTACATAAATAAAAAATAATATCTATTTAGATTAGAACTGAAGTCAAAGTGTGGATATGAACCATCAAAAAATAATAATGTTTGGATTTCTTCTGGAGAGTCCATAGAAAGTTGAGAAACAGATATCTGTAGCAAAATCAAAAACTGTTCTGCACCCAACCCATGCTGGAAAATCTAGTTTAAGTGCTGAGCTCGCTCTGAAGGTTGGTATTACTGCACACTAATCCTTGTGCAACTGAATTATCAAGGCCCTTCCAAGCTCCTACCAACAGACTCAAAAAGTTAGTTTTATAATTTAAATCAACTACCATAAAAAAGCTTTTATAGCTAATATTTGATGAACACAGTAGGGTGAAAGAAATAATGGAAATGATAGAGCAAAAATGCATATTTTAGCTAATGGAAAGGAAAAAAAGTAATTTTGTTTTTCAGTGGATATTTTCATGAGAGTTTGCTTTAATTAGGTGTGCATGAACATAATGTTCTAACCAGTATTTTATTTAAAATAGGCATTCAATAACTTCATTAACCTCAGGCTATAGGTGCACAATATATTGTTGAATAGGAAATTTAATCAAAGCATATATTCTTATAGTTGTTGAGTTCTGGACACAGCAGGAAATGTATCCCAGCTTTACCACCTAACACCTGCAGATTTTTTTTTTTTTTTTTTTTTTGTAAAAGGCATACAAATTTTATTTACATGTCCAAGGAAGGAACCACTGAGTGATTATCCCTGCATGTATAATCTTGAACAAATTGCTCAACCATGCTGTATTTAGAATTGTTGGAAGATTAAGCTATTTAAATAAGTCAGGTTCTTAGAATGAAGTAGGACCCACAGTAAATTCCACATGAATGTGACCTGTCATTGCTTTTAGCTATTAAAACCTGTATTAACCAATCTATGTTGGTCATGGTTATTCAATAATTTGCTAAAGGTTAAGTATCAGATTGTGTTTCAAATAAGTTGTAGCTTCACTGCAGTATATAAGACATAAAATTTTTTATATTGAATAATGCATCCAATCATCTAGTTCTGTCACAAAATAGTATTTATCAACAACATTTATAAATGCGTATATATGCCTAGTATATTTTTGGTATTTAAGATAGTTGTTCTTCTAAAAACTTCTGAAAGTCTAAGCAAAATGTATTTCAAATCTAAATTTTTAAAGCAAATATGTTCATATTTACTATTAGCATTTCTGATCACACAAGAAATAAACTCTCTATTGCAAGATGTTTTTCTTTCAGCCCATTGAACTAGATTCTAAAAATTGAGCTTGCAACAAAGGTTAGAATTAAATGGATGAAAAGTAAATTTTCATCCAACTTGATTCAATCATTTCCAAAGCCCAAATAAAATGAGTCCTGAGCAAATAAGACTGAAAACACAAAACCATCAAATGAGTGACTTAGTGTACTCCACAGCAGAAAAAAAGAATCCATGTTAAAAGAATTAAAGAGATGTTATGTAATATATGATTCCCTCATTCAAGCTTTTGTAAAATAAATGCTCTTCAGAGGTAGATTCTTATCATAGATAAATTTCCCAAGTGGCACCATAAATACAGGGCTACTACATAAAGGACCAAGACCAAGAAGAAAGAAAACAGTTAAACTCCAGGCTGCAGATGACTTCTGTGACAAGAATGAGAGGTTAACTTGCCAACTGACTGAATTTATTTCTGGAATTAGCCTAATGTGCCTGAGAAGTCAGAAGAAAAATGGATTTTACCACTGCTCCTTGCTTGTGCTTCTAGAAGTCTTCTCATCCCAAGGAATTTATTGTATGTTTCAGAACAGCTCATAATTTAGGTTTCAATTTCCATCAGTATGATGCTTTATCATTTTGTGTTAAACTTCAAATAACTTAAATGATTTTTTATATTGATATATGTGGAGAGGAAGCATAGCTATCAAAATTGGAGGTTCTTGTTGTTAAAGATTCATTGTACTTATTTATTTTTTTTTAAAAAATTCATTTCTGTTCTTTACCTTTCCACTTAGGACACATTTTATGATCCAGGTCTCATGAAATACCAGTAATTGTACTAAAAATTTATAAAATATTTGAAAGCAGATCGGTAAGTTAAAATTTTAACTTAAATAAAAACTGTATTGAATACATTTAATATCTCATTCAATAAAAATTGTATTTCTTTGTATTGTTTTTATGATGTTGCTGCAATTAGTATTTAAAAAATAGGCTCTTCCCATATGCACATGCAGTTTTTAAATGATATTCTATATTAAGTAGGACAGACATATACTAAATATATGTTATAGTATAGAAATTGCCACTATTTAAAAATATATTTGCAGTGTAAGAAGTTCATTTGGAATTGTAAAATATTGGTCTTTGGATCTGTAAGACTTACTAATAATATGAATTAATTTCTTTGAACCTCTTTTTCACATGTAAAAAAGCAATGATAATACCTAGATTAGATAGTTAGGGTAAAGACAAAATTAAGAAAGTATATAAAATTGGCTGGGTGCAGTGTCTCATGCCTGTAATCCCAGTGCTTTGGGCGGCTGAGGTGGGAGGATCTTTGAGGTCAGGGGTTTGAGCGCAGCCTTGGCAACATAATGAAACCCTGTCACTACAGAAAGTAAAAAATAAAAAAAATTAGCCAGGCATGGTGGAGCATACATGCAGTCCTAGCTTCCCTGGAGGCTGAGGCGGGAGGATTGCTTGAGCCCAGAAGTTCAAGATTGCAGTGACATGTGATTACACTCCCACCTAGGCCAGAAAGTGAGACGCTTTCTCCAAAAAAAAGGGGGGGAGGGGTCGGGGGGGTCGGGGGGGAAGAAAATGTATAAAATAAATAACACATTTCCTAAACACAAAAGAGTCACTTAAGAGAAAGCGTATTGAACAATAACAACTCGGGTTGAGACTCTTGATATTACTACAGGAAAACATAAGAGGTAAGGGTAGAAAATTATCAATTAAGTATATTTTCGACTGGCATCAGAGGTTTTTTTCCCCTACTTAATTGACATTGTCATTTATTATAATTTCTAATGATGCATTTTATTTTCATCAGTATCTCTCCAGGCTAGAATAACTCAGTGAAATTTTCATGATATAAAGAAGGTTGATTTCATTCACAGCCAGGTAGGTTAATTTTGGCCATTCTAATTATTGCTAATCACAATATTACTAGTGTGATGAAAAGCCACTAAAATATTAAATAACTCATGATGAAAACAGACTAGAGAAAAGAAAAAAATAATTTATGAAAAAAAGAAAAATTGTATCACATCAAATAGATTTTTTTCCACAGTACATTATAGAGTAATAGAACATGGTATGATTCAATTCATTCTAAGTGAGGTTAATTGATGATCCACTTCAACAATCTCAAATGTCAGCCCTAGAGTGTATCCCTATACAGAGATATCACATTCTCTCTGGAAGCTACATTATTAGCCAAAAACATAATGTTTGCTGGCTAGTGATTTGCATGTGAATAGTCTCAAAAAGGAGCTTCTGAATATAAGCAATATTGTAAAAATAAGGAAAATAAATAATATTTGCTATATTTATAGTCCAAAGACATGGAGGCTGCTAAATATGAATTGATAATCTAGAAAAAGAAAGTAGTGAACTCGCAGATAGGAATGAACTAGATAGGTGAGATAGAAGTATTTTAGAAACACTTTATCCCAGAAGTTATAAAAAATGAATTTATAATAAGATGATGATTGTGTAGTTTTTTGTTTATTTTTTTCTGACCTTTCCCTTTAGGTCATATTTTCATTCTCTTTTTTTTAAGTAAGATTCATACTTAAATGTCATTTTGAAAACTATGGTACAAATGTGGAAGAATCCATTTACAATGATTAAAATGCTGATTTCAGTATTGAATTGCTGGGGAAGTATTCGCTTAAGATAAAAAGTTATTCTTGTCAGGAAAACAGAGTGAAGGACTTCCCTTATGAGACTGATAGAGGGAAATAAATGAAGTTTAAAATCTATAAAGTTTATGCCCTAAAAGAAGCTAACGCATGGTCTTTGGAACAAACCCAGAACATACAATGGAAAGAAAGTTTATATAATTTCTACAATAAGCCATTGGAATACGTGCATTTCAATGAAATACCATTCAATACTAAGCCAATCAGATCACATGTGTAATTTGATAATTGTGTAGCAATATTTTCTCCTCTTAACAATGTGAAATCATTTAATTCAGTGTATTAGTTTCACTTTGAAATAACTCTACTTTCATTGCCATTCACTTCTTGACCTTTTTCTTACTTTCGTCCCTATTAAGTTACAAATTTTCTCACCCATACCTTAACTTTCATTTATATTAAGTCTTTTAAAAAGTGATCTACCCTTTGCTCTGGCGAGATTAAATCATCCTAGAGAGTCAGCGGAAAATCAACAGAAAGAAAAGAGATTCCAAACAACAAAAAGACAATTGATTTTTATCATTATTTTGCCATTCCCATTTCTTCCTTCTAGCAAGAGAATTTTATTTTCCAAATTTGTAGAAAATTAGAAAGCCAAATAATCACATTGCCTTTTTGCATAGTATTTTGCAATTATATTGTGTATAGTCACATAACATTATTTCATTTAGTCTTCAAAAAAATCCTGTAAGGAGGAGGAAAAGGAAACTGAAGTTCAGAAATGGAATTCTGTGTGCCCAGCCCAGTCTCTTTTTTTTGCTCATACATTTTTTTCTAGATTAGCTATTATTTATTGTATTAATAGAAAAAATAAGCACTGGGTTGCCACATATAGTTGCACCACTTTCACTCCACAAAGATTCCCAGCCAAGTGGATGATTTGCAAGTGTTTTCATGATTCTTTTCAACTTACTGAAAATCTAAATCCAGTGGCTCCGTGGAACTTCCTTCAGTATCAACACTTGACTTTACTACACGATACCTGCTTAAAAAAAAAAAAAAAAAAAAAAAAAATCAGACTAAAGAACTGAATCAAATGGCAACATATGTTTTAGAATAATTTCTAGCACACTAACAAGCCTTTATTTAGTGTGTAGACATCCCCTTTCATTAAAAACTTTTCCTAAAAATAATTATGATCCCACTAAAAGCAGTGAAATAAGTAGTACTAGCTTCTTTTTTTAATCTCTAATGCTGAGCTCTTTATTAAGTATCCAGCAGATATGTTTTCATTGAAGAACAAAATACATTTTATAAGCTGATTTTGGTGACAAATAACCCCAATATTAGATCAGCATCCTGAAAGCACCGAGCTCTTGAAAACAAAAGAAAGATAAGAAATTTCGTTAGCGAGGTGCCGGAGACAAGTAATTCCGCATGCTGCTCAAAGATTATGGGGAGCTTTCAGCTTCTTCTCCTGGGAGGCCCATGCTCATAATGCTGAGGTTGATGTCAATGTCAGTTTTATACCCATTATGTTCATGCAAATCTAAACAATGGAATTTTGGCCTGAAAAAATGCATATGTTATCCGTTCATGGTCTCTTTTATTTCCTGTTTGGAACCACCCTTTGCCCTACATGATTCATAAATCTAGACCATGAGTCCCCAGGGATTGGCTCTGAGAAATATGCTATAAGCACAGAATTCACTTTTGGCAAGTTTAGCCTCTATCATTCAAGGTAGGGATTTGGGGCTACATATATTTATGATCACATTGTTCAGTCTCTTCCTAATGGAATGTCAGAGCCATTTCTCTAATGGAAAAAATTCCATTTGTTTAGGAAAACATAACTCTCAGTTTGTCCATGGGGAATTTTCTGAGATAACTTTAATATCCTTGAGAATGTTGATAAAATTTCTAGAAACCTAATGTTATTTTCCAATAGACTTTTTAAAAATAAATTTGATTGTGTTTATTTAAGGTTTACAATACAATATTATGGATACGTATAGATAGTAAAATGGTTACTATAGTGAAGCAGATTAACATATCTATCATCTTACATAGTTTCTGTTTTTATGACAAAAGCAGCTAAAATCTACTCAGTTTTTAAAATCCCTAATATAATACAATTTTATTAACTTTAGGCCACATGTTGTAAATTAAATCTCTAAACTTGTTCATCCACGTAACTGCTACTTTGTATCCGTTGACCCATATCTCCTCATTTCCTTGCCCCCAGCGCCACTGATGGTAAACATGGTTTCGTTCTCTATCTCTGTGTATTTGACTTCCTTTAAAAAAAAAAAAAAAAAAATCACATATGTGAGATCATGCAATATTTTTATTTCTGTGTCTGGCTTATTTCACTTAATGCAATGTCCTTCAGGTCCATCCAAGTTATGGCAAATGGCAGGATTTCCTTCTTTTTTTAAGGCTGAATAATATTCCTGTGCGTGCGTGCATGCGTGTGTGTGTGTGAACACACACCACATGTTCTGTATCCATTTGCTCATCAATAGACATTTAGGTTGTTTCCATACTTTGGCTACTATGAATATTACTGCAGTGATGGGAACGCAGATATCTTTTCAAAGTGGTGATTTCATCTTCTTTGGGTATATATCCAAAAGAGGAATTGCTGTAATTTCTTTAGGAAGGTTCATACTTTTTTCCATAATGGCTGTACCAATCTCTGTTCCCACCAACAGTGTGTTATCCAGTCACCAACATCTGTTATCTCTTGTCTTATTGATAAAAGCCATGCTTATGGGTTGTGAGGTGATATCTGATACTGGTTTTAATTTGCACTTCCCTGATAATTAGTGATGTTGAGCACCTTTTCATAAAATTTTTGGCCAGTTTTATGTCTCCTTTGGAGAAATGTCTGTTCAGGTCCTTTGCCCATTTTTAAGTGGAATTATTTATTCTTATTCTATTGCGTTGAAGAGTTCTTTATTAATTTTGGATAGTAGTCCCTTATCAGATACGTGGTTTAAAAATACTTTTTTCCAGTCCAAAGGTTACCTTTTCATTTGTCGATTATTTTCTTTGCTATGAAGAAACTTCTCAGTTTGAAGTAGTTTCATTTATTTTTGCTTTTGTAGCCTAAGCCTTTGGTGTGATAGCCAAAAGAAATTATTGCCAAGCCCAATGTCCAATAGACTTTTATATCATGATATTACTATCTGTTAGGTTTCTTGTTCAGTTTTTTAGGAATACTTCAGAAAACCTCTGAATATTTCATAATAATTTTGTTAGCTATAAGTGCTTTTAAGAATTCTCTAAAATTATCTAAATCTGAAAAATAATCTTTTGAATTTAAACAACTTCAGGCTTGCCTGGTGTGTGCCTGTACATAAGCAACTGAACTGCTTTCAACCTTTAAAAAGAAACATACAAGAAATGAATTACAAGTCTGGGTTTGTTGCCAAAGTTCAGATTTTTTAACTTCACAAGAATCTTTAAAGTAACCATGACTGTAAAGGTTAGAAAAATAAAAAAGATGGCAGCCTCATTGGATTCAAATGAATATCTTTCAAAGTCAACTCTAAATAACTACATGTGCATTGCCTTGCAAAGTGACACTTTCAAGAATCATTAGCAGTAAAGTGAAGCAGGTAAGATATAGTAGCTTTTGCTTCTCTAAAAGCAGGTCCTTTTCATTTTCTGAGCCTCACTTAGCAGCATTACTTAAGTCTCCATGTGGCAACTACTATTTCCTCCATTGTTCCTTTTGTCTCTCCCTCCAAAGCAGTACTGCCATCTAAGGCTGTGTAGGTTATACTTGTGCCTGGCACAAGCCAAGATGGAGAGGTGGGGTGGTGGGGAGTAAGTTTCAGCTCCAGCTTATGCTGCATCCACGAAACCCTTACCCTGATTCAAGGCTATGTGCACTTGGTCATTTCACCAGCTAACGCTGATAGGTCTGGGTCTGCCTAAAGAGGGCGCCTTTCTCAATTTTGCATAGAGGCACCCTAATGAAGCTGGCTCCTTGTACCTAAATCTCCCTCATAGTTTCCCAATAGTTCATTCCGTGGATATTTATTGAGAGCCTAATATATGAAAACTACCAGGCTAAGCTTTACAAAGTACAAAGGTGAGTACTTAGTGCAGAGCATTTGTGCTCTAGCAGAATTGATAAGGGACTTACACAGGAACGATCATAATGCCAGCAGAAAGTAAGTTGGTGAAGAAGAATGTTGTCCATGTGTCAGCTAAGGCCTTGCTACCCTTTGAGACAGACAAATCCAACTTAGGCTTCTTATTCCACATTTTGGGGAAGGATCTCCCTTCCCCAAAATTTAAGTTAATTACTTAAGGCTTATGGATTCAAATTCACCCTGGCTCCCAGTTTCTGCTTCCTTGGAATTTTCATCTCCTACTTATCTCATCTCCTAGAATGCTTTACTTCTTTCTTCTCCCTGCCAACACTTTTGCTTGGATTACTTTAAATCCAAACAAAATGAAACACCCCAAGGCATTTATGCATGTGAAAGAAAACAGTGTAAACAATTTAAAATTGAATATTGGATATTTGTAACTGAGAGTATTTTACTGGCCACCTTTCTCTGTAAGACCTGCTATATTACGTTTTTCCATCTCATTTTCTACTTCCCTCAGTCTTTTCCAGCCCTAAATTTCTCTCATTTCTTTGATAAGTTAATTTAAACCTCTTTTTACTGTCTCCTTCCAAGATATGCCCTTGGCACCTCGCTTTCTATCTATCTCTAAGTTGTGTACCAGGGCATTCTTCTAAACAAAGAGACGATTGAGGATTAGCAAAAAAAAAAAAAATTCTCCTTGTTACAGAATAGTATAAATAAATTTTTATGAATTATTAAAATAGAGAGCAAAATTTCCTTGGATTGACATTTAAACAGAACTTCGAGGGTTCAGGATGATGACTGTATAACAAGATAGAATGAAAGGGAACTTTTCATAAAGAATTGATAGTTTCAGCAACAGCACATAAAGCCCTTATGGGAAACAGCCAATAATTTAGTTTAAATGGGGCATAGGTTAACTAATGTCTGAAGAGAGCTAGAACAAGATCATTTAGAAATACCAAATAGAACCAGATCACAGAGGTCAGAATATCTCAGGTCAGGACTTTAAGAGATCTTGGAATCCTTTAAAGTATTTTGATTAGGGAGTGATAGGATCCAAGTTATGCTTTGAAACTGTGAGTCTGGCAATACTTAGTGGAATAAGTTTTGCAAAAGTTTAAAATTTGAAGAAGGTAAACTAGTGAGTTAAACTAGCAGGGTAATCGAGGCCTGAGTTTTTGAAGTTGCTGGGAAAATGGAGAAGAGAGAATAGATATCAGAGATATTACCAATACAGAATCAACAGGACTTGGTAACTGATCATTGATGGATGGTTAAGAGGACACGTAACAGAAGATATCTCAGGAGAAGCAAGTTTGGGAAGTGATTTAAAGAGTTCATTTTTGGATGGCTCTTTTTTGCAGAGTCAAATGGCCATCTTGGTAGAAATGTCCGACGGACAAATGGAGAAGTAGAACTAAAGCTTTGAAGAAAAGTCAGGGTTACAGATAAAAATGGGAACATCATTCTCATAGTAAAAACAGCATCTTTTCCTTCACCTTAACAGGCAAGTACAGTGTACTGCTTTAACCACTCCAAAAAATCAACAATATCCTCTTCCATTTAGGAATACTTTCCAATTCCATTATTCTGAGAGGAAAATATTCAAAATTCATATTTGGCTCTTAAAAATCAGACTGTAGAGAGCATGTAAGCAAAATATTAATCAAATGTTATCAATGGTTAGATTTCCCAGTACAGAAGAAGAAAGAACACAAGGCCAAAATTGAATTAGACAAAACTTTTCTTCACACCGACAATCTTATGCAATTGTTTTAAGTCTAGGAAATACTTGATGCAGTCCAGATTAAACAAATAATTGCACTGGCTGTGGAAGCACAAACATAATATACATGTTTTTCCATTTTATTTACTAGAAGAGTTGCTAAAATGCACTCCTAATTATTATCACTCAAATAATCCTTTTGCTTATTAACTTGGCACAGCAAAAGAACATATGAAGCCTAGTGTTTGATAGTGATTCCTAAGTCATATCTGGAAGTATGAATTAGGTCCTAGTTCTATCATGAAGTAGGTCACTTATTTCACAAACATTTCTTAATAACTATGGGCAAAACACTGTAGTGATTACCAGAGGAAGATTCAAAACTAATAATAGTGATTACCCTAACTATTAAAGAACTTAAACACAAACAATATGGTGAACTTTCCCCAGACAGGGCAAAAGATAGCAAGGGTGCAGAAAAAGAAGGGAAGTGAAGTGAGATATAATGAAAATTCACGTAAATCCTGCATTTATGAGGACTCCCCAGAAAAATACTTCGTTGTATCATGAGGAAATAATTCGAAGTGAAGGCAAAAACGTATCATCTTACAAATGTTTTACAGTAACGGCAAAGTGGAAGCAAATTAAACGTACAACTATAAGGGATTACTTAAATTGATTACCACATATCTATATATTATTAAACAATGAATGAAACTCATGTTTTTGAAGTACAAATGCCGTCATGATATAATGCTAAGAAAGTTAGTATAGAGAAAATTTATCATTTAATATCAATTTTGGATATATATATATATAGATATATGTATGTCTTCTCAATATATGCTTCTGTAATTTCCATCTTTTCTTCAGGAAATATGTGAGATTTAAAATGTTTTAATATATCTAAAAAATATCAGAGTTACACATTTATCCAAAATGTTTATTACACTGAATAAATACATACATCAAGATAAGTCATTTTATGAGGCTTACTCATAGTTCAATGTTTATTCTTTGCAGGTAGGGAAAAACTCACTGCTTTCCTGAAATTGTCATTAATATAACATTAATTTCAGATTTCAAAAAATATATCTAAACATTTTGAATATTTTTACTATATACCATGTAATTAAATAGACAAGGTAGATCTTCCTTTTGGAATTATATGTACATAGAGATAAAATGAATCAATTATTTCTTTTCAATGGAATAATATATTACCAGCTTTACACAAGTTACCTAATCTCCCTAGGCCTCAGTTTTTTCAACTGAAAAGCAGAGTTAGGAGCACATAGAACTGTTCTTGAAACAAAGTGATTGTTTAATGATTATTAGGAATCAATAACACCATCAGTAGTTTTACTTTTTGGTATCTCCTAATGACTGAAATTGTTTACATGGGCAAAGTAGAAGTTTATTTATACACAAAAATATATTCAGTATGTATTCATTCCCTTCATCATGTTTTCCTTCCAACTGCTTTGATGAATAGCCTCTGAAAATCTTATTTTTATTTTATTTATTTTTTGAGACAGAGTTTTGCTCTTGTCACCCAGGCTGGAGTGCAATGGCATGAACTTGGCTCACTGCAATCTCTACCTCCCGGGTTCAAGTGATTCTCCTGCCTCAGCCTCCCAAGTAGCTAGGAATACAGTCACTCACCACCACGACTGGGTAATTTTTATATTTTTAGTAGAGACGGGGTTTCACCATGTTGGCCAGGCTGATCTCAAACTCCTGACTTCAGGTGATCCACCCCACTCAGCCTCCCATAGTGCTGGGATTTTAGGTATTAGCCACCACGCCTGGCCCAAAAATCTTTCTTGGTACATAGGGTATGTTATTGTATATTAACATATATCTGTTACGTATGCTGTTTACACTTTATTCTTTTAATGTGATTCTAAAGTTGGTTTTAGATGTATGCCATCTATAAAGCAAAGGCTTAAAGAGGATTAATACACGTAAGCAGTATACATGGTCAAGTCAGGTAATCCAGTGAAGGGAAATGGCCATTCCTCTACTGATGGCAACAGATGCCATCTTGAAAATAACTCCTCTGGTCTTCGAAAAGTAGCACATTAAAAGGAGCATATCCTAGATGTCCTAGATGACGGGTTGATGGGTGCAGCAAACCGCCATGGCACATATATACCTACGTAACAAAGCTGCACGTTCTACACATGTATCCCAGAACTTAAAGTATCATAAATAAAATAAAATAAAGGAGTATACCCAAGAGTTGGTATGCTAGTAGAACTGTAATTTTTTTAAAGGCAATTTCTGACAAAAACAAACAATAAGGAAAAGATTCCCTATTCAATAAAAGGTACTAGGATAACTGGCTAGCCATATGCAGAAGAATGAAATTAGATCTTTACCTTTCACTATGTACAAAAATTAACTCAGAATGGGTTTAAGATTTAAATGTAATACCTCAAACTATAAAAATTCTAAAGGAAAACCTAGAAAATACCCTTCTCAACGTCGGCCTTGGCAAAGAATTTATGGCCAAGTCCCCAAAAGTAATTGCAACAAAAACAAAAGTTGGCAAATGGGACCTAAAGAACTTCTGCACAACAAAAGAAACTATGGACAGAGTAAGCACAGTATGGGAGAAAATACTTACAAACAATGAATCTCACAAAGGTCTAATGTCTAGAATCTATATGGAACATAAACAATTAAACAAAAAACAAACAAAAAAACCAAATAACCCCATTATAAATAGGCAAAAGACACAAACAAGTATTTCTTAGAAGAAGACATACAAGCAGCCAACAAACATGAAAAAATGCTCTACATCACTAATCATCATAGAAATGCAAATCAAAACCACAATGAGATACCATTTCACATCAGTCAGAATGGTGATTATTAAAAGTCAAAAAACACCAAATGCTGGTGAGGTTATGGAGAAATGGGAATGCTTATACACTGTTCGTGGGAATGTTAATTAGTTCAGCCACTACAGAAAGCATTTTGGAGATTTCTCAAAGAACTTAAAACAGAGCCACCATTCAACCCAGCAAACCCATTACTGGGTATATACCCAAAGGAATATAGATCATTATACCAAAAAGACACATGCACTCATATGTTCATCGCAACACAATTCATAATGGCAAAGACATGGAATCAACCTAGGTACCTATCAACAGTGAATTGGAAAAGAAACTGTGATACATACATACTGTGAAATACTAAACAGCCATAAAAAAGAATGAAATCATGTCCGTTGCAGCAACATGGTTAAAGCTAGAGATCATTATCCTAAGCAAATTACTGGAGGAACAGAAAACTAAATCCTGTGTGTTCGTTTGTAAGTGGGAGCTAAACATTGAGCATGCAGGGATATAAACATGGAAAAAAAAATAGACATAGCAGATGATTAGAGGGAGGAGGGAAAGAGGAGGGAGTGGGTTGAAAAACTACCTATTAGGTACTCTGCTCACCCCCTGGGTCCAATATATTCATGTAACAAATCTACACATTTGCCCCCTGTGTCTAAAATCAAAGCTGAATATTTTTAAAAGGCAATTTCTTTAATTTGAATAATGATGCACATACTTCTCAATATCTTTCAGCTATCAAAGTTTTGTTTTTCCTCCCTAGGGGTAGTCAATGAAGAATAATATGCCTGCAAATGAAAGCAGAAAGAAACTTAAATTATATCTACTAGTCTATTAAACATCTCTAAAACATTGATCAACCCAAAAACAAGTTAACTAGAATAGGAATGTGTTTCCTAGTTGAACGTCATCACCATTTATCTATGGCACATATTTATTTCTCAGGTCAGCTTGCAAACCTTGGTAGATTTCCATTCATTAAATGCTCTTGGGAAATACGTAGATTAAAACCAAAGTCTGTACTTGGTTATAAAAATCACTAGGAAGTTTTCAACCTGTCTTGGTTTTCAGTTTTCTTACTGAAAAAAGGAAATCCTTTGCATCCATGAAGTGTTTTTATAAGAATTAAATGAGATAATGCATATTAATATCAAGGTTATTGACTAACAGTCTTCAATAAATATTCACTTCCATTTCATTTGTTCTTTTCCTTCATTCTTCCCTTCCTATCTCCTTTCCTTCCCTCCTTTCCTCTCCTCTTCCCTTTCTTCCTTTTCTTTCTTCTACATTAATTCTTCCTAATTGTAAATGTATTCTAAGACAATTAGTATGTATGTTTGACTTCCTTTAAATGTCACTTTTGGGGAAATGTTAAATGTGACTTTTGGGGAAAAGTCCTTTGAATCAGAATGTGTTAACTTCTTCTTTGTGATATTTTTGTCATTCTTTTGTATTTCATTCATGTCTAATAGAGTTATTGACAAGTTTCTTTAGGAAATGTTATCAGTGGCTCTCAGCTAAAATTTTAACATGCATTTATTGAACACCAGTCCTGTATTAGTCCACTGAAAGAGAGAGACATATCAAGAATGCGTATGATAAGTTATAATATCGTAGATGCATATATGAGGTTACTTGGTCACTGTGTGAGATAATGCTATCAGAACTGTCTCCTGGATTGAGTTCTTCCATGTTAGGCCATTTAAATATCTTTTTCCCTCTGAGCTAACCTGCCACAGAATTGTATGCTATTTTAAATAATTTCAATTTTGTAATAAGAGTATTTAAAGAAAAAGAGGTAGGCAATGAGATAGGATAGCTTGATTCAAATCTCGTGTAGGAAAATATGAATAATATACTTTGATGAATTATCCTAGCTCTGCCACTTGCAAGCTGTGTGACTTTAGAAATGGCTTATTCTTCTGTCCTTATTTTTCTTATTTATAAAATGGGAATAATAACAGCAGTTTTCAGATTTATTATCAGGATTAAATAAAGTAATATAATTCTTGCCACATATTAAATGTTCAATAAATATTTAATTATTATTAATATTATTATTGTTTGACTTCATTTTCTGTCATCTCATTAGATAAGATGATTCCCCATATGAATTTGACAAACTAGGAAACTTCTATAGATTTTCCCTAGAATCTCAACATGTAATTACAGATCATATTCATTGAACTTTTACTATGTAGTAGACCCCATCCTAAACACTTACCTATATCAGTTCATTTAATATTCACAATAACTTTGTGAATTAGGTATAACTGTCCTTCCCACCTCACAGATAAAGAAAATGAAATACAAAGAAATCAAGCAATTACAGGAGCCAGGCTGCAAACTCAAGCTCAAGCCGGTACTTAACCACTGTATTATATTGACTTTGAACAGGCAGGGAGGTTTGGGGTTTTTTAAAATTTATCATTGTTCTCAATTGTGGATTATATGTGTCTAAATCTTGGCCAGCTGAAGTATGTCTTTGACTCATGACATTCAGTAAAGACGTAAATTCTAAGTTAACTTATATCTAATAAAGTATTTCTTGTTTTTATACATAATAACAATTTGATTCAATATAAAGTACTTGGGTTAAAATGTTCATTGAAAATTACATATATTTGCAAATAATATGACACATTTGAAACATTGTCTTCTAACATTTTAAAGTTATAGAAGAAAAGAATTTTGACCGTTTGATGTTTGTTTCTTTGTTGATATCCTGAATTTCTATGAAAATGCTTTTAAGCTTTTTAAAAACTTTGATTACTTAAAAATTTTATTAGAACTTATCTCTGATGGATTCTGTGTGTGTGTGTGTGTGTGTGTGTGTGTTTTTGTAAAATGCACACTCAAAGCTCTCTTCAACTCAGAAATATGTCTTCAGATAAGCTACATTATTGCACCTTTTAGTTTTCTTCCATGTGTTATGGTTTTATTTTGTCCTACTTTATCAAAAACAACTGAAAATTTTCCTTGAACTTAGGTTTTCTGTTTGTTAGGGTGATTTTGAAAGAGTTTCTAAGGTGTTGACTTCACTGATTTGAGCTTTTGTAATGTTAATTTTATGTCCTCTGAAGCAGATTTTTACTTGTTGTTATTTGGAGTTTTTAGTGGTTTGTTGTTGTTGTTGTTGTTGTTTACATCTCCACTTCTATGTCTTTTTTAATAGCCTATTGTTTCCTTGTCTCCTTTTTGCTGTCTCATAGAATTCATGAATTCTTATATTTGATTATCACTTTTAGAAGTAATTTTCTACTGTTTCCTTAAATAAATAAGTCTTAGATGGTTGATTTTTTTATAATCTTTTGGATGATGGACTCTTTCTTTGGTTTTGCAGAATTTTTTCACAAGTCAAGACCAAGTTTCTTTCTGGTTATTCATCTTTAAACAGAGGTTATTTAGAACCCACTATTTTTGAAAAGATGCTATTTTCAGCTCTACTGTGTAGGGCTGTCATAGTGTTTCTGCAGATATACAGATGATAAGGCTTATGCTCTTTTATTTAATATGTAAATTATGGTGATAAGCCCATAGCACTAGCCTGGAGAATGAGCAAGAACACTCATGCTCAAATTTGCATAATATATATTAAGTTTTTAGACAAAAATAATAAATGAGTCTAGAATTTCTAGTTAAGAACTGAACACATGGCAACTCCACATACCCTTCAGTTTTAAAATTGGATAGAATAAGTACCTAACTCCTAGTCCAATTTCTTGTATCTCACAAACACTCATCTAGTGGTTTCTACTTGAGAGAAATACTAATATTCTTTTACACCTTATTACATTCTCATAACACACCATGCTTTTATCTATCATGACACTAATCAAAATAGTAATTTACAAGGCAATGTTGTAATTAGTAGTTGGATATCTATCTCCTGCTTTAGAATGTAAACTCTATAAAGTCTGAGTTTTTGTTGGTTTTGCTTTCTTATTACTTTTCTATACTTTTCTTGACCTCAGGGGCAAAAGTATGACATCAGACTCCTCATTCTGATGGCACACTATCAATGATGGTCAATTTTATTTACCCATCCATCCATCCATTTATTTATTCTCTTTTTTCTTCATTCCCCATTCCCATTTCTCTCCCCTAATAGACAATATTCTAATATGTTTTATTTGCATACCTTTTTATAAAACATAGAACTCCCGAGACGGGCGGATCACGAGGTCAGGAGATCGAGACCATCCTGGCTAACATGGTGAAACCCCGTCTCTACTAAAAAATACAAAAAAAATCTAGCCGGGCGAGGTGGCGGGCGCCTGTAGTTCCAACTACTCGGGAGGCTGAGGCAGGAGAATGGCGTAAACCCGGGAGGCGGAGCTTGCAGTGAGCTGAGATCCGGCCACTGCACTCCAGCCCAGGCGACAGAGCGAGACTCCGTCTCAAAAAAAAAAAAAAAAAACATAGAACTCATTCTGTATCTTATTTTTGTTCAGCATTGTTTTAAAATTTCATCCATATTGCTGCATGTCTATTATCTTTGCTTCTATTTGATTTATGGTCTTATATAATATGAAATTATTACATTTACCTAGCAACCTCTAACTCTTCAATAACACAAACAATCTACTAATGAACTTCTGTGTATATGAATCCTTTCATATTTGAGGAAAAGTTTATATGGCATATATGCTCAGGAGTGGCTTTGATGGTCATAGTCTGTGCATGTTCTGAATTTGCCAGATCATTCTCCATGATGGTTGTCTTAGTCTATAACATCTACAGAAATTTGATGAGGGCACCTGTAACCCTGCCAACACTTGGCATAATTCAGCTTTTTAATTGTTGTTAGTACCATGAGTGAAAAGTGATGTCAGTGTTTTAGTTTCTGTTTCTCTAATGATATGAATTTGGGCATGATTTCATTATAAATGGTTTTAGAGGGAGGAATGGGTTGAGGAGGAGGAGTGGTTCCTTTCATTTATTGAATGTCCTTTATCTTTTGCTTATTTTTTTAATCAAGTTGCTATCTTCTTGTTAATTAATAGGACTTGCTTAATAATCTAATTATAAATCTCTTGTCAGTTTTAGACACTACAAATTAAATTTTCTCTACCAAGCTATCATCTGATTTTTGTGAACTTTTTCCATTCAATCTTCAGTGAATAAAAATCTTTAATTCTTATTTTACAAAATCCATTCTTTCTTTGTCTCAATGATTTTGCTTTTTGGATTTTGTTTGGAAAGTATTTTCTTATATCTATATCACACAAACTTACTGTTTCATTTATAGTTTTGCATTGACAGTATAGTAATTAAGACAAGGGATACTGAAATCACACTATTTGGATTTACAGTCTTGGCTCCTTCACTTACTAATCCAGTGAATTTGGATAACTTAACCTTTAAATAACTTTTCCTTTGTCTGTAAAATGGGGTTGGTAGTACTAATGAACGCCAATAGGATTATGGTAAGAACTGAATGAGCTAATACATAAAAAACACTTAGAACTAACTGCCTGCCTGTACATACTGAGCATTGTATAAATGTTGCTGTTATGATAAATAACATATGTATATTTCAGTAAGAATTCAGTTTTATTTTTTGCATGTTATGAATCATTTTCAATACCATATACTAAGTGAGTCATTCATTTCCTATTGCCTTTTGATACCAGGTTCTTAGTTATTGACCTCCAAGATTGGTTTGGTGTGTTAATTTGCTTAGGATAATGGCCTCCAGCTTCATCTGTGTTATTGCAAAGGACATGGTTTTTCATTTTTTATGGCTATGTAGTATTCCGTGGTATATATGTACCACATTTTCTTTATCCAATCCACTGCTAATGGGGCATCTGTGCTGATCCCATGTGTTTGCCGTTGTGGATAGTGCCACAGTGAACATGCAAGTGCATGTGCCTTTTTGGTAGGATGATTTGTTTCCATTTAGTAGGATGATTTGTTTTCATTTCATATCCAATCAAATAATGGGATTGCTGAGTCATATAGCAGTTCTGCTCCAAGTTCATTGAGAAATCTCCAAACTGCTTTCCATAGTGGCAAGATGAATTTACATTCCCACCAACAGTGTATAAGCATTCCCTTTTCTCCACTGCCTAACCAACATCTATTTTTTTTTTTTTTACTTTAATAATTGCCATTCTGACTAGTGTGAGATGGTATCTCACTGTGGTTTTGATTTGCCTTTCTCCTATGTTAGTGATAACAGCCTTTTTTCGTGCGTTTATTGGCCACCTGTATGTCTTCTTTTAAGAAATGTCTGTTCATGTCTTTTGTCCATTTTTTAATAGGGTTATTTGTTTTTTGTTTGTTTTTTGTTTATTTGTTTGTTTGTTTTGTTTTGCTTGTTCAACTGTTTAAGTTCCTTATAGATTCGGATATTAGATCTTTGTCAGATGCACAGTTTGTGAATATTTCCTCCCGTTCTGCAGGTTGCTGTTTACTCTGTTGATAGTTTCTTTTGCTGTGCAGAAGCTCTTTAGTTTAATAGGTCTAATTTGTCATGTTTTGGTTTTGTTGCAATTGTTTTTGAGGACTTAGTAATAAATTCTTTTCCAACGCTGATATTGAGAAGGGTATTTCCTTGGTTTTTTTTCTAGGATTCTTATAGTTTGAGGTCTTACATTTAAATCATTAAGCCATCTTGAGTTAATTTTTGTATATAGTGAAAGGTGGGAGTCTAGTTTCATTCTTCTGGATATGGTTGGCCAGTTGTCTCAGTACCATTTATTAAAGAAGGAATCCTTTCACCATTGCTTATTTTTTGACTACTTTGTTGCATATCAGATGGATGTAGGTATGTGGCTTTATTTCTGTTTTTTGTTTGTTTGTTTGTTTGTTTGTTTGTTTTTTCTCTTCCATTGGTCTGTGTGTCTGTTTTTGTGCCAGTGCCATGCTGTTTTGGTTACTGTAGACTTATAGTGTAGTTTGAAGTCAGGTAATTTGATGCCTCTGGTTTGGTTCTTTTTGCTTAGGATTTCTTTGGCTATTTAGGATCTTTGTTTTTCAATACGAAAATTAGCAGTTTTTTTCCAATTCTGTGAAAAATGATTTGGAAATTTGATAGGAATAGCATAGAATCTGTAGATTACTTTTAATGATATTGATTCTTCCAATCCATATGCATGGACTGTTATTTGTGTCATTTATGATGTCTTTTAGTGGTATTTTGAAGTTCTTCAAAAGATCTTTCACCTCCTTGGTTATATGTATCCCTAGGTATTTTTGTGTATGTGCAGCTATTGTAAATGGGATTGTATTCTTGATTCATCTTAGCTTGAGCATTACTGGTGTACAGAAATGTTGCTGACTGAGAAATGCAAATCAAAACCACAATAAGATACCATCTCACACCAGATGGCAATCATTAAAAAGTCAGGAAACAACAGGTGCTGGAGACGATGTGGAGAAATAGGAATGCTTTTACACTGTTGGTGGGACTGTAAACTAGTTCAACCATTGTGGAAGACAATGTGGCGATTCCTCAAGGATCTAGAACCGGAAATACCGTTTGACCCAGCCATCCCATTACTGGGTATATACCCAAAGGATTATAAATCATGCTGCTATAAAGACACATGCACACATATGTTTATTGTGGCACTACTCACAACAGCAAGGAGTTGGAACCAACCAAAATGTCCATCAGGGATAGACTGGATTAAGAAAATGTGGCACATATACACCATGGAATACTATGCAGCCATAAAGAAGGATGAGGTCATATCCTTTGTAGGGACATGGATGAAGCTGGAAACTATCATTCTTAGCAAACTATCACAAGGACAAAAAATCAAACACCACATGTTCTCACTCATAGGTGGGAATTGAACAATAAGAACACTTGGATACAGGAAGGGGAACATCACACACTGCGGCCTGTTGTATGGTGGGGGGAGGGGGGAGGGATAGCGTTGGGAGATATACCTAATGTAAATGACAAGTTAATGGGTGCAGCACACCAATATGGCACATGTGTACATATGTAACAAACCTGCATGTTGTGCACATGTACCCTAGAACTTAAAGTCTAATAATAAAGAAAGAAATATTGCTGATTTATGTACATTGATTTTGTATTCTGAAACCTTGCTAAAATTTTTTTATCAGTTCTCATAGTCTTTTGTCAGAGTCCTTAGGGTTTTCTAACTATAGGATCATATTGTCAGTGAAGAGAAATAATTTGACTTCTTTTCCTATTTGGATGCCTTTTATTTCTTTCTCTTGCCTAATTGCACTGGCTAGAACTTCTAATGCTTTATTAGATAGAGATGGTGAGAATGGGCATCCTTGTTTTGTTCCAGTTCTCAAGGGGAATGCTTCCAGTTTTTGCCCATTTGGTGTAATGTTAGCTGTGGGCTTGTCATAGATGACAATTACTATTTTAAGGGATCTTCCTTACTTTAAACCAACAACAGTAAAAAAGACAAAGAAGGGCATTACATAATGGTAAAGGATTCATATCAACAAGAAGACTTAACCATCCTAAATATACCCACATCTAACATTGGAGCTCCCAGATTCATAAAATAAGTATTTCTAGAAGTACAGGAAGACTTAGACAGCCACACAATAAGAGTGGAGGACTTCAGCACTTGACTGACAGATCAGTGAGGCAGAAAACTAACAAATTCTTTTTTTTTTTTTTTTTTTCCTGAAACAGAGTATTGCTCTGTCACCTAGGCTGGAGTACAATAGCATGATCTCGGCTCACTGCAGTCTCCACCTCCCGGGTTCAAGTGATTCTCCTGCCTCAGCCTCCCTAGTAGCTGAGATTATAGGCATGTGCCACCACAACTGGCTATTTTTTTTTTTTAATTATTTTTAGTAGATAAGGGGTTTCACCATGTTAGCTAGGCTGGTCTCGAACTCCTGACCTCAGGTGATCTGCCTGCCTCAGCCTCCCAAACTGCTGTGATTACAGACATGAACTACTGTGCCCAGCCTAAGAAAGAAATCCTGAACTTAAACTTGACACTTGACCAACTGGACTTATAGACATCTACATGCACCCATCAACCACAGAATACATATTCTCATCTTCACAAGGAACATACCCCAAGATCAACCACATGCTTGGTTGTAAAGTAAGTCTCAATAAACTTTTTAAAAAATCAAAACTATACCATCCATACTCTTGGACAACAGTGGAATAAGAATAGAAATCAATACCAAGAAGATTTCTCAAAACCACACAATTATATGCAAATGAATTTCTCCTGAATGACTTTTGGATAAACAATGAAATCAAGGTAGAAATAAAATAAAATTATTTGAAGTAAGTGAAAACAGAGACACAACAAAACAAAATCTCTGGGATGCAGCGAAAGCAGTGTCAAGAGGAAAGTTTTTAGCACTAAATGCCTACTTCAAAAAGTCAGAGAGATCTTAAATTAATGATTTAGCATCACATCTCGAGGAACTAGAAAAACAAGACAAAACTAACTCCAAACTAGCAGAATAAAAGAAATAACTAAAATCCGAGCTAAACTGAACAAAATTGAGACCAAAAATATATACAAAGAATCAATGAAACCAAAAATTGGTTCATTAAAAGGATAAACAAGATCGATAGGTCACTAACTAGATTAACAAAGACAAAAAGAGAGAAGGTCTAAATAAGCACAATCAGAAACAACAACAGTGACATTACAACTGATCCCACAGAAATAGAAAATATCCTCAGAAACTATTATGAACACCTCTATGGACATGAAGTAGAAAATAGTGAGGAAATTTATAAATTCCTGGAAGCACACAATCTCCCAAGATTGAATTAGGAAGAAGTTGAAACACTGAACAGACCAATATCAAGTTCCAAAATTGAATCAGTAATTAAAAAAACCTATCAACCAAAAACAGCCCTGAACCAGATAGATTCACAGCCAAATTCTACCAGATGTACAAAGAAGAGCTAGTACCAATTCTACTGAAACAATTCCAAAAAATAAAATCAAGGAGGAGGGACTCCTCTGTGACTCATTCTACGAAGCCAGCATCACTCTGATATGAAAACATGGCAAAGAAACAATGAAAAAGAAAACTACAGGCCAATATCCCTGATAAACATAAACACAAAAATCCTCAACAAAACACAAGCAAACCAAATTCAACAGCACATCAAAAACTTAATTTAGGCTGGGTGCAGTGGCTCATGCCTGTAATCCCAGCACTTTGGAAGACTGAGGCAGGAGGACCCATTGAATCCAGGAGTTTGAGACCAGCCTGGGCAACATAGGGAGACCCCATATCTACAAAAAATAATTAGCCAGGTATAGTGGTGTGTGCCTGTAGTCCCACCTAGTCAGAAGGCTGAGGTGGGAGGATGGTTTGAGCCCAAGAGGCTGAGGCTGCAGTGAGCCATGATCACACCACCGCACTTCAGTCTGGGCAACAGTGCAAGACCACGTCTCAAAAAAAAAAAGTTAATTGTGATCATGTAGGCTTTATTTCTGGGATTCAAGTTTGTTCAATATATTCAAATCAATAAATGTGATTCACTACATAAACAGAATTAAAAAACAAAAACCATATGATCATCTCAGTAGACATGGAAAAAGTTTTCGATAGAATCCAACATCCCTTCGTGTTTTGTTTATATGTTTTTTTCTGTGAAATATAACACATACAAAATGCATAAAACATGTATAAATGTAATTCCATGAATAACTATATGTGAACACCCATATCACCACCCAGTTGAAAATTAAACCTCACTATAATAATACCTAAAAGCCTCCCATGTATTACTTCCTGATTCCAAACCACTAATGTCTTCCGAAAAGTAACTATATCCTAGCTTTTCTGATAATCATTTCCTTGTTTCTCTTCACTTTCATCAAGTATTCACAAATTACATATCTCAGTTTTCTTTTTTATACTGTAAATGAATGGAATCATATTTTATGCATTTCCTATGTCTAGCTTCTATCATTCGACATTATGACAGTAAGATTACCATGTAAATGTAATTATAGCTTATCCATTTTCATTGATGTCTAGTATTCCATTGTATATTTTACACATTTTACTCTTGGTGGACATTTATTGTTTCTAGCTCAAGTCTATTACAAACAGTGTTGCTGGGAAATCTTTTGTGTATATCCTGATGTGTATGTCCATCATTTCCTAAGAGCTGCATTGCTGGCTAATGGAGTATTCATATCATCTCAGTGTTACCAGATGATTCCATACTGCTTTCAAGAAATGCTTGTAACAGTTTTTCAAAGCTTTACATTTGGTAGCTTGAGTCCCAAAATGTAATACATGTGTATTAACCAGTTTCTTTTCTTCATCTTAATCAAATTCCCCGTAGAAGAGATAAATTTTCTCTTCAGCCCTCCTTGACTCAGCTAATTTGTTATTTTAGAATATGGTAATTTTAGAACCCCACATTCAGATATCAGTTAAAGAAACAAATTTCTAAGTAAGTGACAAATCAATTTTTTAAATGGGCACCCTTGATACAAAGCTTAAATGATGTCCTAAGAGCTCTCTCTCTCTCTCTCTTTCTTTCTCTCTTCTTCCCTTCCTCCTGTTTTTATTCCCTCCCCCATGTCTTATCTTCAGTCATTTGGTAGGGAAGATGACATCCAAAGTACCATCTTCCCACCTTCCAATCCATGTGAAAAGAGACAATCTGTCCTGCATGTTTTCATAGGAAAGCCCAAGGTGGTACATATTAGCCTCTCTGAATCATGTGCCTTCTCTGTCAGGGTTGTTCAGAGGGCAGAGCAGCTAGACTGACCACCTCATCAAAACCACACAGAGTGGTTCTGCAAAGGAAATGATGCCCATGTGTGTATATGACTTGTTCTCACCAAGTAATTATTTGTTCACTTATATCTTACCTTCCTTGAAGGAGTCTTTCATACCTTTGTTCCCATTGTCCAACAGGATGGTTAGCACAAAATAGGAGCTAAATAAAAGTTTGTTAAATGAATTAGAAAGAAGAAATGGCCCTTTTTACATGCTCCAATGTAAAAGATACTTTATGAGAACCCATGTTGGCATAAAGGGGAGATGATTTAAAAATACATGAAATGACATCACATTGACTGGATTTTTCCACATACAGTAAATTTCATATATATTCTATATAATTATTGCTGCAGAATACACACTTTTTCTTATTTTGCTTTGTTTGGAAGTAGGGTTTTCATGCTGTCATGGTGAGTGAATGTTTTCTAAACTGTCACATGGGGTACTTAGAGAAATGGAAACTGCAGTCCTGGATTCTGTGTTTCAAACAGTGCCAGATGCTGTGAAGTCATATGCAGATGTCTTTACATCGACAAAATTATAGTAACAGTTGGGCTTCTTTGTCTGAATATTTCTGCTTTAGAAGGGTTAAGTAGCCTAGCAGGCAGTGGAAACTAAAACCTTCTGTTCAGCTATGGGGCACAAATGATGAAATCAGCCACAGTGGTTGCTTAGTTAATGTCCTCAACCTTGATGCAGAAGGGCTGCCTTGATGAATGTAAAACATGTGCCTGGTGGAAGTCAGAGCACAGGGCATGCTTACTGTTGACTACTAGAGACAGTGATACTTGCAGGTGCAAGGCTGACTCTGACCTAGCTGAAAGAATTACAGAACTAGGCCAAACGGGAGGAGTATTCCAGAATCAAGGTCAGTCATTACCCAACATGTTCTGCAACTGAAATGACCGTGATGACACTGGAAAAGAATGTAAGACCTCAAGTGGCCTTTGGCTTGATTTACTTGCAACTTTTGTTTCTAATTCAATCCACAAAGATACCATTGTGTTTTATGTACATCTGCCCTTTGTCCCTGAAACAGCCTTTCTTTTCGTTGTCCACCTGGAAAGCTCGCAGTCATATATCAAATATAAGCTTGCAATGTATCTCCTCTCTGAAGTCTTTCCCCGTCACGCTAGGCAACTTAGGTGTTCCTTCCACTTTGGATTTTACTGAACCTTATGCATGTCTTTTTGGCAGCTGATATTTTATTATATTATATACTGCTTATTATATATTAATTATAATTGATTGTTGATGTTTGACTCTCTAGTGGACAATGAGTGCCTTAAAGCAATAGAGTTTTTCTTTTCGTCTTTGTACTGCAATCCCAGGAACAAGATAAAACTTCATGAATATTACTGAATAGAATTATTAATGATTTCATATAGTACCTTGGAATTTTCCAAGTGCTTTCTTATCCAGTACCTCATTGAATAACTCAACAATGCTGTGTGATACACAAATCACATATAATTATCACCATTTTACTGATTAGGAAACTGAATCATCAAAATGACACATAATTTGCCAGCTTCAATAGTTTATGTCAAAATTAAGCTAGAAAGCAGGTCTCTGGCTTCAGCCAGAGTCTATGTTGAGCCTTTAGTTCTCCCATAGACTAAAGAGTCACTGCCTCAGGGCTAACAGATCTTTAAAATGGAGCTAGGCAACTGCACTTTGAACCTTGGATGTCAGATTTCTTGGATGTCAGAATTTAGCCTGGATTTCTTTTACTGATCCTGCTGCCTATGCAAAGCCCAGTGTCCTAGTACATGTCCCTGTTACTGGGACCACTTCTCTCTCTGAATATACCAGAGGTTCCTAAGTATGGCAGCCCAGTGATCCTACCATTACACTGCAGCTCCACACATTTCTAACTGTATCATGAATTAGCAATCGTGATAACTAATGGTAATAACTAATATTTCTCAGTGTTTGCCTTGTTCCACACACAGTGTTCAATAAGTACTACCTTATCTGTTCCTGAGGACAAAACTCATGACCTAGAACTAATACTATCACCATTGTACAAAGAAGGAAATTGAGGCTTAGAGAAGTTATGTGACATGCCCCAGGTGACACAGCTAGTAAATTTCCAAGGAAATATGAACTAAAAGGCATCTAATTTCTGAAAGCATTCCTTTTAACCCTGCAATATTGGTAAATTTCTATAAAATCAACCATTATAAATAAATGAACATGTGCATGTGACTGGGGAAAGAAAGATGATGTTGTACACTTGTCACCTGATAGGTGAGGTACTCGGTAAATACTGCTGGAATAACATTTTCATGCCCAAGCTCTAATTTAGTTAATGTTATAAAACTGAGAATGTTTTAGCTGCTCCATCTACATGCCCTGGAGGAAAATATTTGTTTTTTTAAATATTCTAAAGCACTCAAAAGTTTTCAAGATCATGAAACTTTATCCATCTGGCTTAGTGGAGGATTTGATAAGAAATATAGCTGCTTTCCAAAGGAAATACTCAATGATTCTTTCATTAAAATTAATTCCCAACTTACTGCGTCTAAATATAGACTTTATTTTAAACAACTACTAAATGCAAATCGTTAAAATCATGTTAATCTTCCAACATAGCATCTGATACTTGTACTTGTGATGTTTCAAGACTTTGGATGAAGCCCAAAATACCTACCATGATGATTCTCAAGGCTTTTGATTTCTGATCGCTGCTCTCCTCCTCTCACTCTTTCTCCATTTGAGCTCTTCAAATTCTCCAAAATATTACACTCCATGTTTTGGCCAGGACTTACATGTATTGTTTCTTCTTCCCCCACTATTTTCCTGGCTCTCCTCAACTCATATATCAAATTTTGAAGTAAAAGTCCATTTCTCAGGGATTCCTTCTCCCTGTCAATAGCCATTGTCAATAGCCATTGTCACAACAACATAATATGAAAGCAAGTATGTCTTGACTTGGTGAGTGTGTTTGGCATTTGGAATCAGATATGTGCTTCCTTGAGGACCTGTCTCAGTTGCCATGATCATATAAGGTACACTGGGCTGAAAGTGATAAGAAACTCAACTCTAACTAACTTAAAGCAAAATTCATTGGCTCACGTAGTAGGAAGACTAGAAGGAGGTGTGGACTTTCAGGGAATTTGATCCAGTAACTGATCCCTATGATCTTACCTCTCAGACAGTATCTCCAGTCCTTTTCCATTGTGGTTATGCGATGATGTCAGTAGCAGTTAAGACTGCATGCTTCTTCAGGCATGTCCAGTGAGAGACGCTGAGAGACACTTTCTCTTCTGAATCTCTTATAAAAGTTTGGAAAAAAAGAAAAACACTTGTTTGAGAAATAACTAGGCTCCATTCCTTCTGTACCTTATTGGCTCAAGTCCAGCTATGTGTCTGTTTCTCAAATATTTGCTATCATTTAGGAAGGCTCATTGGCTTAGGCCTTGGTTTCTGAGTCAGTCATCGACATGGATAATGGGTTTATCATGATTAGTTTCCTTGGTCTGCTCCTGGGCCATCACATTGCTGAATTCTAAACGGCTAGAGATTAGGGCAAAATGTCCACTACTGTCATCTTCTCAAAACTGTACCAATATTATGCTCATCACTTTGATTTTTTTTTGAAAAGGCTAAACATCGAAGTTCAGTCAGATGCTATATCAAAATCAAAATTCATTCTGGGAGGAAAGTAGAAATTATTCTTGTGAGGGAGAAGTATATGGAACATTTGTGTCCCCACATCTTCCGCGTTCAGGCAGAGAGAGAAATGGCAAACAGGACACAAGGAAGCAAATGAGGCATCATGAGTCTCCAGATACATAACTTCTGTTTTGAGAGCAAGTTCTGGCACCCATCTCATCTTTAAAAGCACACATTTCGCACCTGCAAGATGGAGGGATCTTGACCAGTCACTCAGGGTACTGGAATTAAAATAAAGATATTTAAAGTTTCATTTACAGAACAAATGATTAGCATTACTTTTTAAGGAGCATATAATGAATGGTTATTCCCCTGCTAAGGTATTACTTTTCATCACTTCTTTTTGTGATCTTCTGAAGATCTAAATGCACCGTAAGGTAAAGAACGCTCTTCTTTTTCTGAGAATGATATTTTTTTTTTCATTTGGGACTATAGCTTTCCTTTCTGTTTTGTCCTCCATATGTCCTCATAAATATAATTCTGGCACTGGAATTCAGACAGCACTTTCCAGCACTTGCATACTCAGCATTAGGCCACTAAGATATGAGATCATGTAAGCTCTGTGCCATTTAATCACTTTATATTCCTTTAACAAATGAGTATTGAGTGCCTACTATGTGTGAGACACTGTGCCAGGTGCTTTGAGCTGCAGATGAGATATACACCTTGTCTTTGAAGAGCTTATAACAGCATCAGGAGCAAAACTGATTAAAGATACAAGGAATTGTGCAAAAAATGCAAATCGTATGGTGCCCCAAAATAAGTACTAAAGACAGTGATTTGATGAGAGGTTGCTTGCATGGTTGAGAAGTGCTTCAGGACAGAATACTTGAACTAGGACTCATAGTGGACAGGGTTTGATTTTGGCTGAGCAGAGTCAGCATTTCAAAAACAGAACAGAAGGAAACACTAAAGAAAGTAGGCTTGAGTAAGGTGTTCAGTAAGGAAATACTGAATGTAGAAAGGCTAGAAAAAAAATGAAGATCCCTGCTGTGGAATAAAGCATTCTCAACTTGGAAAGAAACTCTAAGCCAGATTACAGAGGGCCTAGAACACTCTATTTTAAAAATTTGAATGTTTCCCTGGAGGAGTAGGGAGCCCCAGAAAATATGGGGACTATATTTAGATAATAAAAGGATGAAAGTTACGTGAAAGTTGTATGAAAGGAAAATCCCTGTGTGTGATGAAACCTAGCTAGGAGAGAGTCAAGATTCATCTATTGTCATAGTGCAGCTTTGTCAAGGAAAGGATTTGACTATTGATGTAGTAAAGGGACTAGTCAGTGATAAAGAAAGAAAAGAATCTCACAACAGGATTTAAATAGTTAGCTTACATCACCGAGTTATCCTTATTGTCATTAATGCAGGGACATGAAAGTGGGTGTCAAAGGAGTTCCCAAGCCTGGCTTCACATTAGAATCATCTGCAGAGTTTTGAAAGATAGCAATGTTTAGGCCTCCCAAATAATTAGTCTTGAGTGGGGCCTGGGTATTTGGTAGTTTATAAAAGCAAACTGCATCAAGGGTTAAGATACACTGAAACAGATGATGGTGGGTTCAGTTTCTGTGACAATCCTCTCCTATTGCAGATATATTTTATCGGGATTTTTTAGAGGGAGGGAGGCAGGAACAGAATGAAAGAAATGTTCTGCTTCTGTCATGGTTGGTGGAGTTCAGGAACTTGATAACTGCCCCTCTATTGTGAAGCATGTTACATAGCTCCAATCCTTGATCCTGACTTTTAAAAATACAATCCAGCACAAGCAGTGTGCTGTTGTTTTTCAAAGAAATTTGCATATAGCCCACTAGTCACTTCTATATTCTAAACTTACAGAACAGTTTCTCACTCAGAGGATTGTTCATTTGCTTCTTCTTTGTAAAAAAAGAAAGAAAGAAAGAAAGAAAGAAAGAAAGAAAGAAAGAAAGAAAGAAAGAAAGAAA